>NC_050451.1:49136885-49473675 GCF_903995425.1 Onychomys torridus
TCTTCCTCTCCCTCTCCTCTCTAATCCGGTGTGAGTGTGCCTGGGAGGGAAGGGAAAAATCTCATCCCTCCCAGGAGAGAAATTGATCTCGGGTATGATAAAGTAAAAATAAAAGAGTCAAGTGTGGAGCACCTTTTATGAGTGGTGGGATCTGGTGTTTGCTGTGGAACTGTTACTGGGTTTTGTTTATGTTGCGCGAAATTTCTTTTAAAAGGGGGGGATACCTGTGTGCCTGTGTGTAGAGATATGTAAGTGCTTCTTTCTGCGCCAGGGGCAGGGGTAAGGCCTCCAGCTGAGAACTGGCTTTAGATATTTACTGCTTGGAAGTCATCTGCCCTGGTGCAGTTTGTGCGTTATGTTCATCTTGCCCTTACTTGCTAATATTTCTTTTATCAGCAACTGGGCTAGAGTATTTAAAAGTGAATTCTTTTAAATGTTTAAAAATGTTAGTCTAAGAAGTTATAAGTTGTAATCCGTGCCTTCCTAAGGAAATAAGGTGTGTGTTTTGGGGGGCTGGGGCGAGTCACGGGCAGATTTCTCCCCAGCTGCAGTGGGATGCTCGGAAAACAGCTTGTCTTTGGTCTTGCCTTAACTAGATGCCAGAACCGTGTTGCTGAGATGAGTGAGAATTCTAGGCGACAGTTTGAAGGCAGGCCCAGCCAGCCGCGAGACCGTTTGTAGCTGGTGCTTTCTTCTTGGCCAGCTGAGATAGGGCAGGGAGGTGGTCACAGCGGTTATCTCTGGCAGATTATCCCACTAGTGTGAGTGACAGGCTCCATCATGTTGTCATCAGACATGGCCCAGCAGAGTAAAGCCAGGATAGAGGGGTTGGGAGACTACGGGGGGGGGGGGGGGGGGGTGATCCTACCTTCCTGCAGCCCCTTCCACCTTGGGTTGTCTGTCAGGAGGAGTGCTCTCCTCTCCCCCCATATTACCAGAGATGCACAGTACTTCATGTTACCAGAGATGTGCAGTACTCTGGAACCTTCGGTGGAGGCTTGTCCTTGGGGCATGCATTGATGGGTACTCAGCCTCTGTGATCAGCCTAGCTGTAGAAGGTCAGCCACCAACTCCTCTGCTGTGCCACTGTGGAGGGGCACCTCTTCAGCCAGCCGGCTTTACTTCCCTACTCTGTGACTTCACTCAAGCCCTGAGCTCCCAAGAGCTGTCTCAAAGTCTTGGCACGTACAAGTGAAATCATGGCGAGTAGTGTGATTCCCTTGGAATAGTAATTGTTCAAAATAACTGGAGCCCCCATTGGTGGGTTGCTGCACAGGGCACTCTGAGAGGGCAGGAGAGGGGAAAGTGAACCCCAGGGTCAGCTGGGGGATGCTCCTCCCAGTTGGTATGACCCCCATTTTTTTTTTTATTTCCAGTTTTTCTTTTGTTTTGTTTTGGGTCTTTAAAATGGGGTCTCTTTGTTGGGTGGTGGTGGCACACACCTTTAATCCCAGCACTTGGGAGGCAGAGGCAGGTGGATCTCTGTGAGTTCAAGGCCAGCCTGGGCTACAGAGTGAGAGATCCAGGATAGGCTCCAAAGCTACAGAGAGAAACCCTGTCTTGAAAAACAAACAAACAAACAACAACAACAACAACAAAAACCAACCCCACCGAAAAAAAGGTGGGGATCTTTTAGTTAAGATGGGATCTCTTACTCCACTCAGTCTGGTTCTAAACTCAGGATTCTAACCTAACCATCCTGAGGGCTGGATTATAGGTGTGGCATACCACCACAGCTGGTTGATCTTGAGCCACAGCCTCCTCCTAGATAAATAAGTGGTGCTGAGAATGGTTCAGGACATTTGTCAGGTGTTGAGTACGATGCCTAGCTTCCCTGATAGATTCCTCCAACCAGCAAGGTGGCAGTTAGACCCGGTGAGTGGTAGAAGGAATCTAGGAGGGATGGCCCCTCAGGTGTGTGTCAGTCAGCAAGGACGGTTGTGGGCAGCCACCATCAACACCAGGGACCCCCAGAGGTGGGACAGCTGGCTGAGGGGACAGCAGACACTCCAGAATATGTCATGGGTAAAGCTGAGACTTGTTACAGGGTACAGAGATGCCAGTTTCCTCTTGGCTGCTGGCCCAGAGACAGGTACCCTGGGGTGTCCAGCTGCCCAGGCCCCACATACCACCCCATCCCATCCCATCATGTCTAGTCGCTTTACAGATAAGCACAGTGATCCAGAGCGTGGATGGCAGAGCTCCAGGCAAGCTGACTACGGCCTGGCGGCAGGGGGGAAGGACGGATACATTCATTGGTAGCTTATCAGCAAGGGTGCCTGTGTCTATTTCTAGGGTCTGTTTGGATCATATTGTTGGCCTGTGTGCTCCAGAAACGCAAAGATTAACTATTTTCGAAGAATGGATTTCAAGGCAGCAGGGCATGATAGCAGTCGTTTATATTTGAGTGTGGACGGTGCCTCGTGCTTTATTTGGTTCAGGCTGCAGCAGTGGCCCACGAATGAGTTCCTGTTGTTAAGGTCTGTGGGACCTAGTTGTGGACATAACTAACTGAAACAGAGTAACAGTAATAACGGCATAGAATGATACATAAGACAGTTGTGTACCTGTGGGAGGTATATGGAAAGAGGTGGCTGTTGTAGGGGATCAAAGCATAGATGAGAGATGGGTAGAAAGTCGGGGAACCCTCCACTACGAAGAGACAGTTGGGCTCTAAAGAATGATTCAGAACTCTGAGCTGTTTTCTCCCATCAGAGCAGGAACACTGGAGCATTTCACAGCAGTAGTGCTTTCCATGGCTCCGAAACCTGTGGTGTGGTGTGATGGGGGCAGGCCACGGACACACATGTAGAGCAGGTCCACCGGTGTGCTGTGGTGTGAGGCTAACCTGAGTGCCCACAATTCTGTCAGGCATCAAAGTCAGTGGAGGGGCTTCTGGAAACAAAATTCTCCGCTCCCAACCCAGTTCTGGTTCAAATGGCCAGAGAATCAAATAGGCAGAAAAGGTGGGATTTTCATTTCTAAGCATTCTCCAATGTGGCAGGGAGTCCTGTCCTTGGGTTTTGGAGGACCCCTGAAGAGTGGATCAGGTCTGCCTGCCTGCAGCTCTGTGGACATTATTGGTTCCCTCTGTGGGTATCTAGGTGGTCTGAGGGTGGCTCTCTGGGAGGAGGGACTGGGCCCAGCATTTCTGCTGTAACCACAGCTGCCTGACTGTGAGGCCCTTTCCGCTTTTGAGGGGGGGAAGCTGGAATAGCTTATCTCAGCCCGGAGGAAGTGGAGTGAGCGGCAGGAGGCTTTCTGAAATGTATGTTTTTAACAGACTATTCTAAGTGCGGGAATTTCCCCAAACAAAGCCTTGGGGAAATCCCCACGGGGAGCTGGCTGGCTGGGAAAGGGCACTGTGCATTAGCAGGTCTGTGGGTGACAGGCTGTCCCTTCCCAGCTGTGCCACCTCCAGACTAGCTGAAGGGCTGGGCACTTCTCACCTCCCCATCCGCCTCACACAGTGTGCATCAGGGGTGTTTTTCTCAGTTACAAATGAGAAAGCGAAGGCTCAAAGATCATGGCTTTCCCAAGGTAGCCTCAATGGGACCAGACCAAGCTCTTGGGACTAGGCAGTCCAGTGCTTTTAAATTCAACCTTGTCACTTTGTGCAACAATCAGCCAGCGAGAAAGAGACTCATTTGTCCCGAGAAGAGAGCTGTGTCAGGCACTGTGGATGGGTTTGTTCTCCATAGTACAGCCAGGAAGGGGGCACAAAACATGGTTCCAGTGCTGATGCTGATGTCATTTCTGTCAAAACTCCCCTGTAGAATCAGAGGCTTGGTCAGAACCATAAAGTCGGAATTTAGCAGGATGGCCTGCTGATTTCATGAGGAGCATAGCTGCTGTTCCTTGTTAGCTTTTAAGAAATTTATGCCCTTTCTGATTGTGTTTATAACAGTCCTGTTACCAGTGGCCTTGTGAGCCTAGGCATCAGCCCATCCTCTGTAGGTAGCACACAGCCTTCTACACCCATTCCTGGGGTTGTGTCTGGCTGGAGGTTTCTCAGATGTCCACTAGAGAGTTGTTCCCTCATCCAAGAAGGTCACAGACTTGGAAGTTAGATGTCTTCTCAAACAAACTTCTGGAGGCCACTGTGTAAGGGACAGGGCAATTGAACATATAAATGGTACTCCAGGGAAACAACCTTCCTAAAGGTGATGGTGGTCCAACCAGAGTGTTGTGAACTCACTGTGTTGTTATCTGGAACAGGTGGGTTCTTGAAAAGTGTTTTTCCAGAACTGTCTCTAGCACACAGATCTGTTAAAAGATGAGGGTAGAGAGTCTCTTAGTTAGCGTGCTTCAAGGCCCAGAGTTTAATCCCCAGTAGTGCAAAAAAATTGAAAAAAGAAGATAAAGGGATTCCTTCCTGAATTAGGCTAAAGCTTTAGTTAGCAAGTCTCTTGTGGTGGATGAGACCTAAGAGTCTGGGGGTCTTAAAGGGACTTTGGTTTGGGCAGCTTTGTCTCCATGTTTACAGGATGATTTTGCTGAGAGAGGGAGAATTAGTCTTCTTCAGGGACGAGCTCCAAAATGGTTCCACAATGCTAAGTTGTCAGGCCTTAAATAGTGCATAGGAGCACCACTAAACAGACTCAGCAAGTTGTATTTATATATTTATTCATGTATGTGTGTGTGTGTGTGTGTGTGTGTGTGTGTGTGTGTGTGTGTAATAGAAATTAAAGAGTAAGGAGAATTTGAGAGGAAGTTGCAGGGCATGAGAAGGACTATAGAAAGTGAGGAGCGATCTAACTATGTTTTGGTTTTTTGTTTTTGTTTGTTTGTTGGTTTGTTTTCTGAGACAAGGTTTCTTTGTGTAGCTTTGGTGCCTGTCAATCAGGCTGGCCTCGAACTCACAGAGATCCTCCTGGCTTTGCCTCCCGAGTGCTGGGATTAAAGGCATGTGCCACCACCGCCCGGCTTCTAACTATGTTTTAATAATAATGATGATGATGTTGATGATAATAATACAAAATAATGTCACAAGGAGAAAAAGTATCTTTTCATACTTACATTTTTCAACAAAAGAAATGATATAGATTGCTGTGCCCTCGTGAGTTGGCAGTGGGGACATCAACTGATGTAGCCACCTTGGAAAACAATATGGAAGCTCACAAAAATCTTGCCACAGAATGAGCCACGCCAGCACTCTTCTGATTGAGTCCGGAACCCACAGAACTGACAGCAGGGCTTCAAAGCGATGATGAGTGCACTCATGCAGATGGCAGCATTGTTCGCAGTGGCCAAGAGGGACAAGCACCCAGTGTGCCCATCCACACGGAAGCAGACAAGCAGGACAGAAAGGGAGGCACACCCGGCCTTCCACGGAAGGGGAGAATGACTTGGGGAACATGGACAGCATCACGCTGAGTGCAATACTTGTCACTGCAAGGCTCATGCTGCATGGTTTGGACACAAGCTATCTGAAGCAGAATCACAGAAACAGGAAACAGAGGTGGTTGTCAAGGAGTGGGCAGGCGAGAGAAGGAGGAAAGGAAGTTAGTGTTTGTATAGGGGTTCAGTTTTGCAAGATGAAAGGGTTCTGGAGGTGCATCTATAGCTGTGGAGTGCAACATTACCCAGCAGCGCTTTAGAGGGATTAAGCTGGAGCTTAAAAGAGTCATAATAAAAAGGGAAACATCACATATTTAGCCGTTGGTGGTGGTATATGCATATAATCGGAGAGAAGGAGGTAGATAGGAGGAGGCAGCTGAGCTACGTACATGGTGAGACTCGTCTTGAAACACCTAGCCAAAACCAACAGCCCTCTTTTTATTTCCCTTGGCTTTGCTGAAGTGCACTTTGAGAATTTATATTAGTTATTTATTACACAAAATTACTGTGAGTTAACAAGTCACCTCTACTGACTCCCATCGATGGCAGAGGAATTCGAAGCCTTTTGCCACTTACAGGAAGTGACTGCCGAAGGACAGGGCCCAGGGAAGAGGTTGCCCACAGAGGCGAGCATGGACTCTGGTAAACATCAGGCACACGCCACGGTTTTTCAGCCACGCTTTCCCCATTATTAGCAGTGTTCAGCTCGGCTGAAAATCACTTCCTGCAAATGTCTGGCACCAACCGGACCACTGAAGCAGGATGAAGTCAGTCCAAGGAGGCCTTGGATGCTGCAGACAAAAACCACGGTGGAGCTTTTCGTGAAACCATGAGACCAGGATTTGGGGCTTAGGGTGGGAGCAGCATAGAGCACGGCTGGGGAGGGAGATGGAAGGCATGAAGAACTGCTGCAGAAGACTAACGGCAGGAGTTTCTAGCCGTAATCTCAGGTGGGTGCTGGGCTTTGAGCCAAGGAGACCTGGTGTCCATCCTAGCCTGGCCCGGCACCGTGGTACTCAGTTGTGTATCGTCTTGGAACCTTGCTTCCCCGCTGCCCGTTTGCAGCCCGTTAGGAAAGCACTGAGCGTCTTCTGTACCAGGTGTTTACAGGGGATGCTGAGCATGCAGAAATAAAGTCTCTCTGCCTCGCCCTTGGGCCTGGGAACTGAGCCCTCGGGGTTAGGAGGGACTTAAAATCCTGGCTTTCATTAAGGTCGTGGAGGACAAAGAAAGAAGGCAAACTGAGGCAGGATGCCGTGAGGCCTCACTGGGAGCCAGGGACAAAGCTTAAAAGGAACAGGGCTCAACAGTGACTGCTGTTCCTAGAACAGTGGAGAAGTATTGAAGTTTTGGTACCAGTCCATGTTTACTGTCTGTCACATAGATTTTTCAATCTTGTTACCAGTAACAGGCATCACAGAGGTGGCCAGTGCTGCCCTGGAGTGGGAGGGAGAAGATATGGGCCATTGAGGTCCCACCACACAGCACCCAGTGAAAGAATGTTCTGCACTCCTGTACAGTTTTATTTTAATCATTTATTTATTGTTTATGCATGGGCATCTGGAGATCAGGAGACAGCTAGTGGGAGTCAGCTCTCTCTTTCCACCTTGTGAGTCCTAGGAATAGAACTCAGGTCCTCAGGCCTGGCTGTGAGTGTCTTTACCACGGAGCCATCTTGCCAGCCCCCAGTTTCATCTCAGAATGCATTTAGTTATTTATACGGATTGATTGATTGAGACAGGGTTTCCATACTCAGCTCAGATTGGCCTTGACCTTGTAGCAATCCTCTTGCCTCTTCCTGAAGATTCAGTTTTTAAATGGGATGGTCAAGAAGCAGGAGTCTTGTCTGGGGAGGGATGTCATGTGGAGGGGGGCAGGAGGATCAGGATGCCATCAGAACCAGGGTGTCCTGGTGTGGGGTGTGTGGTAAACCTCTGGGCTTTGACTCTGCCCTGTGGCTCATGTGCAGAGATACAGTTTGAATTAGGAGTGATGTATCACTGCCTGAGACAGGCTATGGGTGGGGTGAGGCAGGGAGGCCAGCAAGGGGTAGTTGTGTGAGCCTGTTAGGGTGACTCAGGCTAGTGCTGGGAGACAGATGGGTGTTGGATGGGTTCTTGTCCCCTTTGGAGGGGAAGGCAGAGTCCAGATAGCATGTGAAAGGCAGGTGAGGAACGTGAATGACCTTTGAGTATATAAACCATGGGAAAGTGCTCCCATTAGAGATGGCAGGACTGGACTGGAAAGGGACTGAGTGTCTTTGCCCATGGTTCTTTAGCCAGAAAGTGAAGCCGGCACAGCAGCCTGGGAAGTATTGACATAAGCATAGCTGCCTTGCAGCGTGCACAGTGTGCCTGTGTAGTGATGGATGTAGGGAGGTTGGCGTGGTCCTCGCCGCCAACATGCTAGGCATCTTTCCCTACACATGTCTGTAGTGGGTAGCCATCCCAGCCTTGGCCTGGAAGTTCCAACCCGCATTGAGGCTTCCGTAATGGTCGCGCCCACAAGGCGCGGCAGAGGAAGGAAGCAGAAGACCCAGGATCGAGAGGAGAGGTCTCTCTTGGTTCTGGGACCCTGGACACTGGAGGTGGACTGAGCAGAGTTCTACAGAGAACACTGCCGGGCTGCGCCATACCTTTGCCAGACCCTACAACCTATCCATTTATAAGTTACCCCACAAAATAAACCTCCCTTTTAACTACGAGGAGTTGCCTTAATAATTTCACCAGTACATGTCTTCTGCCTCTAGCCACGCCCACCCCAGTGGGCTGGTGGGAGACTGAGTCAGTGTACTTGGGCTAATGGAAGCCACCTTGCTTCTGTGGTACTCAGAAAGAGCTCACTCTGGTGTCGACTCTGTCTCATGACCCAGTTCATTCTTGGAAGCATTTATGGCAGCGACACTTCAGAGGTCATTTGTCCTTGCCACTTTGCATCCCTGTCTCCTGTGAAATCTAGCACTTTTTCCAGTGCATGCTCTATATTAGACTCCTGTCAATTATGGATTCTAGATGATAGTTGCTGGCTTAGGGGGGGAAAAAAAAGACATTTTCCCAGCAACAGGCAGATTGGGTGGCCGAGTTCTCACTGGTCAGCATTGTTCAGTGGTTCTTTGAGGGAGAAAATGTCATTTTCAGGGCTTTGCTCCGACTGAGAGGCCCAGATGCCTTTCTTTTATTTTTTTTTTTTTAATCTGGCTCAGCCACAGCTGAAATGTGATAAGAAGAAATGCTGGTGGTGTTGGGCAGTGCCAAGTCACTGCTGGCTGACATCCAAAGATTCCTGCAGCTCTGCGCCCCAGCCAGATCAAGGGTTTGTCTGCGCTACTCACCCAGGATCGTTAGAACCTTTTAGCTGTGAACCTGGCAAGCCCCGCCGGGTCTCTGTAGCCTCCCTGCCCCCCACCTGGAGTTCACAAAGGCTTTTATCTCCAGTGCTGTCTGTGGTGCCTGAGACAGCTGACTTAGGCAGGCAGAAAATCTGCTCTTACTTCCCGAAGGTGAAGGCTTCCTTCCTCGGCATCCTACACGTATACCCCAGGATCGTGCCGTAGATCACGTAATAAGCAACCTTCCTCTTCTGCACCTGCAAGGCCTGTGACCACAGAAGGGGAATAGAAGTTAAGATTTCAAAGGAGCAGACACTGTACTATGAGCTTGAGTGTGTTTCTCAGACTGCTGAAGTCTGACTTCCTCAAGACTCTCACACACACACACACACACACACACACACACACACACACACACACCAGCTTCCCCCCCACCCCCAGCCCTGTATCCCTGAAAGGAAGGGGAAGCTGAAGACTCACATCACAACATGTACACACACGATGATTACCCCCATCCACCCACCTGCCCTTCTCCTGAGAGTGTTCCTGTGCCTCTTGGCTTTCGGTTCAAGTTCAGGACTTGACTTCTGGACTCACTCCCCAAGGCACTTCCAAGGCAGAACTTCTCTGGTTGCAATCAGGGATGGGAATTGAGGCCCGGGTGAGAGAAGGGACCTAACACTGCAGGCAGCCAGCAGCCACTGGGGGCCAGAGCTCCAGCTCAGCTGCACCACATCAGGTTGTCCAAGATTCCTGGACTCATCAGCACCCAGGGCCTCGACAACACTGGTGTATATACAGCCTCTGAACTAACAGGAGGGCTCTGAAAGAGGCATCACCAAAGCAACACTGTGGGTTTGCACTTGGCAAGGGACTCTAGCCTCAGGGAACAAGGCACGGAAGCATGGGCCTATGAGCAGGCCCAGCCAGGTCAGATGCTGCTGGAAGAAACTGAGTTGAGCTTAGGCTCATGGGATGGGGCAAGGGGGTGGGGTGACTGCCACAGAGTCCTTCTGAGCCTTGTTGAACTCATCGTCTTTTGCTCCCAACCATCACCCATGGGCTCCAGTTCTCTCCTTCCCCAGAGCAGCACCTTCTCTCCCCAGCCACTTCCCTCCTGTTGCTGCAGAGTTGCTCAGTCCTGCCCTTGTTGCAGCCTGCCAAAATTACCTTTCTGAAACTTGCCATGTAAGGGGACCCTGGACTACAAACTTACTACCAGACTCAAAACCCAGAAAGAAGCCAGTTGGTCTCCCATGCCTGTGATCCAGTCCTCGGCCAAGGCTGTGAGTTCCAGCCCAGCCTGGGCTATATACAGCGAGAGCAGTCATGAAACTACACACTGAAAGAGCATTTGTGGCTTTCTGTGGCCCTCCCTGGGAGTCTCCTGCTCCATCTTCTCATTCTTATCTTTCACTCCTTACCCAGAGGACCCCTGGCCACAGAAGACACATCCGTGGAAACATGAAGCCTCCAATCAACTCTGACATGGACTATGCTTTCCTATTTGTGCTCTAGACACAAGGTTCAGACAGACATAATAATAAAGAAATACATCAGTAATAACAAACGTATACCATAGGAATCAAGGGTACTTGCCTAACATGCATTGAGCCATGGGTCTCTCTGTGGCACCTTAAATAGAAGCCAGCAGGCAGACATAGGGGTTGTTTATTTCTGGAAAGCTCCACTTAATTTTTTTCAGCCATGTTCGTAAGTAATGGATATCCTTGGAAGTGAAGGTTTGGATGAAGGGAGTCTTTGGTCATGGGCCAAGTACGATGTATGCTTGCTTCAAATTTTGCTACCATCTGCTCTTGGTCAAGGGCTGTCTCGATGCCATGAATGAGGTGGTACAGCCCCACTGAAGAGCCTTTCTCAGTGACATTATTGTCTCTTTAAAACCTCCCTACTACCTGTGTGAGCCAGATTCTGGCTTGAGTGTTAAGCACTGAGCCCCCTTAGCTCTCCTCAAAGCTCCAGCTCACCAACTGCTGGTCTTGGCTACTTGGGGCAGATGAGCTTTGTTCCATGTTCCCAGCACCCAACCAACCTCCTGCTGGAGAAGATGGTGATGGAGATGTCCCTGCTCCTGTACAAGAGGAAGGCTAAGCCAGGTGTCTCAAGCACTCAGCGATGGAAAAAGGAGCCCTTTGTTCCTAGAGAACATCTGGGTACCCAGATGTCCTAAACAAAGCAATACCCCCATCTTTTTTTTATTATTTTTTTATAAATTATTTTAAAGGTTTTTGTTGTTGTTGTTTTGGGTTTTTTTTTTTTTTTTTTTTTTTTTTGGTTTTTCAAGACAGGGTTTCTCTGTGTAACTTTTGCGCCTTTCCTGGATCTTGCTGTGTAGACCAAACTGGCCTCGAACTCACAAAGATCCACCTGCCTCTGCCTCCCAAGTGCTGGGATTAAAGGCATGCGCAAACCACCACCCAGCGGTGTTTTTTTTTTTTTTTAATATTATGATACAGTGGCATCATTTCCCCTTCCCTCCAAACACCACCGTATACTCCTTGCTCGCATTTCAATTTATGACTTTTTTCATTTATTATTACATATATATGTGTACATGTATACACACACACACACACACACACACACACACACATATATATATATATATATATATATATATATACATATACATATACATACAGTCTGTTTGGTCTGCATGATGTTACTTGTATGTATGGTTTTAGGGCTGACCATTTGGCACTGGATAACCAGTTGGTGCGCTCTTCCCTGGTGAAGACTGTGTCTCCCCGCTCTCAGCCTTCCTCGGTTGCCTGGAGTTCTTTGTGTAGGGCTGAGACCTCATGGGTTCCTCCTTCCATCCACAGTGCCATGTCTGCTGTTTTTGGCCTTTTCTGCTCATTCTGGATGGTCGTGTTGGTAGGACTTTATGTGTATCTTTGGTTATTACTCGGAGACACGGTCTCCCAGCAAACTCCCTGGTCCTCTGGCTCTTACAGTCTTTCTGCCCCTCTTCCCCAAGTTCCCCGGGCCCTAGGTGCAGGCATGTTTTATAGACCATGACCTCTGGGACCGGGCTCTACAGCTCTGTATTTCTATTGGCTGTGCTTTTCTGTATTGGTCTATTGGTCTGTTGCAAAGAGAAGTTTCCTTCTCTGTGGGTGTAAGGCAAATATTTAGTGTGTAGTCAGGAATTATGCTGGCTTAGGAGAGTGGAGGTTGTGCGTTCTCCTCCAGCATTCATGACCTCACTAGCTCTGGTACTGCCTCCGTCTGTGAAACATCCTTTCTGTTGTCTTGGTGAAGACGCCCACAGTTTCCAGTTCTGATAGTGAGCACCATCCCTTGTGGGTGGGTGAACTGAGAGGAAGAACAACCCACTCTGACCCGTGGACACCTCTGGCCTTGGTTGTCCTGTTCCCTCTTGGGCTGCAGAAGAGTGTGTTTCAAGAGTGATGAAATTCTCATGCTCTTTACTTCAACATATTGCTTGAGAACGTCACTGTGTTCCTGTTCCTTTTTGTTTGAAACAAGGTCTCACTCAATAACTTAGGTTGGCCCCCAAGCCATAGTGATCCTCTTGCCTCCACCCAGGTTCAGGAATCACAGCTATGAACCCTCATACTTGGCTGTTATCTGTGTTCTTTATGTCTGCTCTGGAGTGGATTTCCCACTACATCACAAGTAATTAATTCCCTCTCCCTTGACTCACAAATTACCTGTTGGCAATATCTCCGAAGATGCTGGGACACTGGACTCCAGCTGTTCTTGGTACTAGCTGCCACCTCAGGGTTAGAGTTTCATTGAAGATTTCCTAACGTGTTCCTGCTGTGGGTGAGAGAAAATGACCATTTTCCTTGAGGAATGTTGCCGGTGGCCACTTGTTTTGCCTTATAAATGGGTAGTTGTTGGCTGCTATACCTTGTCCTGTAATCCTGGTTGGTCTGGAACTCACTGTGTCCTCAGATTTGCTTTGGTCCCCCTACCTCTGCCTCTGTTGAGGTCACAGGTATGAGCATCATTTAAATATCCCATCTTCCCTGGCTTTTTCCCCTGCAGTCTCTTCAGATGGAGGTGCAGAATCTTCGGCCTTAGTGGATGACAATGGCAGTGAGGAAGACTTTAGCTATGAAGAACTCTGCCAAGCCAACCCTCGGTACCTGCAGCCAGGCGGGGAACAGCTGGCCATCAACGAGGTACTGGCATCCCACATGTACCAGATGCTTGATTCTCTTTGTTTTGTTTGTTTGTTTGTTTGTTTTGTTTTGTTTTTCAAGACAGGGTTTCTCTGTGTAGCTTTGCGCCTTTCCTGGAACTCACTTGGTAGCCCAGGCTGGCCTCGAACTCACAGAGATCTGCCTGCCTCTGCCTCCCGAGTGCTAGGATTAAAGGCATGTGCCACCACTCCTGGCTAGATGCTAGATTCTTAAGGCTGATTAGTCCTTAGCATCTCCTGAAGTCTGCAGCTCTGGCTAGCTGGTTTTCAACAGAGTTTCTGTTATTGTCCAGGGACGTGACTGTCAGTGACAGCTTTGCATGCTACCGACCGTCATCCCGTATACACTAAGGTGAGGGGCTGCTGGTCTTCAGGGCTGGCTTTTCAGCTTTTTATATGGGTCAGATTATCTCAGGTGATTCTCACAGCTGCTCTCCGAGGTAAATGGAAAACCCTTGTCTGCATTTTAACAAACACCCCAAGGTGAGGCCTGAGCCTGGTGTTGTGTGTGCTTGTGATGCCAACTACTCTGAAAAGTGAGGCTGGAAGCTTGAAAGTTCAAGGCCTCCCTGGACAACTTATGGAGACCCTATCTTACTTACATAAGGGCAAGATAGTTCAGTCATAGAGTGCACAAGGCTCTGGGTTCTATTCCCAACACTGCAGAGAAAAAAAGTGAACTCATTTGTGTAGATGTAATAGTTTTATTAAATAAGAAACACAGAGCCAAATGCAGAGTTAAAAGTCCAAGAGGTCAGAGCAGTAGTTAAGAGCTGAGACTTAAAAAAACCTTTCTTACCCTTCGCTGCCGCTGCCGTCCTTCCCCTCAAAAAGAGGCCTACTTCCTGTGTGTCTGTCTTTTTATTGACTTTCTGTTCTGCCTTCTCATTGATTGTAAACCCAACCACATAACCTCCTCGCCACTGCCTATCTATACAGACCTCCTGGTCTTCTATGGTTGGTATTGAGATTAAAGGCATGTGTCTCCATGCTAGCTGTGTCCTTGAACACACAGAGATCTGCCTGTCATGCGATCAGGATAAAAGGTGTGCACCACCATCACCTGGCTTCTGCTATGGCTTGCTATTAGCTCTGACCCCCAGGCAACTTTATTTATTAACATACAAATAAAATCACATTTCAGTATAAATAAAGTATCACCATATATTTGCTAGCAAATGGCAGAGCTAGAATTAACCATGTGTTTCATATTTCCAGTTGGGTGTTGCTTTCCTACTACCCTGAATTTAGGACAACCATTCTGTTCTCTTTCCCTCCAATACAGTGCTCAGTGACTTAGGTGATACTCAGCACTTGTTATGGGATATATTTCCTCTGAGATGATGGGCTTGTTGGAGTGTTCTGGGCTATACTACAAAAGGCTAAGTAAGCACTGACGTATGGTGCCTGGGTGTAGTAAGCACATGTATTGTTTGATTTAGTCATCATGATGTAACCCCATTGTCAGTCAAGGGGTTCCATATATCTTTGTTTTCTGAGACAGTCTTGCTGTCTCACAGCAAGCACACAACCACACCCAGCACGTATAGAAGTCTTTTTAAGGTTGATCCGAGTTTCCCTTTAAGAGCAGGTCACATACACCTACTGATTCCATTTTCCTTGGTTGATTTCATATAACCAGTTTACCTGGACAACACGAGTCTTTTCAGACAGAGAGTAGAAGATGTCAGGTGGCCCTGAGGAGGCACACCTAACATGAGGCTCCTTTCCATCCACCCACATTGCTGGACGGCTAAGCATGTTCTCCCGTCTCCATTCCAGCTCATCAGCGATGGCAGCGTGGTCTGTGCAGAAGCACTGTGGGACCATGTGACCATGGATGACCAAGAACTGGGCTTCAAGGCTGGGGATGTCATCCAGGTCCTGGAAGCCTCTAACAAGGATTGGTGGTGGGGCCGGAATGAGGATAAAGAAGCCTGGTTCCCTGCAAGCTTTGTTAGGGTGAGTGGGGCCCTCTGTGTTTTCCAGGGGTGTTAGTGGGAGGGGGGCCACAGAAGAATTTGAGACAGATCTCAGTCTTCACCCAGGCCCAGTTCTTCTGTTGTTGTGCTTAATATCACACAGAAGCCAGACCTGTGGGAAATAAGGCGCTAATAGTGAGAATCTCAATGAAAGCAAACAAGCTACTTGACATTGCTACTGCCCCCCGGCACCATGGCTTTGATAACTCGGCACAGAGAGCCGAAGCCAGGGAGGTGTTTGCCTTGCCTCTGCCACGGCTACCTCTTCTCTAAGCCACCTGCCTCCTGTGTGTGGCCTGCAGCTTCGAGTCAATCAGGAGGAGTTGCCGGAGAGCTGTAGCAGCTCCCATGGGGAAGAGCAGGATGAGGACACCAGCAAGGCCCGCTACAAGCACCCTGAGAGCCAGCAGCAGATGCGCACCAACGTCATCCAGGAGATCATGAACACGGAGCGCGTGTACATCAAGCACCTCAAGGACATCTGTGAGGTAAGTGGCAGTCAGAGGTTGCCACCTCCTCCAACCCCACGCATCCCCTCAGGTTCTCAGGCAAGATGCCGAGTCATTTCCATAGAGATGAAAATGTGGTCCTAGTTGGTGATGTTGCCATGGTCTTTTCAATGATAATTGGTACACTCTTCCTAGGGGAGGAGTCGGGGAGTGTGACTGTGTAGTGATTCCTGGGATTATGGGCACTGGCCACCATGTCTAGCCATTACTCAGTAGTCTCGTCCTGGTGTCAGGGACCTGACTATTAGTAGATGCCAGACTGGAAAGCTGCTTCCTCTAAGCTGGTTTTCAGTTTGTGGATCAGGTGAGCTGTGTCTCTCTGGATGTTAATGTCTCAGCGCTAGAGACAAGCTCAAGTCAGGACAGCCTGTTCCATCATGGATGAGCCAGCTGCCTAGCCTGCCACTGCTCACCTCTCATCTGCACAAGTGTGTGGTGAAAGAAGTGTCTTCAGAGTGGTGTTTCAGGAAAATCACAGTTTCTGGCTAAGCGTTGCCAAGCACTGACCATGGACTGCCCCATTACCCAGCTCAGCTCCTCACAACATTCTCCCTGGACACATATCCTCTTAGTTGACTATTGCAGATGAGAAAACAGAGGCCTTGAAGTTAAGAGGCAGGGTTGGCAGACAGTGTGCTTGGACTCTGAATCATCACAGTGTTGTATTCTCTTAAAATTCAGACAAGAATAGCGTGATTTAGGGGCTGGGGTGCAGTACTTGCTGTACATGCAAGAGGACCTGAGTTAGGATCCTCAGCATCCACATAAAAAGCTTGGTGTGGCAGCATATTGTCTCTAACCCCAGTACAGGGAGGCAGAGATGGACAGATCCCAGGGCCCCTCTGGCCAACCAGTCTGTCCCAAACTGTGAGCCCCAGGTTTAGTGAGAAGTCCTGTCTCAAAAAAAAAAAAAATATGTTCCTGAATGGGCAAGCCTCCCCACACACTCATGTACAACATATGCATGGACACACGTTTCACCACGCACGTGAAGAAGGCAGTGGTTTAGTAACTACTAAAAGGGCTGTTTATTCTTTTTGAGCATGTGATGCTACTCTGGAGGCAATTGTTACGTGCATATATGGCCTTTCCATCCTGTGCCACTAACTGTCCCAAGCCAGAGCACAGCCCTGATGATGTGCATAGAGAAGAAGTAGTTATCCCTCTTAGAGGGACTCAGATTAAAGAAGTAGAGACTCATGCTATATAATGAAATCAGGTGATGATGAGTCCTTGGTGTGCGTGTTCTTAGCTCTTTGCTGTGATTTAATAGATCAAAACCACTTTGGCTTAGGTTATCAAGTTTGACAGCAAGCCTTCATTCACTGATGTCCCCTACCTCCCTGGCCTGGAAAATTAGAATCTAGAAAATGAGTCAATATGAAGCCAGACATGAGCTCACATCTGTAATCCTGGCCGTGGGTAGGTGGAGACAGGTGGCTCCCTGGGGCTCTTGGATCAGCCAGCCTAATCTACTTGGAGAGTTCCTGGTCAGTAAGGACTTTATCTCAAACAAAAAGGACAGTGCTTGATGAAGGACACCCAAGGTTGTCCTCTGACCATCATATAATTATGAACCCACATGTACCCCCATAAACATGATTGTGGATACACATAGCACACACAGTGGCAATGTGAATTTTTTTGTTTGTTTTGTTTTTTTGAGACAAGATTTCTCTGTGTAGTGTTGGTGCCTGTCCTGGATCTCACTCTGTAGACCAGGATGGCCTCGAACTCACAGAGATCCGCCTGCTTCTGCCTCCCGAGAGCTGGGATTAAAGGTGTGCGCCACCACCGCCCAGCTGACACTGTGAATTTTTAAACTCTGCTATTTGAAACTCACTTCTGGAAGCTTGAAATCCAGCCATATGAAACTTTTCACTTTGATTTTGTTTTCAAAATATTTATAGTGAATTGTAGTTGTAGATGTATGATTATCTCATCAGGGCCCCTCAGAGATAAAAATAATTTTCTCTAATTAAAATCTACTCTGACTTGGGAATAGCGCCACATCCCTGTCATCCCATCCCACAGGAGTTTATGTCAGGAGGATTGCAAGTTTGAAACCAGCCTGAGCTACATAGTGAGATCCTATCCTAAAAATAAAATAAAATAAAATTCATCCCAAGACCATGGCACCGGGCCAAAACACAAACAGAACCAACAACAACAAACTGCATTGTTCAAATATCTCTGAACAAATAACACTGTTTGCTTTCGTATTTTGCAGGGCTATATCCGACAGTGTCGTAAGCATACGGGAATGTTCACGGTTGCGCAGCTAGCCACTATTTTTGGAAACATTGAAGACATTTACAAATTCCAAAGACAGTTCCTGAAAGACCTTGAGAAACAGTACAACAAAGAGGAACCCCACTTAAGTGAAATAGGATCCTGCTTTCTTCGGCACGTACGTCACTGGTCCTCCCTTGATCAAATCCGGTCAGACAATAAGCATAGAAAGATGCCTCCACCAAAACCACCCCACAGGCTTCTCCCGTTGGCTCATGGGCTGCCTTTAGGTAGACAGGATTTCTTCTTCCCCAGAGAGTGAGTGATCCAAGGTCACATGCTCCTAGGCGGATGGTAACACAATCTCAGAGTTCCTCTGGTGACGTGAGTTATTGGTTCTTACTATTTAGATTGACTGTAACTGCAACGAAAGGTTTTTGGAGATTTTATTTCTGTACGTAGAGAATAGTGCAAGTCGTGCACACAGGGGTAGCACCATCTCCTCACTTCCTGGGTGCTGGACCCCATGGTTTTCTAGAGGCAGGGGCCTCGAGTTGGAGGGGTGGCTAGACCTCCAACTGCTGAGCATGGTGTTTCCATAGGGAAGCAGGCAGGAATAGATCCCTGGGTACCCAGGCATCTTTAAAACACTGAAGACCTGTGTGGCCAGAGCAGCCCAGGCCTGCAAAGGCAGGGCAAGAGCCGGCCAGTGAGTGGCTTCCATTGCAGGAGAGTCTTACTGCTCTCTCTCACTGCCATGGTCAGCCCTGCCGGGTGATGGCACAGAAGCCAAGTAAAGGAAGACGTGCTAAAAGGGGTATTATCAAGGGAAGTCTGGCAAGGCTGGTTGTGTCAACAACCAAAGGGTCTCCAGCACCTGCGTCATAGAGTTGTCTGGGGTGGGGGTGGGGAAATCGCATGGGGGGGGGGGGTGTGCTGGGAGACCTACTGCATTTAAGCTCAGCCAAGGCTGCAGGGCGGCGGGGAGGAGGAAGCAGGAAGGAAGGGCAGCTGTGAGTGCATGGCCCAGCAGCTGAAGCTGGAGGAAAGGTGGTGTGGCCAGGGATGTGGACTTGAACCCAGTGACAGGGCTTTGGAAGCAGTGTCCACCCAGTCTTGAGGAACACTGGGCAGAGGAGAGAGTGTAGTTCCAAGCCTGGGAGAGCAGGCAGCCTGAAGGGGCAGCAGCAGTGCAGCTGCATCCCAGAATAAGAAGTCTGCAGGAAGGGAAGTAGGCAGGGGCCTTTCAGCTGGAGAAGGGGTACCACGTGGAAGCCAGGCCCAAGGGTTAGGCAGTGTGCTGACAGCACATGGTACCTCCAAGCCAGAGTTGGAAGGAAGGGGACCAAGATGGAGAGCCAGGCCTCAGAGCATCGCTTCTCCCCACTCGCTGCAGGCTAGAGCTGAGTGAGCACAGGTGGTGGGGTCTCCCATCCCTCTACCCACCCTTTAAAGAGAATGCAGTTATCCACCCACCCATAAATGATCTTCCTACTGACCAGCCATGAAAGCCACTGCCAAGCATGGATTGCCCCTGGGGTCTTGGCCTGTCCTCCCTCTTCTCCAGGAATATCCTCACAGATGGCTCAGAGCCGCTGACTGATGAGACTGCCTTCCCTTCCAGCAAGAGGGCTTTGCCATCTACTCTGAGTACTGCAACAACCACCCAGGTGCATGTGTGGAGCTGTCCAACCTCATGAAGCAGAGCAGGTACCGGCACTTCTTTGAGGCCTGCCGCCTGCTCCAACAGATGATTGACATCGCCTTGGATGGCTTCCTCCTCACGCCTGTGCAGAAGATCTGTAAATACCCGCTGCAGCTGGCTGAGCTGCTCAAGTACACCACACAGGAGCACAGGTAAGCCGAGGGCCGCCCAGGGACCATGAGACTGAGCACCAGCCAACCTGGTGCTTCTGGAGTGGCAGGGACAGGTGGTGCAGGTGCTGGTGCTGGTGCTGGTGTGGTAGCATTGCTGCCACTGAACTTCGTGGAAGAAGTTCTCAGAAGTTTACAGTGTTTTATCACTGTAACAAGGTATGTGAAAACACTCTGTGACATCCAGAAATAGAAAAACAAAAGGATTCTGAAGCCGGTTTTGTGAGTACACGGAGAAGGCCGGTTTTGTGAGTACACGGAGATTTGGTGAGGGTTGGTTTTGTTGTTGTTACTGTTTGATTTAGTATTGCATTTGGATTTTTTGAGATGGGTCTTGAAATATAGCCCAAGTTCATCATGATCCTTTCTGTTTCCTGGGTGCTAGGGTTATAGGCAAGCACATCACACCTGTCTGCACAGGGATTTTCTCTTAGTTATTATTTGGTATAATTTAAAATATTATGTGAATATCCTTTTGTAGTTATTTAGTGGTAAAACAGTTTTTAATGTTTAAAAGAAGGAGACAAATAGGACTACAGTGGTCCCCTTTATTCCTAGGGGACTTGCTTTTAGATCCCAGGGGATTCCTGAAGCTATGGGATGAACTGCATCTCTACGTGTATATATGTGTGTATATACATACATACACACACACACACACACACACACACACACACACACACACACAGTGTTTTTCTGATGCAAAAAAACACCTATAAAGAGATAAAAACTGGTCATCATGGCTTACTCCTGTAATTCTATCACTTGGGAAACTGAAGCATGAGGATTGCTGTTGGTTTAAGGCCAGCCTGGGCTACATAGAGAGTTTTAGGATAGCCTGAACTACAAGTACAGTTCTGTCTCAAAAAGAAGATAAGTTTACAGATAAGATACTATAAGAGATGAACAGTAACTACTAAGAGAACAATTCCAACAGTGTATTATTGTAAATGGTAAGTGATTTCAACTTATGAATTATTTCTGGGGTTTTCCATTTCATGTTTAATGTAGTTGACAATGGGTAACTGAAATCCAGTGAAATGAAACTAGATAGAGGAATGTAGGAGGATGTGCCAAATCTGGATAGGGGGTAGGGTCTCACCTGAAGAACCTCACCTCTGTTCTTGCTGAGCTCCTGGGCAGAGAAAGGTTGGAATCAAAAGGTAGAGAACGGGGTGAGCTACTGAAAGTACCCTAGTCAGAGTGCACCAAAGGAATAAGGAGGAAGAGGCTTATCGAAATGGATGAAAGAGAAAGACAACTGTGTAGGATCTTTCTGTCTCAGATATGGAAATCAGAAGAGCTTAGTGGAGAAAAAGAAGGAAGTCAGAAGAACCTCAATTTGTAGAGGTTCTCTAAAAGATAACAAATGAAAGGCGCTGTAGTCGTGACTTGGGGAAAATAAATAGGAGACTGAGAAGGGAAGCAAAGCCTTCTGGAAACATGGAGTGGCAGCATAATGCTTTCCAAGGTGAGCAGCTGTGACCACCACATACACACTCCATAAGAGGGGGCTTCACCTTTTAGAATGTTCTTACTATTTTATCAGAGGGGTATGACCTGCATGCCACAGCACACATGTGGAGGTCAGAGGGCAACTCTGTGGAGTCAGTTCTTCCCTTCCCTCTTTACCTGGGTTCCAGGGCCTGAACTCAAGTCACAGGCTTGCATAGCAAATACCTCCACTCACTGAACCATCTTGGCTGCCTGACTTTTCTCTTTGGAGGACATTTTTTCCTATGAGCATTTGCAGAGTTTGATTATTTTCCAAACTTCATTTACTTATTTGTTTGTGTGTTTGTTTGTTTTTGAGGCAAGGTACTGTTAAGGTGATCCTAGCTGGCCCTGAACTTGCAGAAATCCTCCTGCCTATATCCTCTGAGTGCTAGGATTATAGGCATGCACTATCACACTTGTTCCAATTTGTGTGTGTGTGTGTGTGTGTGTGTGTGTGTGTGTGTGTGTGTGTTTCAGGCCAGGACTTATTATGTAGCCCAGGCTAACCTCAAGCTCTCCATCCTCCTGCTCCAGCTTCTCATGTGCTGGGGTGACAAGTGTGCACCACAAAGTGTGCAGCTTTGGAAATGTTCAGAAGAGAATGAGGGTTTTCAGAACTTAACTGTTTTAGAGGCATGGGCTGGGGGCTGCTGGAAGGCCATCATTCTTTATTACTCATGGCCTCTCACGTCCCTTCCTAAGCAAGGAGAGGCTGAGACTTGATGCAGGTATCTCACAACAGCTAGGGTTTTTAAGCAGCTTTACATAGCAGAACTGATCGTGTTGAAATCAAAGCGGAAATGAAGACAGTTCTCTGTACTAATGAAAATAATTCAGAGATGGTCTGACTAACACTTGTTTTCTGTGGCATTTACTTTCATTCCTGGTGATTTCTGGGAAATGAATGACAACATTCTTATTCCAGAAGAATTGTGAATCGTGTCCTCTCAGCTCACTTAACCTGTGCAGACTGTGGTTTATTCATTGGGAACAATGGCTCTTGCTCAATGCCTTGTCTAGACTATTAGCATACAAACCAGGGACAGAGCCCATTATTCTGTCAGTCCTCGCTTGTGAGTTACATGTCTTATGGTTAAAATGAACTTCCCATTTTGCAGCGATTACAACAATATCAAGGCAGCTTATGAGGCCATGAAGAATGTGGCCTGCTTGATCAATGAACGCAAGCGCAAGCTGGAGAGCATTGACAAGATTGCCCGCTGGCAGGTGTCCATCGTAGGCTGGGAGGTGAGTGGCACTCCCACGTGCACAATGTGGCTCCCGGCTCCTGAAGCTAGGCCCCAATGACAGCATACTTCAGCATTCTGTGTTCTGTGTGTTCTGGCTTTAGTGGTAGATGTACTGATAACATTCTGTGCATTTGGAGGGATTTGGATGAGTGTCAAAGTCAGTTCTCGTATTTATATACAGTGCCTACCAAGAAATAAAGTCTGAGTAGGTGAGATGGCTCAGAGGGTAAAGGTGCCCAAAAACCATGAGTTTCATCCCCAGGGACCACATAGTAAAAAGGAGAGAACTGAATCTTGCAAGTTGTCCTCCAGCCTTCACATGGGCACACACACACACACACACACACACACACACACACACACACATTCTTGTGCACATACACAAAATAAATAAAGAAAATCAATTCGTTTTTTTGTTTGTTTTGTTTTCTTTTCTTTTCCTTTTTTTGGGTGGGGGGTTGGGTTTCAAGACAGGGTTTCCTCTCTCTAGCCCTGGCTGTCCTAGAACTCTGTAGACCAGGCTGGTCTCAAACTCACAGAATCCACCTGCCTCTGCCTTCTGGATGCTAGGATTAAAGGTGTGCACCACCACCACCCAGCTTAAAAAAAAAAAAAAATTATTAAAAGTCATTAATATATTGCTTAGTGTCTGGTCCCCCTGACATGGAGAGCCAGCTCCACCAAAGCAAGGGCACAGTTCCCACACAGTCCTAGAACACAGTGGGAGGAGCATGGGGTCTTGAGTCATGGTGACACATTTGAATCCTCTATTATCTAAGCAGATTATCTTTTTTTGTTTGTTTTGGTTTTTTGGTTTTTCGAGACAGGGTTTCTCTATGTAACTTTGCGCCTTTCCTGAATCTCACTCTGTAGACCAGGCTGGCCTCGAACTCTCAGAGATCTGCCTGCCTCTGCCTCCCGAGTGCTGGGCTTAAAGGTATGCGCCACCACCTCCCGACATAGGGCCCATGGTAATGGCCCAATGGTATACTTACACACACACACACACACACACACACACACACACACACACACTTTGCTACTGTGTTCACCACTAATTACATTTATGAACTCAGTGAATCCTCTCAGTAATCCTTAGAAGTAGGCACCTATTTAACCCATGGGATGGAGGAAAGGCCCTAAAAGATGTAAGTCCCTTGTCCAAGGCCGAATAGCTAGAGAGTGGCAGAGCCGGAATTCCGGCAGGCTGCGTAGTCTGTGCTGGTCACCTGAACTGAACCACACTAGTTCAGAACAAGCTGGTGCTGCCATTCAGATTGCTGCTGAACCAGGTAAGGTTCGCCCACATCTACCAGCTGTCAGAACTGGTTTTCCTGGCCTGAGAAGGTGTGGGGTGAGAAGGAAAGAAATTGGCTGGAGTTGATGAGAGCAGGGACGGACGGCTGAGGAGAAATTGCTGTTCCTCGGGAGCCCTGAACACACCTCTTGTGTTCATCAATGCCTGATCCCTTGTTTTTTAAGTGAAGAATCTGGGGCACAGAATTGCTCCAGGAAAGGAAATAGAAGAAATATTTTGGAGTCAAGCACTTTTGCCTCCAAAACATGCTGGGTATCTATTGGGATTAAACGAAAATGAAAAAAATGTAACTGAAGGCCAGCTTCATGCCAAATTTGTTAGGGTGCTGTTGGCATCATCCACTCTAGATATAGGGGAGTTTTTCTTTCCAACCTCAGATGCTAACATTTAGAATGTTGTGATCTAACATTAGAAATAATCAAACATTAGATCATTTCATTGGAATTTTACTGATTAAGGACAAATCTCATTCTGAGGGGCCGCAGTAATTACGATCTCCTATCAGCTACCCCTCACATCAGTTTCTCACTGGCAGGCTGGCCTTTTATTCCCAGGACCCTAAGCTCACTCCTTCAGGGAGCCCTAAGAGTCAGTCATACCATGTCCCCACCAGTGAAACCTCTGCTTCTCTTTTATTCTGGCGAGGTCAGTCTTTATTAGCTCCCACTACAGATGTTGTATGGATTCCACTACTGTAGCATGTTTGTTTGTTTGTTTGTTTGTTTGTTTAATAGATCAGGAAGACAACTTCAAGTAAAAGATAGGAAATAAAGAACAGCAAAGAGGTATTTCGGGACAAGGGACCCAGGAAGTCAGGGTCTGAATGGCCCTTGAGGCCCTACCTGCCTGTGTGTAGGACAGCAATGCCTGGTCTTAGGGAACTGGAATATTCTAGAAAGACTGTATCAGAGGCCCCTTCTGTGTCTCTATGACTGGAAAAGTTTGGTTTCGAAAACTCACAGTGGGTGCTGGAGAGATGCCTCAGTGGTTGAGAACACTGGTTGTTCTTCCAGAGGTCCTGAGTTCAAATTCCCAGCAACCACATGGTGGCTCACAACCATCTGTGATGAGATCTGGTGCCCTCCTCTGGCCTGCAGGTGTACATGCAAGCGGAAAACATGATAAAGAAATAAACCTTTAAAGAAAGAATAAAAGAAAACTCACAGTGTAATTGCGTTCTCTTAGGGCCTGGACATTCTAGACCGAAGCTCAGAGCTGATTCATTCTGGGGAGCTGACCAAAATCACCAGGCAGGGCAAGAGCCAGCAGCGCATCTTCTTCCTATTCGACCACCAGCTGGTGTCCTGTAAGAAGGACCTGCTGCGCAGGGACATGCTGTACTACAAGGGCCGCACGGACATGGACGAGGTGGAGCTCGTGGACGTGGAGGATGGGCGCGACAAAGACTGGAACGTCAGCATGCGGAACGCCTTCAAGTTGGTCAGCAAAACCACAGATGAGGTGCATCTGTTTTGTGCCAGGAAGCAGGAAGACAAGGCCAGGTGGCTGCAGGCCTGTGCAGACGAGAGGCAGCGGGTGCAGGAGGACCAGCAGATGGGTGAGTCAGCTTCCTCCACCACTGGCTTCCTCTGCTCCCTCAAGAACCAAATCCATATGGGGAGCAATGGAAGGGACAGCCCCCTAACCCCCTAGGGTGTGCTTGTTATCTTTATTCACACTTTTCAGATGGCCCCTAACCCCCTAGGGTGTGCTTGTTACTGTTGTTCACACTTTACAGATGACCCCTAACCCCCTAGGGTGTGCTTGTTACCACTATTCACACTTTACTGATGGCCCCTAATCCCCTAGGGTGTGCTTGTTACCACTATTCACACTTTACTGATGGCCCCTAACCCCCTAGGGTGTGCTTGTTACCACTATTCACACTTTACTGATGGCCCCTAATCCCCTAGGGTGTGCTTGTTACCACTATTCACACTTTACTGATGGCCCCTAATCCCCTAGGGTGTGCTTGTTACCTTTATTCACACTTTTCAGATGGCCCCTAACCCCCTAGGGTGTGCTTGTTACCTTTATTCACACTTTTCAGATGGCCCCTAACCCCCTAGGGTGTGCTTGTTATCTTTATTCACACTTTACAGATGGCCCCTAACCCCCTAGGGTGTGCTTGTTACCATTGTTCACACTTTACAGATGGCCCCTAAACCCCTAGGGTGTGCTTGTTACCTTTATTCACACTTTTCAGATGGCCCCTAACCCCCTAGGGTGTGCTTGTTGCCTTTATTCACACTTTTCAGATGGCCCCTAACCCCCTAGGGTGTGCTTGTTACCATTGTTCACACTTTACAGATGGCCCCTAACTCCCTAGGGTGTGCTTGTTACCATTGTTCACACTTTACAGATGACCCCTAACCCCCTAGGGTGTCCTTTTTACCACTATGCGCACTTTACTGATGGCCCCTAATCCCCTAGGGTGTGCTTGTTACCTTTATTCATACTTTTCAGATGGCCCCTAAACCCCTAGCTTGTGCTTGTTACTATTGTTCACACTTTACAGATGACCCCTAAACCCCTAGGGTGTCCTTTTTACCACTATTCACACTTTACAGATGGCCCCTAATCCCTTAGGGTGTGCTTGTTATCTTTATTCACACTTTACAAATGGCCCCTAACCCCCTAGGGTGTGCTTGTTACCTTTATTCACACTTTTCAGATGGCCCCTAACCCCTTAGGGTGTGCTTGTTATCTTTATTCACACTTTACTGGATGGTCCAACTTGGTGTGGTCCCAGGGACTGACCATATGGTGGTGGCACACACACCCCTCACCCAACCAGCAGACACATCAGATGATTCTCTTTATTTTCTTCACTTACTTATTTATTGATGTTGGCTGTGAAGATGTGTGTGGTGTATTTGTTCCTGGAGAGCTTGTGGAGGTCAGAACAGGACGTCTAGTGACCTGCTGTGTCGCTCTCTGCCTTTTTCACTTGCAATGGATCTCACTAAACCTGGAGCTAGGCTGGCAGCCAGCAAGACCCAACAATCCTCCTGTCTCCACCCCCATAGCATTGAGATTGCAGGTGCACACATGACTATACCAGCTTTTTACACGAGCACTGGGGATTTGAACTCAGGACTTCATACTTGTACAGCATGCACTCTTCATACACTCCTGAGCAGTCATCTTCCTAGCCCAGAAATGCCAGATAGTTGTTGAAACTTCCCCTTTATCAACACTGTTGCCAAACACTGTAAATTTGCCCCTCTGCCTGGGTCAATTCCAGTTCCTCCTGTGCCTTTCTCCATCTGTGGCATCCATAGAACCTGTACTGCATATCAGAGTGAGCTCACGCTTCTGGTATTCAGTAGTCTACGTGTACAGCTTGAGCATCTGTGATCCCCAAATCACAATCTCTCTGAGTGTCGGTGTGGACAATTCCATAGCTTAACATCATGTGAGGGGCCCAGTGAAAATGCAGATGCCCAAAAAGTAGAGTTTGGAATTCCTCTCAGGCTGTGTAGAAGGTCTCTCTGAAGCAACTGAATCCCGTGTTCAGACTTGGGTCTCAGCACTAAGATACCTTGTGTATTGTGTATGTGAAAATATTAGAGAATTGAATGCATAGCATGTTCTGGTTCCACACATTTCAGATAAGGGGAACTCAGCCTGTGCTTTGGTTTGTCATCCCAGCCTCTGCCGACCTTTGTATTGCATAACCTTGTGAAAAGGAAGTTACCACTTGGCATTAACTCACACAGCACTCACAGTCACTGTGCCCAAGCTCCAGAGCCACCCACGGGGATTGGGATTGTGAGCACACACTGTCAAATGTGAGCTGTGGTGCCCAGAGACGAGGGGTGCACAGGGAGGAGGAGATGGGTAATAAGTGGCTGTGGTGCCCAGATCTCAAGGATCTGCATCTGGGCAAGTATTGCCCTGCTGTTACAGAGCCCAAGGGGCTTTAAAGGTGGTCCCTATGTCTCCTCTGTCAAGCCACCAGCTTCTGACTTGGCCATAGATTCTGATGTTGGAAATAGAAAGTGTCCTGGGGTCCTCTGTTGAGAGCACTTAGAAATCGCTCAGGCTGTCTTGCCATTAAAAGTAAGAATTTCTTCAGAGACTTGCAGAGCTCAGACCAGAGTGAGGGCATGCAGCTCCCAACCTCACAGGTGGAACCTTCAACTCTGTGTGGCTGTCCTTTAGACTCAAGAAAACCGGAACCCCAGTAGCTGCCGTGCATTGGCTGCTGACCATCAGACGCTGTTGCAATAGGCTTATCACGAAATCCTTCTCAGAAGTGTGCAGGTAGTTGCTAAAATGGGAAATGATGGAGTCCCCAGCTCCCAGCTTACTCAGTTGCCCACACTGTCTGGTGTGGCTAGAAGGACCTGAGTCGGAAGGCTTATGCCCCTTTCCCTGAGGGTTCATGATGACCACAGGCATACCATACACTTTCAATTCTGTTCTTTAGCTTGTGTGTCCTTTGCTTTGTGAATTCATGTGGCTGGGGCCCAGTGAGGATAGGTCCTCAGGCTCTGCCTGGAGCATGACACCAATCTCTGTATCTGGGTAAGGGGTGAGGAGACTCTACCAGTCAGACAGACATTAGGTATGTGACTACATAAAGCCAGAGAAGCAGCGCCAATCAAGGTAGAGGGTAGGTTCAAAATAGAGACCAGGGTCAGTCACCTCAAGCTGCAGAGGTAGTGTGGCTCTGCCACAGTGGAGCATGCCCCACCTCTCACCTCAGGAGAAGCAGTAACCCCAGCCCCAGCTGCTGCTACTCCGCTGTTTGTCTTCTTTCCTGGGGCAGCTCATTTTCACGTAGTGGACCCACCCTGTGTGAATAGCATTTCTGTCCGCACTGCAGAGCCAGGGTGCAGAGTCCCAATCTGAGGCTTCAGGCAAGGAGAATCCCAACCCACAGAGCTCTGGACCCATGTGAGCAGCAGCCCTGGGCCTCTTTGCCGTGGGCTCTCTTCCCAGAGCATCATGCTTTAAACCTGCAGTTAGGGTGACTCCCATGTGCACATTGACCTGGGAGTGTCAGTGTTCAGACACCAAGGGTCTGTGTCTCATGACAGTAGCACCTCATATCACTCTTTAAAACACTTGGGTTCAAAGGTCATTGTGAGGCCTCTGGTAATACTCCTGGAACCCATCCTTTTCCTCACCTCTCAGGGCTCTCTGCTGCAATCTGTAGAGAACACCTCTACATAGTTTGTTCTGAAAAAGTTTCCCAAGGTTCTGAGTATAGATCGCATCTGTTTCCAAATCTAGGAATGGAAATCCCAGAAAATCAAAAGAAACTCGCCATGTTGAATGCTCAGAAGGCTGGACATGGGAAATCTAAAGGTAAGGTTGGCGAAGGCTTTGTCTCCTTCCTGTAGATTTTGTGATGATATGGGGGCGGCATCCATAGAGACTCTTTTCCCAGCACTGGGTGGAGAGAAGAAGCCAGGGACACTCAAGGAACAGACCCAGATTGACAGGCAGGTGGAGAGTATTTCAGGTGCATGAAATACCTCCAATAGCAGCAGAGGCCTTCAAGACTAGCCCTGCCTGTGCCCTCTGTTCCTCACGTCTCTGGGGGATGATTCTGGTACCACTGGGTCACCAGTCAAGTAAAACCCTGCGTTTTTGGTTTGAGGAGGAATCTCCAACAACAAAATGCTGGCCAGCTACAGGTGACTGTATCCCAGGCTGTTTCTTTTGAGCTACCAATCAACTCCCAAATCATGACACAGAGACTTGGTACTAGTTATGAATGCTCAGCCTAGCTTAGGCTCATTTCCGGCTAGCTCTTTTAACTTAAATTAACCTGTTTCTTTTTATCTACCTTTGCCTTGAGGTCTTTGACCTTTCTTCCTTCTGTGTATCTTACTTTCACTGCTTCTCCTGTCTGTCTGTCTGTCTGTCTGGCCCCAGGTGTCTCCCTCTCTTTCTCCCTCATTCTCTCTTCTTCTCTCTTCAAACCTGGATTTCTCCTGTTTATTCTCTCTGCCTACCAGCGCTGCCTGTCTCCCTCTCTCTCTCTGCCTAGCTATTGGCCATTCATTTCTTTTTCAGACCAATCAGGTGCCTTAGGCAGGCACGGTGAAACAAATGCAACACATCTTTACATGATTAAGCAAATGCAGCGTAAACAAATGAAACACTTTAACTGTGCCTAGTTAGAGTAATATTCCACAACATTTACCCCCTTCCTGTCTAAATAAAAAAGAAGGGTTTTAACTTTAACTTAGTAAAGCTATGTACAACAAGATTAATTATCAAGAATTACATTTACCTGGTGGTGGCGGCGGCGGCGGCGGCGGGCGGCGGCGGCGGCGCACGCCTTTAATCCCAGCACTCGGGAGGCAGAGCCAGGTGGATCTCTGTGAGATCGAGGCCAGCCTGGTCTACAGAGTGAGATCCAGGAAAGGTGCAAAGCTACACAGAGAAACCCTGTCTCAAAAAACCAACCCCCCCCCCAAAAAAAATGGTTTACAATAGCCAATCCATTTGCATTTGACAAATTCAGAGAAAGCACTCTATTATTTATTCTTCAACTCCCTCAAAGGTTCCAGAAGGATATAATATTATCTGAGTAAACAGAAAGTGCAGTGCAATCCACTTCCAAAACTATAGAAATGACAGACAGCTAGCTGCCTGGACAGTCACCCAAGGTTCCTTTGCAATGTTGGAGAATCCATCTTCAGCCTACAGGCCTAGAATATCTGACAGACTTTTCTATAAAGCAGGAATTTTGAAGGACTGTCCTGCTTTGTTTTGGCAAAGTTTGACCGTCTTTTTTATTTGTGTCCTACTTGTCCAGTTTGTAAGGCATATTGTCAGGAGTCCAGACAAGAGCAGTTTCTTGCCCAAATGGCTAGTTTTGCCACAATGAAAGCAAACTCCATATGGAGGTTCCTTGATGCCCATCATCTTCTCTGAAGTAAATTGGTGCTGCCAGGGACAGATGTGTCTTACTCTCATTAAAAGCCTTAGGTTATTAAACATCTTAAATGCCATATTCTGTAAGTCTTTGAAGTGTTTGAAGACAGTCTATCTAAATATATGTTTAACCTTGAAAACATACCTAATATGACTACAAGTTCATTATAGATGACTAATCAACCAGTATTTCTTAATTATACATTACTTTTTTTTTTTTTTTCCAAGAAAGATTGTCTTTGTGTAGTTTTGGTGCCTGTCCTGGATCTTGATCTTTAGGCCAGGCTGGCCTCGAACTCACAGAGATCCCCCTGGCTCTGCCTCCCTAGTGCTGGGATTAAAGGCATGCGCCACCACCGCCCGCCTATACATTACATTTTTAAATGAGCTGCATAAGCACAATACCCCAAACAAGAGTAGAATCATACATACAGCATAACAAAAATAACTTTAAATTTGTATCAATATACCAAAGTCCACACCAACATAAAATATTCGAGGTTAATAGTTGTCTTTTTATCTTATATGCCTATTACCCCCAAACGATGACAAACATCTATAACCCATCCTATAACCAAAAACCACCCACCCCACCTCTTGAATGGGCATTGTATTCTCTAGACGGCTTCCTGTTGTCTGACTGTGGGTGAAGGTATCTTTAGGGAACCCTGAGAAAATTGAGATAATGGTCAAGTCCTGGGAGAGCCAGTTATAACATTTGTTGTCCAGTCTCTGTGCAATAGGAAAGCACAAGGCTTATCAGCAGTCTTGGCTAGAATAGTCTGTGAGGCTGGACCATCTCAGCCAACAGCCTTGAAGCAGTTCTGGATGCAGAACTCTGAGGAAACTGCAACAGAGGCACTCTGAGAACCTGGATCACCTGGGTCACCCATTTTTATTAGTGTCAGGTCCCCTTGCTTTGAAAATACACGAACTTTCAAAGGTAACATTTATTTCTGCATTAATGCAAGAAAGGACTATGCATGGTACACAAGCCAGCCAAAGATGATTTTTTTTGTTTTGTTTTATATTTGAGCAAGTCAAACATATGTCACCTGGTTTTCTAGGTTTGTTTGTTTATGTCTGTAGTCAAGATTTCAGGAACTCTCCCTCAATCAAACCTGATCACTATTAAACTTGAAGGAATCCACAGCCTTTTGCTTTCTGTGGGACCAAAACATAACCTCTTCCCCAATGTGATACATTTTTTATTTCCATTTTAAAGTATAGGCATTCCTAAAGTATCTAGGATGGTTTAATTCAGTAGTCCTTCCAATCCCATGTCTCCCAGCAGCTGTTGTTCACTCATCAGTATTAAAAAAATTCAAAGTTAACACAACAACATAAGGGATCCAGACTTCCTGTATATTTTTCATCTTTACATGGCTTTTTCCCATTATATTCCTTTGTTCTTTCTTTAAAGACTTTGTTATTTATAAACTATTTACTTTTTTCTACGACTGTTATCCCTTTTCTTTTCTTTCTTAAGCCTATGCACATTTTTAAACACATTGTAACCTGTTTAGAGTTTTTTTTTCCATCTGAACCCGATTTACTAATTGCCTGCAGCTATGAACTTGCAGCCTTCTCTGATGCATAAGCCAGAATTTAAACTGCTGATCTGCTTTGTGCAAGTAGCTAGGCCCTCCACCAATGGCTGTCTCCACCCTGCTCCTCAGGTTCTTGAGAGATGAGCTCTATAGCCACGGATCTGGAGGACAACCATGTTTTTTTGTTTTGTTTTGTTTTGTTTTTAAGATTTACTTATTTATTATGTATACACTGTTCTGCCTGCATGTGTTCCTGCAAGCCAGAAGAGAGTACCCTCTCATTAGAGGTGGTTGTAAGCCATCCTGTGGTTGCTAGGAATTGAACTCAGGACCTCTGGAGAGCAGCCAGTGCTCTTAACCTCTGAGCTATCTCTCCAGCCCTGACAACCAAATTTTTTTAAAAATGGGAACTTCATTCAATTGCCCCAGCTCTGGGGTACCAGTGCCCGTGCTGGGGCAGGTGTCCAAACCCAGCACTGTTTCTACTTAGTGTACCAGTATAGCAGAGCCTCTTAAAGGAGTCATATCTGTTTGTCTTTCTTTCTTTCTTTCTTCCTTTCTTTCTTTCTTTCTTTCTTTCTTTCTTTCTTTTTTTTTTCTTTTTTCAGGCCCTATGTGGAAATTCAGGCCCCGTGTTGGGCGCCAAATGTACCAGGCTTTTTCTTTGGTGCAGTGAACTAGCTCCCAAATCATGTCACAGAGACTTATTATTAGTCTTGGATACTTGGCCTAGCTTATGCTCGTTTCTGGGTAGCTCTTTTAACTTTAATTAACCTGTTTCAATTTGTCTACCTTTTGCCTTGGGCCTTTTACCTTTCTTCCTTCTGTATATCTTACTTTCACCGTTTCTCCTGTCTGGCTGGCTTGTGGTTGCCTGACTGGCCCAGGGCATCTCCCTTTCTTTCTCCCTCATTCTCTCCGCTCTTCTCTCTTCAAGCCTAGATTTCTCCTATTTATTCTCTCTGCCTGCCAGCTCCACCTATCCCTCTCTCTGCCTAGCTATTGACCATTCAGCTCTTTATTAGAGCAATCAGGTACCTTAGGCAAGGTGAAACAGCCACACATCTTTACATAATTAAACAAAGGCAACATAAACAAATGTAACACGCCTTTACACAGCTAAAGTGATATTCTGCAGCATAAACAAATGTAACACATCTTTGCCTAGTTAAAGTAACATTCCACAACATGACTGTACCACATTCCGGTGAGGTGAGGTCTGGACATTTCAGTGCATCGGTGGATACAAAGACACTGGGCTTCCTCTAGAGTGCTTCCCCGCTTTGTACACATTAGAGTAACTTGGCAGTGACACTGAAGCATTCATGGCCAGGCCACATCAGGGTCCAAGTGCTCAACTCAGTGTCTCCTCAGGGTAGATAGTGTCAATGTTACCTCATTTGTTCTCATAACATCCTGGGATTGTTACTTCCATTTTAGAGAGTAGGGACCTAAGGCACAGAGAAACAAAAGAATTTCCCTCCAAATACTCATGGTCAGTAAGTGTGGATTAGTATGTAGGCCACGGGAGTGCTGGCTCCGGGCCTTGGTTTGAACATGTCTCTACTTCCCATCCATACCAGGAGCCCAGTTCTGATTCTTCACTGACCTCCCTCATGGTGGAAGGTGATCTACTTCATTCCCTGGGCTTCCTTCCTGTGAGGTGTTGGGTAGAATTCATGAGGTAACCCTTGCTGGCCCTATCCAGGGTATTTGAAAGTCTTATTTCTTTTTTGTTCTTTTCAAGACAGAGTTTCTCTGTATAACAGCACTGACTGTCCTGGAACTCACTCTGTAGACCAGGCTAGCCTCAAACTCACAGACATCCTGGCTCTGCCTCCCTAGTGCTGGGATTAAAGGCATACGCCACCAACACCCAGCAAAAGTCTTGTTTCTTAGGACAGTTACTTGATGTCCTTTTGATTCAGTGAACCAGCTAGGTACTTTGAGTCCTAATATGGCTTTTAAGTGACTAATCTGTTTGTCTGTTCTTCCTGAATTAGGCTACAGCAGCTGCCCTGTGGCCCCACCCCATCAGAGCCTGCTACCCCTTCACCAGCGCCACATCACGGTGCCTACCAGCATCCCACAGCAGCAGGTCTTTGCCTTGGCCGAGCCCAAGAGGAAGCCATCACTCTTCTGGCACACCTTCCACAAACTCACCCCCTTCAGGAAATGAGCCTTACTCGGGGTGTGCCTCTGAGGTAGTTGGGAAGGAAGACCAGTTTTGTCTCTTCAGTGTGATGTCCAGGGATGGCTTCTTGCTCAGCGATGAACACTTCTTTTGGGAATCAATGATGAAGAGGAGTTGGACTCATCTTTGACCTTGAGAAGCCCCGGTGTCCTTGTGGAAAGGAGGAGGCCATGAAGCACTGGTCTATCCCACACTGGAAGCCACGGTGCACTCTCAAGTGGCTGGGATGTAGGGACCAGGGCCTCTCTCTGCATGGAGACTGCTGACTCTGTGGCCCTGGGAATTTACCACTGACAGTCCTATTTCTGCTGCGGTTCCAGACAGTACCAAGAGCCTTTCAGTCCCTCAGGAGCAACTGCATGAAGGATGGCTTCCGTGTTTGATTTCAGGAACTCCTTGACAAGAGATTGGTAGGACATTGACAGCCATAGGATAAGTGGTCAGGTCAGGCCTGGGAGAGACAACGAAGGAGCTAGAGCTGCTGGGCAGGTGCCCACAGTTTTCCAAGGTGTAGCAGGTTTCATCTTGCAAGGTTCCTTATTCATAAGCTAGGGAGAGACGACAGGAGGTATCTGTCGCCCTGGCAGTGTGGGGCATGAGTGCATCCTCAAAGCAGTGCTGCTTTCCAGACTATAAGGAAGAGCACTGCCAGCTCGTTTGTCCTTCTCAGCTCTTCAAGCAGAGGTTATGTCTTGCTCACCCATCACAACCCAAGACGCTGTCATTCACTGAAGTAATGGCCGTGTGAAAATTCTTTCAAGTTTGATAACACGATAATGTGTACCTGTGCATCTTCAACAGACATTTGCAGTTTCTCCGTCAGTGAGATGATGATGAAGACACAGACATTCCACAGAGAAAACAAGGGACAAAAATGTCCTGCATGGCTGTGCCAGCTGGAGATTGGTTTTGATGACTCCTTAGCTCTGAGAGAGAGCTGTCTTTTAACGAAGGCCACACGGGCTGACACCCACAGAGAGTAGCCTCCCTTTGCTGACATTGCGGAGTTTGATCAAAATGTCTTTTAACAAGATCTAAGGAGGACTAGTTCTACATTTTAATCTACACAGTGAGCTGGCCGGGAGGGGGTCCTGCTGTGCAGCTTGTGCGTTCTTTCGGACAAGCTTGTTCTTGTGTGCTGTTCCTGCAAGGTTCTCTCATCAGCTCTTGCTTGAGAACAAGCAAGTCTGCAGTGTTAGAGACGAAGGTCCGTCAGCACAGTTCCTCCACCCTGTCCCCCATATCTAGAGCTATGCCTGCAGCAAGTCACCTCACAGCAGATAACCTTGACGCTGGACCTGAGATTAGCCTCACCCCTGCTGTGCACCCTGGGCATGTTCACTTAGAGGCAACACTGCTGGGGATTGTGGTCAGTGGCCACGTGGCTGTTTCTGTGTATCATGAAGTGGTTCAGTGCTCAAAGTGTGTGTGTGTGTGTGTGTGTGTGAGTGTGTGTGTGTGTGTGAGAGAGAGAGAGAGAGAGAGAGACAGAGAGAGACAGAGAGAGAGAGAGAGAGAATCCTTGAATAGATGACTCAACTTAGCTGCATTTATGTAACTGACAGATTGTTATTGTTTTTTTAACTAATATAATGCAATGATATATTTTAGAAGTTACACTTAATGTGTTTTCTCTGCTACAGTGTGTCTGTACAGCGGTTCCAACAGCTGTGTTGTTAATAGGAGAACTGCTTTAAGGAAGTGAAGAGAGTCTTTTGGTCCTGTTCATATTCACTGAGGATTCAACTTGAGTCTCACTGCAGACTGCATTTGCTGTTACAGCCAATGACAGTGAAGAAGTGATACAGTCCATGTGTGACCAGTCCTAATATACTTCCCAGCTGCCCTAACTTCCGGTTCCCACCTACCTCCACAGACCTCCTAACAATCCCGAACATCAGGATGTGTTTCTATTGAGTCACATTCAAGACCTGGGCTGGCCCCAGGCGATTTTATACAGTGAGAGAAGTGTTTGTCAAATGTCTGTCCCAGATGAATCTTACTTGGGATTTCTGGGTGATTTTGAAAACTAATGTGTTTTTAAAAGCTATAATGGCCTTTGACTTTGTAAAAAATCTGTATGTCTATATGAATTTTATTACCAAATACCTGACTTCTACAAAAAGTGGAAGACCTTAAGTATTATTTTCAGTTCTCCAAACTTCCTTCTTGATTTCCGGCATGAGCTCTACTTTGAAAGGAAAAAAAGAGAAGCAACCAAGAGCCTCTTGCCGGAATGGTGTCTGATGCTCACAAACAACATTCCCTCCCTCTCCCTCAGTGGGCCAAAAAAGATTGGTGACTTAAATTTTAATGATTTCATTTGTTCTGTCTTTAGAGGTCCATAATTTGCCAGCTCTGCTAATATAGTTGAGAAGGCCTCCCTGGTTTAGATTATACCTATAGGTATGACCACCATGTGGTAGGTGAAAAGTGATCGTAAATAATACTTGAAAGTCTAGAGAAAGAAGGAACATTCCAGGCTCTATCCCAAAAAGTAAAAGAAAGTGGCAGACAGCTAGTCGGGGCTCTCAAGAGATTCTGCCCCTTAGATGTGTCATCTGTTCTGATTTTTGTTTCTGCATGGTAGGTCTGCTTCTGCAGGTGAGACGCATCACCACTATAGAATGCCATTTCTAAATGCTGTGCCTTTTAATATCCAAGCCATTCAAGACCGATTCCACATCCTCCGTTGCTGTTGTTACATGCAAAGCAAAGATGTATTTAATTTGAAATTGGGTTCACAGTGGACATCTTTTCTAAGCACCAGTGATCCAGCATCTGTGCATCTGGACATCTGTACCTGGATGTTTCTCAGGACAGATCAATCCTGTCCCAGTCAGAGCTTCCTGGAGTCAGGGCATGGCTTCTGCACTGTGGCTTCATCATGGATAGGAACAGCAGAAGTGACCCTCAGGCCAGTGCCAAGAAGTATGAGTCAGGGTCTTTCAGCAGCTTAAAGCCAGGATGCTGGGTAGAGTGTGCCCACAAACTGTTTCTTGTCAGGATCCAGGGAAAGGGGAGCTGAAAGACTTAGGACAAAATAAGTAGAAACTTCCAGCTAGTCTTAGAGAGAGGGAGAATCAGCTTATATAATGTATGTATGTAAATTTGCTTAGCCATCCCATGTACTTCATTATTGCCTTCATGTTCTCTTAGGCATTGCCATTTATGTTTAGAACGTACTGTGGGCCACTTCTGTAATTTAATAGTTGGTCCCTTTTGGGGGGTACATATTGGTGCCCACTGTGCGTGACTTGCTGACCAACCTTCTCGGCTGTGCTTTTGGTGATAACTAATCCACATTGGGGTGCTGTCGTCCGTCAAGTCAAGTGCTGCTCCTGAGATGGCAAGTCGGCTTTGATGCTGAAATAGGGCCCATGTACAAGACGTGCATTTTTGCTGAATGAAGGGTTTTTTTGTTGTTTAAAAAAAAAAATAGTTATTTGATTTCTTGTAAATGCTGTGAATCTCTACTTGTCATTTTGTATCTGTATATTAAAATAATTTGCCACACCTGGTTTGAGTGATGCATCTCCACAGTAAAGTAAGATAGACACATACAAAAAGAGGCAGGGCTGGGGCATGCACAGAGCCTTGCATTTGATTCTCAGCACTGTATAAAACAGAGTGTGAAAGCACATAGCTGTAATCCCAGCACTTGGAAGGTGGAGGCAGGAGGTGTTCCCTGGCTATGATGAGGAGTTCAAGGTCAACCTATGCACTCTGAGACCCGGCTCAAGAAAAAGTCTTCAAAGGCAGCAGGTGCTGGAGCTTACAGATCCTTTATGGCCCTGTCCTTGGTGCTTCTTCTAAAGACTCATTCCTGATGGCTGGGAGGGTCACAGGGCTGGTATTCGAGAAAAGCTCTGAAGGGAGTAGAGGGAGGGGCCCCTGGACTTCCAAAGCCATTAGAGGGATACAGGAGCCAGAGAGGGCAAGTGACAGTTTGGATGGTTTTTGTTCCCTTTTGTGGGTTTGGAGATCTGACTGGGAATTGCCCCACTCCCTGCCTCAGGTAAAGCAGGCACTCTGCCACTGAGTGACAGCGCGACCCTGGAAAGCCAAATCTGTTGCAGCTGGTTTCCATGAAGGGTAGAATGTGGGTGACCAGGTCTTCCGCCTCTGGGTGGCCAGAGCTGCTGGCAAGACCCTTCCTTCACTGGGAGGTGAGCCTGTAGCCTTGGCCTCCCTCACCCAGGGTGTGGGGTGAATAAGAATTTCCTCCTCTCATTAACAAGCTCCGAAAATCCCAGTAAACAGCCCATTGTTTGCTGTGACTAATCTGAAAAGGGTTCCTCTGGGTTGCCAAGGCTGCCTCCTGCTTTCTGTTGTTTACTCCCAGGTCATCTGTCCCCTCGTACCCTTGCTCACCTCCCCTTAGGCTCCACTGGGTAAAAGAGTGACACTGCCAACTGGGGGTGACAGAGGATGATACCATACATAGAAGGGAGTGTACGTGGGAGGCGGCCGTGCTTTATTCTAGAAGAGTTGATGTGGGGGTGGGGGAGGAATTACGTATTAGCTGTCTGCTGTATGCATAGGGCACCATGTCTCTACAGAGGGATGTGTGGCCGGAGAGCTGTATAGAAATATGATGACGTTCACCTGGCATCAGTAGCACCAGAGATGTGAAGTAGGCACACGATAACTCCTAGAATAGAGTCCTGTCCCGGACAAACATCCAGGCCAGGACTTGACTCCTAAGGACTTCCCAGAGGCCTGAGGCCCTTGTAGGATTCTGTGGGTAAAACACAGTGCCTCTGCTGAGTCAGACTGGGACCGTGAGGTCTCTGTGGAGCTGGATTTTAACAGATGACCCAGATCCTGTGTGGCACTGGTGGTATGTGGCATTCCCTAATGTGGCCAAATAACTCAAGGCCAGCTGTAGCCCATATTTCCTACATAGGTTGCGGTGAGAAGAGAAATCTTAAATCAGAAGCAGAGGAATGCCCAGGGAGACGGCCTAACGGGCTTCACAGTGATCCCAGCGGGTCTTGGGGGGAGGGGTGGGACACTGGTGACCAAGTCCTCTCCTTATGTAAGGAATGCATAGGAGTACCACCAACAGGCAGAAGAGAGGGTAGTGTAAACAGTGGGTCAGGTACCCTGTCAAACACCACTGGAGAGGATTCCTGTTAGTCAGGGGAGCAGATGGGCCTGTGGCAGCCTGAAACCGAGTGGCCACAGAGATCCCTGTAGCAACCAATTGCACTGCCCACACATGAAGGGACTTGGGGTCCTGGCTGTAGCAGTCAGGCTCAGTGTATGCTACCTAGCTTAATGGATGCTGCCGAATCCAATCCCACATCCTCCTGGGTACACTGCTGGGGCTGTCTGCTGTGCTGATGAGGGCATGTGGGCTGTGGTTAGCTCTGCTAGGGTAAGGCTTCCCAGTGTCTGCATACCCCATCCCTAGCTGGCCACTAAGACTCCTGCCCATCTCAGAACAGAAGACAGTCCTTTTATGCCCTGGAAACATGTGCTTTTGCCTGAATGTTTTGACACTTCTCAGGAGAAGCTGAAGCAGAAAGTAGAGCTGCAGCGTGCTCCTTGGTGGGCTGAAGGTGGGTGAAGGGATGAACAAAGTCCTCTATCTCCTCTGTGCATGGTCTAAACTGACTACACAGATGTTGGAAGGATCTGGTTGGGCTATGGTAACTTGCCACATCAGGTGCACCAAAAGCTGAAAACTTGGATTTCCTGAAAGAGAAGAGCAATTGTCAGGTCCAAAGGGAACCTCAATTCCCCCAAAAGCAGTGTTTGCTCAGCTCAGGCTGGGCTCTGGACTGTAACGGGAGCAGTATTCCTCAGGAACCCATGAAAGGGCTGCTTCCCTTGGCATATGCCTATGGTTACACATCAAAACCCATGCTAGCCTTTAGACTCCTTCAGTCCCTATCCACATGGAACTTCCTCTGTAGACCAGGCTGACCTCAAACTCAACAGAGATCTGCCTGCCTCTGCCTCCTGAGTGCTGGATTAAAGGTGTGCATCCCTACTGCCAGCTTCTTTTTTTTTTTTGAACTGAGGACTGAACCCAGGGCCTTGTGCTTGCCAGGCCAGTGGTCTACCGCTGAGCTAAATACCCAGCCAGAAGAAAATAACTTTATTTTACAGTTTGGTTGATTTATTTATTTATTTATTTAAATTACACTCATGATACTCATTTATTACACTCATGATATTAATTACATTTGTGGTATTCATTGATTGTATTTGCAGTATTCATTCAATAACTATATTTATGATATTCATTAATTACATTAATTGTACTGGTTAATTACATTCATGATATTATGTCCTGATACTACTGTCCATTTGTGGGGCTTTTTCATCACACAAAACTCTGTACTTAGAAAATCATTGTTCTATATTCAGTTTGGTATATTTAAAGGACTGGGCGGAGTCACTAGGAGTGTCGAGCCTTATCTAGAGCCTTAGAAGTCACGAGGGCTCAGAGCTACCTCCTGAACATACTAACCCCAAAAGCACATCCGAAGGCCTTTTGCTTCTGACGATCAAAGTGCCCCGTAGAGATGTGAATGCCAATGGGAAGGTTAACTGAGTGGTAGGTTGCCCTTGAAGTTGGTTTTGCCTTTGATGAAAGTCACAGGCATCAGTAACTAATCATTTGAAAGCTCTAAGTAAACAAGAGTAATCCTAATGGTCTGTGACTGCAGAGGCCACCCAGTTACTGTCCCAGTCATCTTCGCCATATTGCACCTGTTACCCCAGGATACGACGGACTCGAGGCCAGTGAGAAAGCTGTTCACATTAAGGAAAGAAGTCAGCAATAAGGATCCCTTCTCCCACATTCCACCTGCCGGAACTCCTGCAGTCCCCTCGATTTATTTCAGAGGACAGAAGAAAGGGACAAGTTTTCCACGCACCCAGGGGTGCTCCTAAGAGATGCTACCCGACCCCAGTGCTGCTGGGACTTTTGAAGCTCGTCCAAGACTTCTTGTGCCTCCCTCTGTCTCCTCCCCTTCCTGCTATTTTGCAGTTATGTGCACTGGGGAGTTCTATGGCAGGAAGGCATGGTTTTATTTACAGTGTGTGGGTTCCCTATTCACACCGTGTCCCTGTCCAGCCTGCAACTCCACGGTTCAGGTAAGAGCGCTGGGAAGGATTTTTTTTTTAATATTTTTTTCATCTTCAGCTGAAGGTACCTGGGTTCTGAGCTGACTGCTTCTAAAACTTTTTTTCTAAAGGACAAACAGGTGTGGTGGTTCATACTTGTAGTGTCACACTGGAGAGGCTGATACAGAAGGCTTGATACAGATTGGGTTACTACGTGAGTTCCAGGCCAGCCTGGGCTACAGTCTCTCTCTCTCTCTCTCTCTCTCTCTCTCTCTCTCTCTCTCTCTCCCCCCCCCTCTCTCTCTTTCTCTCTCTCTCTCACACACACACACACACACACACACACACACACACACACACGCACACGTGAGGGCTCTAAATGAGAGAAAAGCAAAGAATCTCATTTGCCAGAATTCTGCAATAGTGGACTGGGAGGAGACATAAAAAAAAACAGGATAAATCACAAAAATAATGGACCTTTCTAGAAAAGCAATTAGATTACCAGCTACATGTTTTAATAGTTATGTCTATACTAATTTATACGGTCTATAAAAAACACAATATGTGTTGATGATAAGACACATACTGTGACACTGTACTGAATATATGGGAGAAATAAATAAATAAAGCAGACTTGGTGTGGCGGGATGTCATGATGTCATCCCTCATGTTTCATGCTCAAGCAAGCTGAGCCTCAACAAAGACTACTCATAAACTGGCCTGGTACAGCACACCTGCACACCGGGACACTGAGGCAGAAGGATCATGACTTCTAAGCTGGCCTGAGCGGCATAGAAATATCCTGTCTGGAAAAAATAAGGTTGTTCTCCTGATTTCTGTTAAATGTTAGTGTTTGGGGCTTTGTAAGGACTTTGAAGTGTTTGAGGGGACATAAGGCATCTGAAATGTTTGGGAATCTGCTAGACTGTGAATTAGAGAAAATTAATCAGAAGAGGCACCGAAGGTGACTTTTTAAAAAATGTGTGTGTGGGTGTTATGCCAGCATTGTCTCTATGTACCTCCTTGGAAGCCAGGAGAAGGCATCACATCATCTGGAACCCAAGTTTAGATGGTTGTGAGCAGCCGTGTAGGTGCTGGGGATTTAACCCAGGTTCTCTGCAAGACCAAGCTCGTAATCATTGAGCATTTCTTCACCCTGGCTTTTTGTTTGTTTGTTGGTTGGTTGGTTGGTTGGTTGGTTGGGTTTTTTTGTTTTGTTTTTGTTTTTTCAAGACAGGGTTTCTCTGTATAGTTTTGGAGCCTGTCCTGGATCTTGCTCTGTAGACCAGGCTGGCCTCGAACTCAGAGATCTGCCTGACTCTGCCTCCCGAGTGCTGGGATTAAAGGTGTGCGCCACTGTTGCCCTGCACCAGGTGGCTTTTTATAGAGGTTGGGAAGTGAGGGGGATGCTGGTAAAATACAGAGGAGTCAACCTAGAATCTACCAGTCATTTGTGAGTTCAGCAGCAGAAGCCACTATAGAAAATTCATGGATTTGGCTCCAAGGAAACTCTGCTTCCTGAAGTGGAGTGAGTTTGTGACTGAGAGGGAAACAGCTGGGTTTCCTCTTCCAGAAACACTTTCTGTATCCCATAATACTCAGCAGCTTCCACTAGAGAACAACACAGTTTTTGGTTGTCAGCATCTAGATACAAAGGGGCTGGGAAGATGGGTCAGAGGTTAAGAGCACTGCAAATAATTCTCAGCTGGCTGGCCTGTAATACCAGCTCCTTGAGTATCTGATGTTCTGACCTCCAAGGGTTTTTACATTCATGTGTGTGCACTTGTGCACCTGTGCATGCACACACACAATTAAAATAATAAATAAAATAGCTACAAATGTGTAACTAACACTACAAAGGTGTTTTCCACAGGAAAGCCTCTTACCACATCATTCTAAACATTAACATGTTTGCTTATTTGCATATATTTACTTCTAGTATTTGATAATATACATACGTCAATATCTTCATAATGTGCCTGATATTTTAGTCTTTCTGAAAGTCACTTTAAATTTTTTTGAACCTTTATTTTATTTCTGTGTATGCTTGTGTGTACATTTGCTTCTTGTGTGGATACCCTCAGAGGCCAGAGAGAGGACTCAGATCCCCTGGAGCTGAAGTTATAAGCAGTTGTGAGCTACCCAACTGTGGGTGCTGGGAGCTGAACTCCAGTCCTCAGGAAGAGGACTTAACTGCAGAGCTCTCTCTAGCCCCCATTTTAGTCCTTTGTGTTTGGGTGGGTCTTTTGAGACAGAATCTCATCCATATGCCAGCTGATCGAGAACTTGTCACCCTTCAGCCTCTAGGCATGTTTTACATAGGTCACCAACTATTATAACTCTTACAGTATTTTGTCCCCACCCCCTGTATCTATTGTTAGGCATTATGTAATGTGCCCTCTCCTACCTTAACAGATAATGCTGCAGTTACCTTTGGCACACAGATCTTGCTTTATTATGAATAATTTTAGAAATAGCACTCCTGTATCACAGGGATAGACACTCTTTTTTTCCCTTTACAAAGGTTTATTAACATCTACATTGCTGTGGGTGGTACATAAGGATCTGGGGTCTGATGAGTTGCATTAACCTATGTGTTCTTTTTTGTTGTTTTGTTTTGTTTTTGTTTGGTTTTTCGAGACAGGGTTTCTCTATGTAGCTTTGTGCCTTTCCTGGATCTTGCTCTGTAGCCCAGGCTGGCCTCAAACTCACAGAGATCCGCCTGCCTCTGCCTCCCAAGTGCTGGGATTAAAGGCATGCGCCACCACCGCCCAGCTGTTGTTTTGTTTTGTTCCTTAAATCTTAAGGCTGCCATCACATAGCCCTTGCCTTCAACCATTACCGCTCAATCTGCTCCTCTATTTTCTATATATGGGGACTGGAGATATAATGCTGAAAATACAGTCAGATGAGCCTTTGAGTTCCATGATTAGAACCCCTGCCAGGCAGGTCCTGGGGACAGGTGGTGTGACACTTTGCACACTTACAGCGTTCCTCACCTTGATCTGGAATCCCACTCATCCACATCTCAAGAATTCAAACCCCTGTGGGAGCTTGCATGCTGATCCTGTCATGGGGAACAATCTGCCACCCCATCTTTCCCTCTCACCCAGATCTCAGCCCCAACCTGAGGCTGAAGGCAGATTACAAATAGAAACAAATGCAAACAGGCAAGAACCCAAGGAAAAGGGCCAGTGTCTTCAGAGGAAAAGAGTTGGGAATGTGATTCTCCCAAATTCTGGTGGTGTGTGCTCGGCCCTGTACCTCAACCTGCTGTGTGCTCAGGAATGCCCTACCACAGCAGGCTCAAGTGTCTTTTTGTTGTCACACTCGGGGTTAAAGCCAAGGACTCATATGTGTGACATAAGTGTTCTAGCACTGAGCTGAAGCCACAGCACAAATGGAGATGTTTGGTACATTGCTGTTAATGCCACATAATTTCTGTTGTGTGTGTATGGTACTGGAATGGAACTCGGCCCCATGTGTGCGAGGCAGCCTTTCTACAACTGAGTGGCATCCTCTGCTTGAATGTTTTCTTGTCTTTCTTGTGATAAAATACATATATAAGTTCAAACTTACCAGTGGAGTCATCTTAAGTGTATGACTGAGCAGCAATAAGTACATTCACATCATCCTGCAACCATCACCAACATATATCTGCAGAAGTTTCATCTTTCACTGAACAGCACCCACGCCCCATCAGCTCCTGGCACCAACTGTATTGCTTTCTCCATGGGTTGGACCACTTTGCATACTTTAAATACGACTCTTACAGATCGATCTTTCAGTCCCAGATTTTGTCACTCCCTAATGTCCTCAAGGTTCATCCATGATGTAGCTTGGGCCAGGATTTCCTGCCTTTCTGGGGGCCAAATGGCATTCCACTGTATTTATGTGTTACATGTTCTATAACCACTCATCCACTAATGGACACCTGGGCTGCTCCCCCTTGTGGTCTCTGTGGACATTGCTGCCAGGAACAGAGCTGTAGGTGGGAGTTTCTGTCCCACCAGCAGCTCCCAAATAAACACAGAGGCTTAATATTAATTATAAATGCTCAGCCAATAGCTCAGGCTTGTTACTACCTAACTCGTACACTTTAAATTAACCCATATTTCCTGATCTACCCTCTGCCACGTGGCTTGGTACCTTTTCTTAGTACGGCATGCACATCTTGCTTCTCTCTGTCTCTCTGCTGGTGACTCCAGACTCTGCCCTTCTCCTTCCCAGCATTTTCATTTTGGCTGTCCTGTCTAACCTTATTCTGTTCAGCTATTGGCCAGTTAGCTTGTTTACTAAGCCAATCACAGTAACACATCTTCACAGTGTACAAAGGGATTATTCCACAGCACAGAGCTTGTTCAAGTCTCTCTGGGCTTTTTGTTTGTTTTGTTTTTGTTTGATTCTATTCCCAGGAATAGAATTTCTGGCTCACATGCTAATTCTATGTGGGCCTTACTATTTTTAGTGTGCTTTCCCATGTATATTGTGGTCAAATTTAGTCTTTATATCAGTTCCATGAGATAAGAAAACATTTTGTTCTGGCTCAAAAAAGTGGCTTGCTCAAATCGAAACAATAAATAGAAGAGTCTCTGGACCTCAAAACTTGGCTTCCATATTTACTGACTATTAAAGGCAGTCCTGGGCTGGAGAGATGGCTCAATGATTAAGAGCACTGACTGCTCTTCCAGAGGTCCTGGATTCAATTCCCAGCAACCACATGGTGGCTCACAACCACCTGTAATGAGATCTGGTGCCCTCTTCTGGCCTGCAAGGACACATGCAGACAGAACACTGTACGTATAATAAATAAATAAATCTTAAAAAAAAAAAAAAAGTGGTCCTGATCATGTGTTACCACCTGAGGACAATGTGCCTTCCCTCCCCCCTCCTCTGCTCCCTCTCTCTCAACAATAGAGTCTCATTATATAGCTCAGGCTGACCTAGAACTTTTGTTTTGTTTTTTCTCAGCCTTCCAAGTGCTAGGATTACAGGCATTGCCACTGTGCCAGGTTTGGTGACAGTTTGGTCAGCTGCCTGGTTTCTGTTTTCTCTGCCCTGACTATCGAACATATAAGATTCTGTTCAAGCCTTTGTTAGTGCAGAGAGAAAAGGCCAGGTCACTTCCCAGCAACTGTGTCCATGCCCAGAGACCAAGGCCTATCCCATTGCAGAGATGAGAAGCTGTGTCCATGGCCAGCAACTATACCTACATCCAGCAATCAGGCATCTTTCAGTTTCTGTTTCCTCTTCCAGTCTAATCCCTGTCGTCTGACCATGAGGATTTGGTGGCTCCTGCTGGTTATGGGCTTGTGTGCAAGGAGTGTGTACTCCCAGGACACCTGCCGGCAGGGGCACTCTGGCATCCCTGGGAATCCAGGTCACAATGGCCTACCGGGAAGAGATGGACGAGATGGTTCCAAGGGTGACAAAGGAGACACAGGTACTCGACATTTGCAGCTTCTTACTGCCTCATCCACTCACTTGCCAAGGTGTATTGTTCCATCTGCCCACTGAACCCTCACCCACCAATGTACCCTGCAGGCACTTCTCAAAGACCGGTTCTGCCACATCAGTATTCCAGGTGCTGAATGGAGTGTGGGACAAGGCCAACAGCACCCTGCCCTCACAGGCTTCTCATCCACTGGAGATGGCAGTTATCAAGTATTTCTGCAACCATAGGGCATTTGAGTGGGATACTATGGGTGTGATGGATCATTGGTATCATGAGGCCAATGGAGCAATCTGATGGCTAAATATAGTAGCAACACCCATCCACAGGGTGAAGGCCCATGGTGGATGCCTAAGGCCATAGAAAACACACAATTTTGTTGTTGGTTGTTTTTGTTCTTTTGGGGGACCTGCCATGCAGCTCCCAAATAAATCACACACAGAGGCTTATTCTCAATTATAAATGCCCAGCCTTAGCTTGACTTGTTTCTTGCCGGCTTTTCTTAACTTTAAATTATCCCATCTACCTTTTGCCTCTGGGCTTTTACCTTTCTTACTTCTGTATATCTTATGTTCACTAGCATCCTCCTTTCCTTGTTCTCTTGCTCTTTCCTCTCTCTCCTCCAGATTTCTCCTATTAATTCTCTCTGACTGCCAGCCCCGCCTGTCCTTTCTCCTGCCTTGCTGTTGGCTGTTCAGCTGTTTATTAGACCACCAGGTGTTTTAGACAGGCAAAGTAACACAGCTTCATAGAGTTAAACAAATGCAACATAAAAGAATATAGCACATCTTTGCTTCATTAAAACAAATATTCCACAGTATAAACAAATGTAGCACATCTTAAAATAATATTCTACAACAGAATCCTGTCAATATTTTGTTTTCTCCATACATACATGACCTATAATAAAGTTTAATTTCTAAATGAGGTACAGAATAAATAATCATTAATAATAAAAACAGATTAAGTATTACACTTTCTTATAATAAAGTTACCAACATCAGTGATCTTACAGTTTGGGAATTTTATTAAGTAAATTTAGGGTTTTGTAGCCATAGCATTTGGAGACTGCAACGGCCATTCTAATACCTGACATGGCTTCAAAGTGACTGATGAGAGTGTCACATATAGCTTCCCAAGTTCTGTGACCATAGGCATGTACCACCATGTCTGGATCTGTGTTTATTTTCGAATATGTGACGTTTTAATGTTTATTACGAGATATTTTGTACACATGAAGAAAAGAGATGATTACTAGATAAATCAAGAGTAACACTATCATACATGTAATGCCAAATTTGTTTACCTCTCCCTTTGCAAATTTTTTTCCATCTTTTCTTGGTGTGATCTTCCCCTTTAAAAAGGCTTTTGATTTTTTAGACATTTAATTTTTTTTATGTCTATGGATGTTTTCTGCATGTGTGTCTAGGCACCGTGTGTGTGCTGCCCACAGAAGCCAGAAGAGGACATTGAGTCATCTGAGACTGGAGCTATGGATGGTTGGCAGCTGCTATATGGTTTCCAGGATTCAAACCTGGGTCTCCTGGAAGCATAGCCAGTACTCTAACCACTGAGCAACCTCTCCAGCCCAACTCTTCTTTTTTATTGACAGTGTGTCATGGTATCCCAGACTGGCCTCAAAGTTGCTGTGTACTCAAGCATGAACTTGAACACTTCATCCTCCTGCCTTTACCTGTTGAGTGCTGGGATTATAGGCATGTACCATTGTGCCAGGCTAAAAACCAATCGATCAATTTTTCTGTCTCTTTCTTTCTCTCTCCCTTTCTCTGTAGCACACCACACACATGTGGTGCATGTGTATGTGTGTGTGTGTGTGTGTGTGTGTGTGTGTGTACACACATCATTGTCAGGTATCTTCTATTCTGCTCAGCTTTACAGGGGGCAGGGTCTTTTGCAAAACCTAAAGCTTGCCATGTTGACCAGGCTGTCTGGCCAGCAAATCCTCAGGATCACCCTGTTGTCTCCCCACCCCCATGTCTCTAGTCCTCCTTCCAGGCTCGGACATCCAGACTTGACTTTTTACATGGGTGCTAGGGATTCAAACCCAGGTCCTCATTCTTTTTCTTTGCCATTGAGCTACCTCCCCAGCTCTGTCAAAGCAGATTTCTTAAAAGCATGCTTTCTGGGTCAGGTATGCCTTTAATCCCAGCACTCAGGAGACATAAGCAGGTGAATCTGTGTGAGTTCAAGGCCAGCTTGGTTTATATATTGAGTTTCAGGACAGCCAGAACTACATCATAGAAAGACTGTGTCTAAAAAACAAACAAACAAACAACAACAAAACAAACAAAACTATCTGTTTCTATTTTTTCATTCAGTATACACACACACACACACACACACACACACACACACACACACACATTCCACTCAATGTGCTTTTTCCTAGGAGAATGACGTTAACTCGTGCTGCTTCTTTACCTGGTCCTCTGAGGATGCACTGTGTGTTTTATATTATCAACACACAGTTAGCACAATGTCCATGACATACATTCACAGCTGTTCTAGCAGCTGTGCGTGCTCTGACCTGTATGGTCATGAAAGCTTTGAGATAGTGCTACAGAACACAAGAACTGGGAACTCAGCAGGGAGAGAGAAGTTTGGGTAGGAAGGCTCAGGCTTCCGGGGTGGTGCAGAGGAGTGGGGGATCATGGAGAGGAGGCTGGTTTGGAGACACCTCCCACTTGGTGGTTCAATGGGACCCTGGGATTTCTTGGGGTAACGCTAGGCATTATGATGGATGCAAATCAGCCTGTGTCACTCTCCAGTCCTGAGAGCTGAAGGCTGTCCCAGCTGCTTGTCACACCACAACCAGAATGGTAGGGCTGGAGTTTTGGGGCCTTGGCTGACTTAAGTGAAACAGAACCTGAGGTAAACTGGCCTTGTGCACTCTTCTGTCGCCATAGTCTGGCCGTTACTTGGTGACTTTCTGCCCCCAGACTTAGAACTAGTGTATGACTAGCAGAGTCCAGTGTCCCCCCCACAGCTTGTTTGGTGGCATTTGCCTCTTGTCTACAATGCCTTTCCTTCCCTAACAGTCATACCTCGGGGGTCTCTGATGTTTCATGGAATCTGGTGAGACTTCCGTTCCACTCTCTGAATGACTGGTGGAAAGGGATCAGGATGAGAGAGATGTCTAGCACCTCCCGTATTCAGATCACTTCCAAGTCCTCATCCCAAGACAAACTTACAGCTTGGCCCTCAGTGTGTTAGTTTGCCTTGCCTTGTGCTCCTTGGGCACCCCACCGCGGGGTGCTTGGGAAGTCACCAATGCATTTAATAACCTGTTCATTCTACATGACTAAACCCCCGGGATACTCACTAATAGCTGCTACCTCCATCTGCACTGGTGGGAAAAGAGGTGAGCTGGGGCACCCTAGGACTTCCCATATCGATAGAGACTCATAGTCAGGAAACTGAAATTGGTATCTCAGCTCTTGTCTGCTTTCTTCCCTTTCACCTAGGAGAACCAGGACATCCCGGTGGCCCAGGGAAGGATGGAGTTCACGGTGAGAAAGGAGAACCAGGTCAGCAGTGGCTTTGTATACATAATAAATAAATCTTAAAAAAAAAAAAAAAAAAAAAGAAAATGGAAGAGTTCTATAAATTAGGTAGCATTACTGTTCCAGCTCTAGAGATGAGGGAAAAAATGTGATGGGGCTCACTATCTGCTTGTACAGTATAGCCACGTGTGCCAGGGTTGGAGAAAGGGTAGGTAGTATTCTGAAGTAAGCCTGGGCTCCCTCCTCATAAGCACCATTGCCTCCCAATCCAGGGAGTGCACAGTGTGGAGTGTTCATGTAGACTGAGGAAAACTGAGGTGGAAAGGGCTGGACAGTTGGCAGGCATGTGGGCCACAGTGAACATCTGACTTCAGACCCACTCCCTGAGGAGCTGTCCTTGCCTAGGACTGAGGCCCTGTTACTCAGCATGCTGGACTGGTCTGTTCCTTGTCATATTTTCCTTCAATGATGTGTGCTTCTCCCAAGGGTGGCCTTGTTTCTGAGTCATCATGGAGCCCTGGTACTGACTAAAGAATACTTTTGGAGGCTGGGGATGTGGCTCAGTTGGTAGAGTGCTTGTTTAGCCTGCATGAAGCCCTGGGTTCTGTTCCCGGCACTGCATAACCTGGGAGTGATCAAATACAGCTATAGTCCCAGAACTCAGGAAGTATAGGCAAGAGGATTAGAAGTTTAAGATCATCCTGCCATCCTTGGCTATAGTGAGTCTGAAGCCATCCTGGGCTACACGAGACACCCCCCCCCCTTTTATTTTGTTTTGGTTTTACGAGACAGGGTTTCTCTGTTGCTTTGGAGCCTGTTCTGGACTAGCTCTGTAGACCAGGCTGGCCTCGAACTCACAGAGATCCACCTGCCTCTGCCTCCCCAGTGCTGGGATTACAGGTGTGCGCCACCACCATCCAGCATAAATTTTCTTTCTTTCTTTCTTTTTTTCTTTTTGAGACAGGGTTTCACTGTGTAGCTTTGCGCCTTTCCCAGAACTCACTAGGTAGCCCAGGCTGGCCTCGAACTCACAGAGATCCGCCTGGCTCTGCCTCCTGAGTGATAGGATTAAAGGCGTGCACCACCACCACCCGGAGACCCTTTTAGAAAAAGAGGGTTTGTGTATGTGTGCTTACATGTACATTTCCCTGCATGCAATTTGGGAGTTTGTGAATTTTCAGACTCTGAGAAGATTGTGAACCTACACCCTACTTTGTCTCAATTAAATGCTCAGTGATAGAAACTCCAACATTGTGCACGAGGGAATCCTGAACCATGTCTTCATTATCTTCCTCTATCCAGGAGCAGATGGAAGAGTTGAAGCAAAAGGCATCAAAGGTGATCCAGGCTCCAGAGGATCCCCAGGGAAGCACGGCCCAAAGGGGTCCATTGGTCCTACAGGAGAGCAAGGGCTGCCAGGAGAGACTGGCCCTCAGGGGCAGAAGGGAGATAAAGGCGATGTGGGCCCCACTGGTCCAGAAGGACTAATGGGCAGTACTGGTCCTTTGGGCCCCAAGGGCTTACCTGGCCCCGTGGGCCCCATTGGCAAACCAGGTCCTAAGGGAGAAGCCGGACCCATGGGCCCCCAAGGGGAGCCAGGAGTCAGAGGAATTAGAGGCTGGAAAGGCGATCGAGGAGAGAAAGGGAAGGTTGGTGAGGCTCCCATCTTGCCCAAGAGTGCTTTCACTGTGGGGCTCACGGTAATCAGCAAGTTCCCGCCTCCTGATGCACCCATCAAATTCGATAAGATCCTGTACAATGAACTGAACCATTACAATGTAGCGACGGGGAAATTCACCTGCCACGTGGCTGGTGTCTATTACTTCACCTACCACATCACTGTTTTTTCCAGGAACGTGCAGGTCTCTTTGGTCAAAAATGGGGTAAAAGTCCTGCATACCAAGGATGGTTACATGAGCTCTGAGGACCAGGCCTCTGGTGGCATTGTGCTGGAGCTGAAGCTCGGGGACGAGGTGTGGATGCAGGTGATGGGAGGCGAGAGGTTTAATGGCTTGTTTGCAGATGAGGATGACGATACCACATTCACTGGCTTCCTTCTGTTCAGCAGCTCTTGACGCAAAGGACTCTGCACATGGGCCTCATGGAAGGCTCTCCTGGTGGACATGGTGCCCACAGAATTAGCTCGGTGAAGGTGGGATGTGATTGTGTCCATTCTTCCAATTATTGCATTAATTCTAAACTGTAGAGGTGGGAAGCTAGTCCCACAAATCCAGCCATTTGAACACATTAATAATAAACTCAGAGACACCAACAATGCACCAGTGTCTCATTAAGGCAAAAGACCAAAGCACTTCCCCTTAGTGTCATTTAATCAAGAGTGAGTGCGGATTTGAATTATCTACTTCATGTTTTATGGGTCTTCCTGTCTGTCTGCTGTATGAGTCTGAATCTGTGTCTGCCTGAAGGCTGTCTTGTGAATCTGTCCCTGTCCCTAGCAAAAAAGTATCACATGGAGAAAGGAATGAAGGATCCTTTATAGAAACCTTTAACAGAATTTCACAAGGGATTAAGTCACTGATTCCAATTGCTCCCCTGGACTCCCTCCCAGTGACATGCCCCCTCCAACAAGGCCACACCCCCTAATCCTTCCCTATAGCATGAATCTTAAAAGTTCTTATTAATGAAATCAAACCCGAGGCCAGTTATTGGGGTGATTGCTGGAAGATCAGAGACACAGAACAAGCCATGGCTACCTCACCTTGCTAGTTCCTCAGGTGATCCTGTTTCCTCAGGCTGGAAGCTTCTGAGTCCTCATCCCAATGGCTCTCAGCTGGACTGTGTTGCTCCAAAGCCTGAATACTTCTCAAGCCAAATGCTTAACTAACTAAATGCTTAACTCACTACATGCTTTTCTCCTTAGTTCCTGGTCCTCACACCTTATATACCTTCTCTTTCTGCCCCCACTCCCTGGGATTAAAGGTTGGGTTTCTGGGATTAAAGGCTGTCACCTTGCCTAGCTGTTTCTAAAGTGGCCTTGAACTCAGAGATCCAGCTAGCTCTATCTCCCAAGTGCTGGGATTAAAGGTGTGCACCACCACTGACCAACTTCTGCTATAGCTTACTCTTCCTATTTTCTAGCCACCATTTTTGGCTTTGTTCTAGTGGCTGTCTGTTCTCTGACCCCAGATACGTTTATTTCAGGAAACATACAATATTTTGGGGAACACAATACCACCACACTTCCCAAACAGTTCCACCATCTGGGGACCAAGCATTCAAACATAGGAGCCTAAGGGGGCCATTCTCCTTCAAACCATCACAATAATGTAAGGGATATTTTTATCACAATGCATTGGTACAGTTGTATGTAACTTAGGATCTCAATCTCTCTCTCTTTCTGGTTTTTTCAAGACAGGGTTTCTCTATGTATGCTCTGCTGTCCTGGAACTTGCTCTGTAGACCAGGCTGGCCTTGAACTCAGAGATCCACCTCCCTCTTTTTTTTTTTTTTTTTTTTTTGGGTAACTCTCTTAAAGAGTAGAAGAATAAACAGTGGCTCTGTGGGTTGTAATTAATTTTCCATGCTGGAGAAGGAACCCAGGGTTTGTGCATGCTAGGCAAGTGCCTGGCCACAGAGCCCTGTCCTCAGCCTGCTTGTAACAGTATCTTTAACACATCACCATCCCCTCACTCAAGGCATCCTTTGCTCATGTGTTTGTGGTGGGAAGAGTTCTAGGAGAGTTTTGGTGTCACTTTCCTGTTCTAAAGGTCATATTATGATTTCTGATATTAGGGGAAAGTGAAGAAAAACGAGATGGGATTATGGCTGAGTGCGATAACATTTGTATAGTATGCATGGGTTCCATTTTCAGCACTGCAAAAAGCATACTTACTCCATTTTATGACTAGCTGCTTTAAGCTGGTGTCAGTAAGATGCCCCAGGAGGCTGCTCAATACAGTTATGGATACTTTATTTTCTAACTTAGGTGTCTATGCCACAAATAGTTAGAATGAATCTCATATTAGCTTTCTAGGGCTTTCATAACCAAGGTGGGTGGCTTAAGACACCAGAATGTATCCTCTCACAGATCTGGAAACAGAAGTTCAAGGTCCATGAGTCAGCAAGGTTGAGACAGTCCCTGAAAGATGACCCTTTCCTGCCACTTCCAGCTTCCAGATGCCCCGGTGTCCCTTGGCTTGACACACGTCACTTCAGGGTCTCTGCCTGTAGTTCTACATTGGTTTCCCTTCATAACTGCACATTTTCCTCTTCTACAGAGGACATCAGTCATATTGGATTCAGGCCCATCCCAATCTGATTATGTCTGTAAAGATCCTACCCAAATAAGGTCAGATTTGCAGGCACCAAAGATTAGTACTATAATATGTCTTATAAGGAGACACAGTTCTCCCCACAAGAGTCTGCCCTCTAGACTTGCCTTCAAGTTGATGTCCTTTCTCTCTCCTATCGGTCAATAGGCCCTTACTCTAACACCCTCAATTTCATCATTATCATTTTTTGCCCCAAAATGTCATTGTTTAAGCCATTTAAATCAGCAACAGGAGAGACCTATTGTGTGATGATATATCCCGGGGCAAAATCTAGCCAGATGGAAGTCTTCAGTCAGACAAGTTATTTGTTTCCAAAGTACAGTGGTGGGATAGGCAAAAGATGCCATTAAAGGGAGAAAAGAAAAGGCAAAAGGCCTCACAAGTTTCAAGCGATTTTGAAATCGAGCAGGGAAAATACTAGTGCTTGAAATAATCCATCTTGCCACAACCCTTCAGTTCTTTATGTGTTCTTACTGCAGGGCTGTTTGGGTGGATTCTCTTCCTGCCCACCTGGGTACCTGGCAGTGATGGTGAATTGTCCACATGTATCCACAACTCATATGCTCATTGGAACACACATGCTTCTCATGCTGGTCTCAAAACCCTGGCTGTGGGGGTTAACCATCATTGTCAACCTGACTGAATTTAGAAGCTCCCAGGACACAGATCTCTGGTCACGACTGTGAAGGCTTTCCTAGAAAGGTTTCATTAGAGAGAGATGACCTGCCCTGAAAGAGGGTGACACCATTCCACGGGCTGGGGTCTCAGACTGAAGAAAAAGGAATAAAGGAAGTGGTAGCTGAGTACCAGCACTCATCTTTCTCTGCTTTCCGTCTTCCCCATTGTGGGGAAAATCATGCTGTCACCGCTGTAAGCTACTCTTGCTTCCAGTGTGTGTGTGTGTGTGTGTGTGTGTGTGTGTGTGTGTGTGAATTTTGAACATCTGATCCTTCTAACTCTATCTCCTAAAAACTGGCACACCCACAATCCCTTTTCTTCTCTTTTTATATTTTATTTATTTTTATTTTATATGCATTGGTGTTTTGCCTGCTTGTATGTCTGTGTGCGGGTGTCATATCTTGGAGTTACAGACGGTTGTGAGCTGCTATGTGGGTGCTAGGAATCAAACCCAGGTCCTTTGAAAGAGCAGTCAGTGCTCTCAACCTCCGAGCCATCTCTCCAGCCCCCCACAACCCCTTTTCTAGCCACTGGCTCGCCACCTCTACCCACAGCAATCTCTCAAGGAAAAATCAAGTTCCTGATAACAAAATCCTTCCTTCTGGGCATCCCTGTCTGGAATCCTGGCACTTGGGATGCTCAGGCAGGGGGACTGCCAGTTTGAGGTCAGCCTGGGATACATGGTGAGTTCCAGGCCAGCCTGGAATACAAAGTGAGAGCCCATCTACAAACCAATTAAACACACACAGAACTTTCGACCTTTTCCTTTCTTCCCTGCCAAGGTTTATAAAGCAGACAGGACAGCCATCCGGTAGTCATCTTGTGCAGGAGAGGTGACTGCACCTTAGGAAGAAAAGCTCTGGTCCTGGCAGAACCAGCACCCGGACCCACCATGGTGTGGCTGTCTTACCTGGAGAAGGCTAGGGCTGTCAAGAGACTTCCTCAAGCCTTCCCAAGTCAGTACCATCATTCTTTCCTTTCCAGCCACGGCTCCCAATTTTCTAATGCCATCCCCTCCCCACCCCCAGCCTTTGCCCTCTCATTTCTGCAGTCTGATTGATATTTGAGGAGGTCCTGTCTGTACTAATTTAGATTTTAGACTATTATGGTGAAAGTCTAGGAGTTAGATAGACGCTGGTAGGCAGACAGACAGGGAGAGAGGCCATGCCTAGGTAATGGTGGTGGTGAATCTCTAAGACCGCCAGCTTCTTCCTCAGCCTTCAGCTTTTATCTCCCACCAGCAGGCTCAACAAGTCAAGACTGGGTCATGACATGTCACACCACAGTTCTGAGCCAACCAACCACCCTAGTTTTCTCTAAACGGACCAACTTTAAATTAGGGAAGGAAAACCCTTCAGAGACCTTAAAATCCAGCGCTTGAGAAGAGACCCGATTTTCGCCTTCCAAGTGCCTCCTCGGCTTGGCAGAGGTTCCTTTTCTTTGTGTGCCTGTTGCCTGTGTTTCCTCACCCCCAGTAAACACCTTTCATCAACTGCTATTCTGTCTGCCGTGCTTGAGATTTCTCCAAGGCTACGTGTTGCGCTTCATATTTTTCCTGCCTTTTACTTTTTCGACTGGCAGAGACAAAGAACCCGATCAAGACCTTATAGAATGTATCATCTCCAGACCCCTAGACGGTATCAATAGTTTCAAAAGTCAAAATAGATGAAGAGTCTCTATAGTTAATTCACGTGGTTACACACAACCATAGCTGACATGCATGCGTGCAAACGTAGGTGTGATTTCGATCTCTTTTGGAGCAGACAGGTTCCTTGGATTCAGACTGCATGTGGCTTCTCCTGGATCCTTCCACACGCTGTCACTGGGTCTCCTCTGAGAAGGCATCAAGAACTCATCTGAGTTCTCACATTCATTCCTGGCACCGGTTAAAAATTCCAATTCCCAACACGACTTTCTGCGCCCCAGGAACACTGGGAGGGAAAGGCAAGCTCAGGACGTTTCTTCCTCCAGACACACGAGGGCGCTATGGAGCTTCGGTCGCTCAGAAGGCGTCGGGGCGACGCTCTTGCTGGGGAGTCGACACGCTCAAGTCCGGGCCTGCGCCGGGAGCCCACAGGGCAGCGCGCGCGTCACGTGCCGCGGCGTGGGCCGCTGCCTTGGAAACGCGGGGCGCGCGCTTCCTGAACTTGAAGCATCCGGGGCCGGGAGGATGCTGCTGGTGGACGGGATGCGGTACGCCCGCAGGCTGTGTGGCCTAGGAGCCAGAGCGGCTCTGCGGGGACCCGCAGGCCGAAGCGGCCTGCGCAGCTGGGGTCGCGCCCGGGGAGTCAGCACCAGCTGGTCCCCGGTGGGCGCCGCCTTCAACGTCAAGCCCCAGGGCCGCCTGTGGGACCTGTTGGGAGAGCGCCGGGTGAGCGAGCGTGCCGTGGGTCTGGGCAGCGCGGCCTCTGCCTCTTGCTGAAAGGGGACTGTGCCAGGATTAAGTGCGCACCAGGGTCCCGCTGGCTTACCACTCAGCCCTTCCCCTACTGAAGTTCGCTTCTCCCCTTCTGGCTTCGGAGTTCACACTTGGCTTTGTAACGACACTCTTCCGTTGAAGACTCCATCACACCTTAATTGTCCATTTCGAGCTGCTTTGAAACAACCAGGCATGGGGGCTCCTGTTTGTAAGACTCTCTTGGATGGGTAAAGGCAAGAGGGTTCAAAGGGCAGCCCTTTTGGCTCCAAACCGAGTTTGAGACTAGCCCGAGTTACATAAGGACCTGCGTTTCAAAAAAAAAAAAAAAAAAAAGCAACAACAGAACCCTGTCGAGAAAAATTAGACTTCCCGGTGTGCCTTAGAGTTGATTGCTTACCTAGCCAGAATTGCTTGGCTATTTCCACCCTGCCTGTGGTGGTATTGGACACTTGAAAATGAATGAGGGAAAGGCAGGGGAGACTGGGAATGGTTTGCCCAGTGAATCCCTTTATTTGCGCTTGCAGATTTTGCCTTTAAGGTTAAGGGTTGTTTTTGCCTTTTAGCTTTTCGCTGTGGGCTTTCTCAAAAGACGAATCAGCGATACAGTTGCATTGCATTTCATGGTGTGAGCATCTCTGTGTTTAGCTTTGTCTATTTGAAAGTTCTTTTGTATATATCATTCCCTCCAAGACCCATAAGGGTAGATGATGCTGGTATTAATGGAGTCGGTGGTAGAACTGCATGTTAGTACTGAGCAGAAAGATGCGAAAGGGAAGCTTAGTTTTTAGTGGAGGAGATAGAACTGATTCCAGCCATATTTAAAAGAAAAAATTATTGTGTGTGCGCTCGCAGATATGAATGAGTGCAAGTGTAGCCAGGTGCAGGCCAGAGGGCAATTTTTAGGGGTCTGTTGCTTCGTACTTTGTGGAGGCAGGGTCTCTCTTGTTTTTGCTAACGGACTGTGTACTCCAGGTTATCTTCCCCTCTTCTATCTGGTCCTTGGGCTTCTAGGTATTTTCTTGGAATAGGAGTGCTGAAATTATAGTTGCATGCCACAAAAAATCAGCTTCAAAGTTACTTATTTTATGTGTGTTTTGTCCAAATGTATGTGAGTGCACCACATGTGTGCAGTGCCATCCATGTGCACATGGAGGCAAGAAGAGAGTGTTCGATCCCCTGCAACTGAAGTTCTAGACAGGTTGCAAACCGCCATGTGGGTGCTGGGTACTGAACCCAGGTCCTCTGCAAGAGCAGTCAGTGCTCTTAACCACTGAGCCATCTCTCCAGTCCTTCCTCCCACATTGTGTTTTAATTACATTTTTTTTGTTTGTGTGTATAGGGGCCTGTATGTGTGTGTTCAGGGACAAGTTTCAGGAGTTGGTTCTCTCCTTCTACCATGTAGGTTCCAGGCTTGGAGGCAAAGCATTTTACCCATTGTACCATCTACATGGCCTCTGAGTCACTTTCTTACATGGGTTGGGGGGATTGGACTCAGGTCCTCAGCTTGCAAATTGAGTGCTTTTACCCACTGAACCAACCCTCCCTGCCCCCTTGGCATTGTTTTTTAAAAAAAAATTTTTATGCATAGACTTTTTAAAAAAGATTTATTTATTTATTATGTATACAGAAGAGGGCGCCATATCTCATTACAGATGGTTGTGAGCCACCATGTGGGTGCTGGGAATTGAACTCAGGACCTCTGGAAGAGTAGTCAGTGCTCTTAACCGCTGAGCCATCTCTCCAGCCCTTATGTATAGACTTAAGTACAGTAGGTCTTAAGTTGGGTAATTAAAAAAATTTTTTTTATTACATTTATTCCCCACCCTCCGTGTGAGAGTGTGTGTGTGTGTGTTCCTGTGTCTACACATGAGTATGCCATATGCACATATGGAGGTCACAGAACTTCCAGGTGTAGGCTCTTTCCTTGTATCATGTGTTTCTGGAGCAACCACATCATGTCTTTAGCCTTGGCCATCGTGCTTGGTGGCAGCTGCCTTCATCCACTGAACCATTTGTTTTGTTTGTTTTTTTGAGGTTAGGGTCTTGCTTGTATACCCCTGGCTGTCCTGGAATTTGTTAAGTGCCAGAATTCAGTTGTGTGCCATTATACCCCAAGTGTTTTCTCTTAAAGCATATTTCTGGCTGGCTGTGGTAGCACTCACATATAATCTTAGCATTTTGGGTGCTTAAAGAGGAGGAACCAAGGTTCCAGACTTCTGTCACAGAAAACAAAAAGAACTTTAAAGCATATTTCCATGTCAGTGAAAGGAGAATGCACTGCTTGTTATAGAACTGTGTGATTTAGATGAGAGAACCTTTGTAAAGTACATGGCACACTTTGGCATATGTCCTTAGATGTCAGCTTTCTCCTGCTTTCTTGGAGGGCTCTCGGATTCGTGCTTGAACTGCTTTAAAAATACTTTTTTTAACTGGTTGTTCCCATTAGATTAGTGCTTTTTTTCTTTATTAAAATACTGAAATGCCTTAGTTTTAGCCAGTGCCTAGGGGTAGTATGGGAAGTCTGCTTGTGCGTAGGCTGGCCTCTGTTTTGTAGTCGGGAACAGGTTGGTGGTATGTGTGGAGACTTTGCTCTGTGAGAGGCCTGGTTCTGGGCACTCCACACATGCTTTAGTTTGTTTCCAGAAAACTGAAGCCTGGGAGGGATGATCATGTGACTGAGGCTGTAGTGGATTATGGTTACCATTAACATCTGTTACGTGCTGTCTGCATGCCAGGCACTCTTGTGAGTTTTGTTAAACCTTTGAATCTTCATGTAATCCTCCCAGCCATTTTCTCATGGAGCCTCAGTACTGACAGCTGGACCTATACCATTCGCTTCTTTTTGAAAAAGAAGGAAGGCTTGAAGAAAACATAAAATTTCAAAAATGTTTAAGTGTAGTTCTGTGCAGTGTAACAGAGAAAGAGCGACACTGTTCCCATTGCACAGATGTGGGAAGTCTAGATATATCAACGAAAATCAGGGCTTCGTGCAAATGTAGTTCTAAGGAGAAAAACAAAACTATACTTGGCTATAAATTGGAAATGTTGTTTTGGACTTTTAGGGTCTTTTTGGAGTTCCTGAGCTCAGCACCCCTGAAGGATTCCGTGTTGCCCAGAAGGAGGCCTTGAGGAAGACGGAGCAGCTGGTGGAGCGAGCGTGTTCCACACCCCCAGGGCCACAGACAGTCCTCATCTTTGATGAGCTCTCGGATTGCCTGTGCAGAGTGGCCGACTTGGTGAGACTTAGAAGCACAAACACGGGTGTGTGTGAGTGCAGGCACATGCATGCCACTGATGCATGGGTGAAGGGCAGGGGAAAACTCACGAATCTGTCCTGTCTTGTAGGTAGAATCCATGGCTGAAACTTAGATCACCAGGCCTGCAAGCCAGACCGCCTACTTGCTGAGTCATCTTGCCAGAAAAGGGCCCAAACTTGATTACTTGTATCAGTGAAGGTGATTTGTGGCACATAGAGTCCAAAATAGGATTGTTCAGAATCTGATGTAGTTCTGACCTGTGTAGAATTTTCCTCAGTGTTCATTCAGTGTTGAGGTTGCCAAGTACAAAACATTGTCCTAGTCACCAGGATGAGTTAAAAAAACACCAGCTCTGCCCGAGTTAGACAATGTCCTGGAGTTCATTGGTTTTTAGAAGAGTTAGGTAGTGCCTCAGTGGTTATCTCATCTGGATTAACTGGTTTAATCCCTTCTGCCTGTCTTTATCTACCTCACTTTGGCAGCCACATATGTCTGTCTGTCTGTCTGTCTCTCTCCCTCTGTCTATATGTGTTGACAGGGTCTCATTGTATTGCCTAGACTGTCCTCGAACTCACGACGTGGTTCAAGCTGGCCTTAACTCATTCAGCCCCCCTAGCCTTCCAAGTGCTGGGTCTGTAGTGCCCGGCACAGTCCATGATCCACTTGGCCAGTCGCTCTCAGTTCTGTCTGTCTAGACTGTCTAGGATCAGATATGCATTTGAGACCAGCTTGTTCATTTCCATTATGCAGAATATTTCTTCCCTCTCATGCCTTGAGTTGAACAGTAACAGATTGCATTCACTCTGGTACCCTAGACTTACAGGGAAGTAGTGATACTGTTTTGTTATAAAGGGTTTCCCCGGCGTGATGGTTTGGGCCCCAGCTTTCACTGGGTCTTTGTGCTGTTCATGGGACCTGCTTCCTCAGTGGTGGAGACATCACGGACATGCCCTGCCCTGCCCAGGAGGTCCTGTGCTTTGCCATATTCCTGTGTCATCAGTGGACATCTGAAAAGGCAGATCTATGCGTGGGTGTGTCTCCCACAGTCCACAGTCTACTCTGACTGTCCACTCTAGTCTGAGACCACCTGATCTGTTGTCTTAGTCTGCATCCTCGTTAGGCCGTGGTCGAGAATTTTCCCCGCTTTGTTTACTTTGCTCTTCGTGTCTTATGTTTGGAACTTTAAAACTATTCATGAAGTAGAACATTTAAAAACCGCTTTCTAGCCAGGTGCAGCGTTACATGCCCAAATGCCAGCACTTGGGACCTGAGGCAGGCAGATCATGAGATTGAGGTCATCCTGGGCCACATAGTGAAATACTGCCTCACAACAACAGCCAACTATAAAAAGAAACCCAAACAAATTATAATGTAATTTATATGTATAATTCTCTGGGTAAATAATTCCAAGAATATCTTTTCTTTTTTAATTTTTAAGGTATTTCCTGCCAGTATGATCAGTACCATTTTAAGGCAAGAATTTCATAAACTGTCAGGAAATGGACATTTTGTTTTGTTTTCTTTTTCTCATGTAGTTTTTATGAAATAGGATTATTTTCTTTGTTGCCTTTACAAATAAGCTTTTATGCTAATTGGGCTTCATTGATGGAGCAGTCAGCAAAGTTAAAGTATTTTTCCCACTAGCCTGAGGACCTGACTTGCTCTCCAGCACCATGTGAGGAGCCAGTGTGGTGATCACACCTGTAGCCCCAGCACTAGGGAGGTAGAGACAGGAGGATTGATTGCTCCAGGCTCAGTGAGAGACCCTGTCTCTAAAACGAGGTAGAGAAGAACTGAGGAAGAGATCTGCTATGAACTTTTGGCTGCAGTGCATATGCACAAATCCAGGAACATTCACACACATGCAGACATGCTAACATTTGGACTTTTCACATTGTAACTTCTGTAGCATGTGGAAGGGCAGTTTGTAAAATAAATTGTACATGCTACATAGCTCATTTTTTGGGTGCCTTATACTGTACCAAGTGTGCCAAACTAGGATATTTAAATGCTTTTACATTGAATGTTATTTGATAATAAAATTAGGAAATTTTACCTTGTGATGGTTTTTGTTTGTCTTTTTAAGACAAAATCTCACTATTTAGTGAAAGCTGGCCTAGAACTTTTGATCCTTCTGCCTGGCCTCCTGAGTGCTTGGATTACGGGTATGTTCCACCATGCCTGACTCCCTTGGGTTGGCTTTATTTCATGTTTTAGCCATAGTCATTGTTTATACGTTGAGAATAAAGAAGATGTAGAATATGAAATCATTGTTTCCCTGCATTTTCTTACTCACCTGTTGGTTCTTTTGCAGTGTACTACAATTAGCATGAATGCATGCTTTATATGATTTCCTATGTTTCTTTTTTTAAATCCTTGATTAAATTATCCTGGTTGCCATAGCAGAAACAGAATGGTTCTATACTGTTCTGGATGAGGACCAGGAATTCATATTTCCCTCTTATAAAAGGCCCATAAAGAGAATGTACTCCCCCCAGCCTAGGATGTTATAGTTGGTTTTTTTTTTTTTTTTTTTTTTTTTTGTTGTTGTTGTTGTTTTTGAGACAGGGTTTCTCTGTGTAGCTTTGCACCTTTCCTGGAACTCGCTTTGGAGACCAGGCTGGCCTCAAACTCACAGAGATCCACCTGCCTCTGCCTCCCGAGTGCTGGGATTAAAGGCATGCGCCACCACCGCCCAGCGATGTTATAGTTTTGAAATTAGGTGTCACTCTAAAAATGTGCCCCTAAGTGGCTCTCTGTGCTGGTCAGCATGGGAATGCCACACTGCAGTTTGAGTTCCAAAGTTTCAAAATGTTCAAGACCAAGGTCTGCTTATTGGAATTGTAGCATAGAAAGGATTTGCTGGTTATTCATTTGAAGGTAAAAAACTTGTAGAATGAAGTTCATGAAATATCTGCTCTGGAATGAAACAAACTTGGTTCCAAGGAACTACAGAGTTCACAAACATCTAGAAAGAATGGAAAGAATCTGCTTTGCCTCAGTAGAGGCAAATCCAGTGAGGAAATTCATGGGTTGAGCCGAGTGGCACATCCTAAATCTGGCTTTGTTTGCACCGGGTCTCATACTCCAGTGTTTCATCAATATCATTTTGGTTTTGTCTTTTCCCTTCGTTAGGCAGACTTTGTGAAAATCGGACACCCTGAGCCCGCCTTCAGAGAGGCTGCGGAAGAGGCCTGCAGGAGTATTGGCACCATGGTGGAAAAGTATGTTTCCTGCACTCCACGGTGGCGGCTTTGTGTGTAGTGCTCGTCACTCCTAGGGCAGGCGGGAGGGTGTGTGTGTGATCTAGCAGCCCGGGAAGGTGGAGTGGGAGAGCTGGGTTAGGTCCTCTTTCAGCACTGCTGCTGGGGTTATCCACCTGCCCCCTCTCTTCCTTTGTCTGTAATTGGATAACTGAGTCGACTTTTAGGGCGCTGTGTGTGGAAATGAAAGGAGGTAAGTGTGAGGTGTCAAGTACACAGGGGCATATCGTAATATTTGTCATCATTGTTGGTGGTGGTAACGGTGCTGGTTGGTTTATGTAGAGAACTTCAATTGAGGAATTGCCTGCTATCAATAATAATGATGGCAAAGATTACCATATGTCCCTGTGTGCTGGCATGGTCCTTTGCTGGCCCTGGGAGAGCTGGCTCTTCCCCTCACTTGCTACTACAGTAGAAGAGCTGGTCCTGCCCCTCATGGGAGAGATGGCCCCACCCCTCACCACAGGTGTAGAAAAGCTGGCCCTGGTGGCATGGGCAGAGAAGAGCTGGCCCTACCCCTAGCCTGAGGGGGACGGTCTGGACTGACCAAAACAGCTACCACCCAGACCCACACACATCCAGGGCTTTGAGTTGGCCAATCCCAGCATCTACCCCATCTGCTGGAGCATGTGAAGAGACTGGTTCTGTAGAACCATAACCTGCAGGGTCTCTATGACTCAGAGCAACAGCAGATATCCAAGAGGAGTTTAGGTGAAGGTCAAGTATTGATGGTGTATCGGAAGCGAGGGTCCTTGAACCAGACCGACAGCTCATTGCATCGAACATTTGCAGGTAAAGCTGAGTGGACCAAAATGTATACCATGTGACATACTGTGGCTCCCAGTGCCACTGAGATGAATGAAGAGAAGTTAGAGAGGTGGGAGAGAAGGAGAAGAAGTGTTTTGGTTTTTTATTTTGTTTTGTTTTCAATTAATATTTTTAAAAATTTTCTTTTGTGGGGGATGCTACAGGGGTGAGGGGCAGCTATGGAGGGACTGGGAAATGAGTGGGATTGGGGTGTATGATATGAAATTCCCAAAGAACCAATAAAAAGGTTATGGGTTTTTTGTTTTGTTTTGTTTTGTTTTAAAGAAAGAAAGAAAAGAGCAAACAGGTTGTGAGCAGCACTCCGCTGTGGAGTCTGTTTCAGTTCCTGCCTCCGGTTTGTTACCTTGGTGTCCCTCAATGGACTATGACATTGGACGTGTCAGCCAAATAGCCCCCTTCCTCCCCAAGTTGCTCTTGACTATGGTCTTTTCTCAGCAGTAGAAAGCTAATAGGGCAGCAAGTAAGGGCTTTTGAGTGTCTTTGGGGCTCCTGGATTCCAGTGTTAGCCGCTTGCTGTTGCATACGTGACTATGGGCCACAGAGTGGGGAGCCAAATATGTATTTACATGAAGTAGCTCTATAGACTGTTGAGGAGGGATTAGGAATGTTTAACACTCTCCGAGAGAGCTAAGGAAGGCTGTAGGAGGAGGCCACCAGGAAACAGATTACTCTAAAGTGGTTTGGGGCTAATCTGAAGTGTTTTAAAGCCTTTTATGAATGATCCAAAGAGATTGTTAAAGTCATGGTGGACAGTGCTATGTTCTGAAGCATAGTATGTGACTAAGCTAGACAGCATTTGAGGCTGGGAAGAGTGTCAGGGCTCACCAAGCCTGGGTTTACGATGGGAAAAGAGGAGCCAGGCAACATCATGGGACGATTTTAGAAACCAGAGGTTGGAGAGGAGATGGCTTCACTAGTTGGACAGGCTTTCTGGAAGACCCTATATCTTAGTAGGTATGGCTGTCCTTTCTCTCCCATTGAGCAATGTTGTCCACTCAGGCACAGTAAACGTTATGTTTATAGTCATGGATGTGTGCTGTGAGGATAAACCAGTCCCTGCCACATCTGGACATTGATCTTGTGCTGCGAGAAGGACTGGACCAAGGGACTGTGGAGAACACTGCTTTCTATTAGGGGCAGCATGGCCAGGCCACCTGTCTGGGATGCCGGGATGGCTGTGTCCCGCTGAATATAGACTCAGCTGTTTTAAGCACAAGCACTCTTAGTTTTGCAGGAGACCAGTGGAGATCCTTGCTTGGTGGTGAAGCTGTGTAGTGTGACTGTAATCTTTACCTCTGCACTGAGAGTGGCTCAGTCTGTTGAAAAAGGACCTAAAATCGCTTTGTTTGGTTTTGTTTTTGTCTTTCAAGTTCCTGGCTGTACCGGAACTCACTCCATAGACCAGGCTAGTTCTGTAGACCAGGCTACTTAGAGAGATCTGCCAGCCTCTGCCTTCTGAGTACTGGGGTTAAAGGTGTGCACCACCACTGCCCGGCTCTAAAAGAGCTTTTATCACCTTGCCCAGAGTTTTGCTTCCTGTTTTCTCCCAAGTTCTCACTGTGACTCATTTTCCCCTTTGGTCTAACTGAAGCACAGCTAACTTCTTCAGTCGCCCAGGCTAACCTCAGATACACAGAGGAATTGATTTATTTTCTGGGAGTGAAGAAAGGTTTTAATTGGTGCAGTTGATAATGATGGCAAATGTAAACTAAATAGACTTCATCTCAGGATCTTCCGTCTAAACAGTGTGGGAGATGTCCATACACTGCAGCAGGGGCCATGGTACAAATATCTCTGCACTGGTGTCCTTTACATCAACAGGCCAGTAGGATGTAGGTGCTAGCTTCCCCCAACACCTGGGAGCTATGCCAGAGAATTGAATGATGAGGTGTGTGTTCCTGCTGAGCATCTTTTGATTGACAGTAACTGCCTTGGTCTCCTTAACATTTGGGAGGATCCATGGGAGGGGTGGCAAAAGAAACCCTCCATTCACAAGACTCTTGAGTTCTTTCTTTATTTTTTTATTTCTATTTTTATTTTTTTTGAGCTGAGGATTGAACCCAGGGCCTTGTGCTTGCTAGGCAAGCGCTCTGCCACTGAGCTAAATCCCCAACAAGTTCTTTAATTATGAATGGCCTGGTGAACTAGCCGTTCCTTGAATTCCTAGGTAAGAATGGTAGACTGGATGGTGTGAGGGATATTGCCCCTCTCCCAGGATCCACTATGTGGGAGTGTATTCCAGTCTAGGACTTGTCCTAAGGCTGGTCTTGAGGGTGACAGGGCCTTGGGCACCTAGGGAGAGGACAGTGGTACTCCAGGTTAATCTGACACTGGTGCATGGGTCATGGCTCTTTGCTCCTAGTTTCTGCCTAGAGCAGGTGGCTGCACGGGTTTGATAGTGAGGAATGTACTTATGGTCTATTCAGTCCTCATGGCAGTCTAAGATTACAGTGCCACAGTTGACCAACTACATGGGAGTCTGGCTGTACCCTGTGTCCTGAGCTGTCCTGTTCAGGGTGGGCCTGCTCCTCTCACCCACATAAGCACAGCTAGCCTGAGTTCTGGGGAGCTGAGCTGAGGTCCTAAGGAAACCTTGCTGTTGGCTCAGCCTTCCTTCCCTCCTTACATCCTACTTATTAAAAACAGAGAAGCTGGGGCTGCAGAGATGGCTCAGAGGTTAAGAGCGCTGTAGCTGGCTGTTCTTCCAGAGGTCCTGAGTTCAATTACCAGCAACCACATGGTAGCTCACAACCATCTATAATGAGATCTGGTGCCCTCTTCTGGCGTGCAAGCATACATGCAGACAGAATACTATATAAATAAATTAAAACAAAACAAAACAAAAAACCAGAGAACCTGCCTGCACATTGCTAACGGGAAACGATTTCCATGACCAAAGCTGTCACCCCCGCCTCTTTCCTGTCCTTCCTGCTCCAGCTGCCTACCCAGTTTAAATTTACCTTCACCAGGGTGGTTAGGACCTTTGACATTTTCTTAATGATTGCCTTTTCCTATGCTTAACAGTTTTGAAGTATGGCTATTGTTTCAGGTTCAAAAGAAGATACAAAAAATTACTCCCTGGTTTTGGGATCTGGACATGTGTATTTAACCATCTAATGCCTTTCTCTTTTTGGGTTTTTGAGATAGGGTTTCTCTGTAGCTTTGCACCTTTCCTGGAACTCACTCTGTAGTCCAGGCTGGCCTCGAACTCACGGAGATCCACCTGGCTCTGCCTACCGAGTGCTGGGATTAAAGGTGTACGCCACCACCACCCGGCTTTCTTTCTCTTGATGTAGAGTAAACTTTTAAAAAATGAATTAGAACATCATATGTTTTCATTAATGATCTTTCTAGGTTGAATACGAATGTGGAATTATATCAGAGTCTGCAGAAATTACTAGATGATAAGAAGCTTATGGATTCCCTTGATGCAGAAACCAGGTACTCACCATTCATTTCCTTATGACTGACTGTAGGCTGGAGGGCCCTCTGGCTCTCTAGATTGGAATGTTCTTCTCTCAGTACCTGAGGCTCCTGCACTTCCTCAGAGACTCAGCCACACTGCCTTTTCTCTTTATAGTGTGTCCATCCTCTTACCCATAGTCACCACTAACATCTTACTTGTTGCCTTGGTAATTTGTTTCCATCTCTCTGCCTCACTGGCTGAGCTCTATAAGGCTGTTTCTCGGTCTGTTTTATTCATTGCTGTAAGATGAATGACCAGTGGTAGCCTCCTGTGAAATCACTCATAATCATTATGCTTATAATTCCATAATAGCACCATCAGGAGATATCAACAAGTTCATTTATTTGTTGGGTTGCTCTCCAGATCCTTAAAATGATGAGCTCTGGCTCATTGGAATACAATTATTCATCATAATTAGAGGCGCGGTGCTAACTCAGCAAACAGGAGGACCTTAGAACCTTATTTCTTTGCTTGAATTTTTCTATAGGATAAATGTAGCACCAGTGAGAGCCCAGTAGGTGAAATTCTCTCCCTCCCTCTCCTCTCTCTCTCTCTCTCTCTCTCTCTCTCTCTCACTCACACACACACACACACACACACACACACACACACAACATATGCATGGATACACACACGGATACATATATACCGATACGCATTCATGCATGCATATGCTTATGGCTGCTTTTGTATTTTATCACAGCAACAGAAAAAAAAAAACAACCAACAACAACAACTCACACTCTCAGAGAACAAGTATTTCTGGGAATACTGACCTAGTAGCATAGAAAGCCTCATCATTTATTTGCTTCTGATATTGATGTATAGAAATTAATTATTTTCTTCATCTATTTATCCTCTTTTTGTTTATGAGATACTTATATTCTTTACCTGCCTCATTTCCTTCTTCCTGCTTCCATTTCCTTGTCTCTCTCCATATGTGGCTTGTCACCCCAGCTAAAGCTTTATTCCATGGAGCTCAGTTGGGAATGGAGCCTTGCTTCAGGTCAGATGTGAGTTCCAGGCATTGTGCACACTGTGGGGATGAGTGCTGGGACGTAACCTCACCCGCCAGCGGGTGTGCAGGGACCTGGTCTTGCTTCTCCCCATAGCTTCGGAAGCTCAGGCTCTTAGTGGAGCTAGCTGTGTCATCTGGGCAGGTGTTTGATTGTAATGTTAGGCTTGGATTATATTGTCTTCTTTAGCAAAGCTAGTTAAGCTTCAGTGTGTATGCATCATCCCAGATGAGTACTCACTTCACACTAGTTTACTATAACAATATAAAATATTGTCTATAGTTTATTTAGGACCTGGCCTGAAGAAATGGTGTTTTTAATGTTGACTGTGTACAAATTATAGTTGGCTAGCAGATTATCGTATACACAAAGAACTTATGGATACAGTCCATATTTCTAGATGTTTCTAGAAATGCCAATAAGAGCTTTTGAAGAACAAAGTGAGACATCCATTGGGAAGAATAAGCTGGGTGAAAACAGTGGTCCAGAAAGGAGAGCTTTCAGTGTGGGATAAAACTGGGATTTGAAATAATAGCAAATGAAACACTGTGGTACTTGGATATCATTGGGAGTGTTGTTAGGCATCCTGCAGGAACTGTTAGACCATCATTGAAAGAAAGTCACAGCAGCAGGAATGTGAGGGAATTAGTCATGTGACATCTGTAAGGAACAGAGAGCAAAGAATGAATGCATGCTTGCTGGTGCCCAGCTCGCTTTCTCCAGGGTTGCACAGTTTAGGATCTCCTGATTAGGGAATGGTACCACCCATAGTGAGCAAATCTTCCCTCACAGATGTGCCCACAGACCCATCTAATTCAGACAATCCCTTGTTGTGACTACCTTCTCAGGTGTCAAGATTGTGTCAGTTGTTGACAAGTTGTGTCAAGTTGACAATTGAAACTAACCATCACAACTCCACCCCTGTCTTTGAGCTAAGCAGGAAAGAAACTAAGAAATGAGCTGTTCAGAATTTTCTCAGAAGGGCCCCACTGGTCTACATGTTTGGGAATCTATTACATTATTTCTTCCCTTCTTCAAAATTTAGTGGCTTTGAGTCTTTGACAAATTCATCCATAAAGAGACTTCCTTTTTACTTGAGGTTTTCTGTGTTGTATGTGTGCAAATATCATGACAACACATTTTCTAAACAGTATAAAAGGCCCTGTTACATGAACACGTTATAGCATCCCTTTGGATAGACTCTGGAGAGCACAGTATGCAGAACCTGAATGCACACATGCAGCCTCTAGGAAGCATGAAGAGTGCCTGAGGTGGCTTCATGGCTCTCCTGTCTGTGTCTACGAAGGTTTCTGTCAGACTTAGAGTGAGTGTGAAGCTGTGAAGAAGACTCCACACCAGGCTGGAAAAAATCTGGTGCAGTAACAAAAGGTCTTGAGCCAGACTTTTCAGGCATACATGTAAAAATCCTATATTTGGAAGTGCTTTATACTTACGTTGGAATATTCTGTTAGATAATGGAGGAATGCAGATGTAGTTATAACTGCTCAGTATGTGGTAGATGAGTCATTTCACAGCAGTGGGAAAACCTGATTTTTAGCAAATGATGCTGGGCCAGCGGCCTTTCTTGGAAAAGAAAATTGTTTAATCAAAGACTGAATAGTTTTAAAGGTTACACGTGGTATTTTAGGATTATAATCCCAAACACTCAGGAGGCTAAGGCAGGAGAACCAAGCTCAAGGGCTCGCTCAGCTACAGAGTGAGTTCAAGGCCAACCTTGATAACTTGTAAGACCCTGTCACAAAATGGAAAGTAAGACAAGTACGACAACAAGACCAGGACTGGTCAGTAGTGAGTTGTTGCTTAGTGTGTGCAAGCTCTAAATGCAGCCCTAGCCCAGTCATCAGCCATCTCTGTCAACAGCTTAAAAGTCATAAAAGCATGATCTCTTGGGATGGGGAAGGTCTGTCTTGACATGCTGCCAAAAGAAAGGATGGATTTGATTGTGTAAGAATTACAGACTTTTTATGGCCAAACTTTCCATATAGAAAGTCAGAACACACAAATGAGACACATTAGTTACCTGACAGAGGGTTGGTACATTTATCATGTTAAGAGACCTTGCACATTACTTGGAATATATATATATATATATATATATGAGAGAGAGAGAGAGAGAGAGAGAGAGAGAATATGCACAAATGGGGACAGAATTTGTTTTTGTGACAGTCTCATTTCACAAGGTAAGGAAAAGGAACAGATGCCCGTTTGTCTACACTGTTAGTTGTAGTTAAATACTGGGCTTGTGGCAGTTGGAAGATGTGGCTGTAGAATGGGACTCCAGGGCTGGCTCTTGGGGCCATAGTTTGCTGAGCCCTATTTCCCTTTGAAAACAGGATTACAACTAAATGGCATTTAGATGAGGTAATTCATGTAAGGTGTTTTGTTCAGTACTGTACTCCCAGGTTGGATGTGTTACCACTAAAAAGTGGAATAAGGCAGAGAACACCCAGTAGTCAACACAGATGAAACAGCATAGGAATGGTTGTTAGTGATTTGGAATAATGGAATAATTAACTCTAATTAACTACAAACTTGTAGGGAGGACCATTTGAGAATGTATATTGATATATGAATACTTTTTGATCAGTTTCAATTTCTTGGAATTTATCTTAAGAAAACAAAGGTAAAGAAATGCATATAAATTTTTGTTTTTTGATATTTTTTGTTTGGTTGGATTTTGAGATAGGGTCTCAGGTACCCATGCTGGCCTTGAACTGCTTATGCCTGCCTCTGCTTCTCAAGTGTGGGGTTACAGGTGTGCACCATCATGCCCAGCTACATTTGTAAGTTTTTTTAAAAAATTACATCAGAAGAATGGAGAAAATATTTCTATTTGATCTGTACAACAGAACCTAACACAAACATGAAAAGTTGTATTTTTTTCATGGATGGAATTATCAGAGAATATATTTATTTAAAAGTTGTATTTTTGAAGAAAATTTAATTATAAGAAGATATTCAGGGGGCTGGAGAGTTAGATGGCTCAGGGGTTAAGAGCACTGGATGCTCTTCCAGAGGTCCTGAGTTCAATTCCTAGAACCCACATGATGGCTCACAACTATCTGTAATGAGATCTGGTGCTTTTTTCTGTCATATACCATGACATATTTTTTCTTAAAACACTTTTGATTAAGAAGAGAGTTCTGGGCTGGGCGGTGGTGGCAAACGCCTTTAATCCTAGCACTTGGGAGGCAGAGCCAACAGGATCTCTGTGAGTTCGAGACCAGCCTGGTCTACAAAGTGAGTTCCAGGATAGGCTCAAAACTACACAGAGAAACCCTGTCTCAAAAAAACAAAAACAAAAACAAAAACAAAACAAAAAAAAGAATGGGCTGGAAGATGGCTCAGTGGTTAAGAACACTGACTGCTCTTTGGGAGGACCTACGTTCAATTCCCAGCACCCACATGGCAGCTCACAACTGTCTGTAATTCCAGTCCCAAGGGACCTGACACTCATAATGCACATAAAATAAAAATAAATTAAAAAATTTTTAAAAAAGAAGATAGTTCTATGTTTTTAACCATGTTAGGGAAGGGAGATGGTGTGAGGTGGATAACAAGACCAGTTAGGACTCCTTTGAAGGACACTGCATTGTTTAAGAAAGCATATTGGCAATTGAATTGCTAGTGAGATCTATTCACTTATTTATTTTGAGACAGGCTCTTGAACTCCTTGTTAGTTTAGAATGGCTCCAACTTGCAATCCTCCTGTCTCTCTTCCCAAGTCCTGGAGCTACAGGCTTCCCAGATGCCTGCCCTCAAGGCCCCTGAAGTTTTAGAATTATAGATCTTGGGCTGAGTACAGCTCACTGCTAGAGAACCAGACCGGTATATGCAAGGCCCTGGGTGTGACCCCAGCACCATCGGGATAGCAGGTGGGAAGATGGTTAGAATAATGTTAATTCTGTTCATGCAGTGAGCCAGGTGTGGTGGTGCTTGCCCATGGTCTCAGCACTCAGGAGGCTGAGGCAGGGGGATCACAAGTTTGAAGCTAGCTTGGGCTGTATAGCAAGATCTTACCTTATAAAATAAAAACAGCAATAAATTACTAAGTAGGATTGAATGATAGAGTAATTGGGAAGATAAATATATCCATTTTTGAAAAGTCAAAGCCAGAAGAATATATCAAATACTCCATTAGTCTACCACTACAAACAGAAGCAATTTCAAACAAACAAACAAACAAACAAACAAACAAACAAACAAACAAACGTGTTGTTGGTAGGAAAGTTGTTAATTGACTTCAAGCCTGAAGGCAGACTACAAAGAGCCCAAGTTCTCCTCTCTGGCATGGCATGAGAGAGGTGCAGCCAGCCGCCCCAGCTGGAAGAAAGACAGAAAATGCACGCAGGGGCCTTGAGGAGCTGTCCAAGTGGGAACTGGTCCGGTTTTTAGTTACTTGGGCTTGGATGGAGCTGAAATAATTATGATGTTAGCTTTCCCAGCTAACATGTAATAAGCTCTTACTCAATTGCTAGTGGGGCTCTCTGTCAACTGGGATTGTAACTATTTCTGAGATATTAAGCTTCTTGTTTCAGGTAAACAAATTGTGGGTGTGCTTATCTATGTGTGTTGCAATAGTATTTATAGTAAATTTCAGAAGTCCTGATTTGAACATAAAGACTGATTTTTTGTTGTAATTTTAATGAACTCCTGTAACTTGTGCTCACTTTATTTTAGGCGAGTGGCTGAACTATTTATGTTTGATTTTGAAATCAGTGGAATCCATCTAGATGAAGAAAAGGTAAATGCTTTTAAAAATATGCTTTTAAATTTATTTATCATATGCGTGTGGGTTGGCCTGCATTTATGCATGTGCAACATGTGCATGGCCTTGGAGATGAGAGAGGGTTTCAGAGCCCCTGGTACTGCAGTTACAGGTGGTTGTGAGCCACCATGCAGGTGCTGGGAACCAATCCCAGGTCCTCTGCAAGAGCAACAAGTGCTCTTAACCTTTGAACCGTCACTCTGTCCTCATCTTTTCTTTCTTGAAACAGCATCTATTTAGCCTCAGCTGGCCTGGAACTTGCTGTGTAGACTAGGCTGGCCTCAAACTCACTCTGCCTCCCCTAGTGCTAGGACTAAAGGTGAGTGCCACCACACGGGCATTTTTTTCTCTCTCTTTCTTTCCTTGCTTATTTATTTATTTGTTTGTGTGTTTGTTTATTTATTTATTTGTTTATTTTGAGTCTTTTGTGGCCCAGGCTAGCTTTGATCTCGCTATGCAGTTGAGGGTGAACTTGAACTTCTGATCTTTCACCAGTGCTGGAGATTGAACTCAGGGCCTTGTGTGCCAGGGCAAGCACTCTCCTACCAGCTGAGCTCCATCCTCACCTCTTTTTTCTCTCTTTCTCTCTTTCTTTCTCTCTCTCTTTGTTTCTTTGTTTCTTTCTTTTTTTCTTTTTCGAGACAGGGTTTCTCTGTGTAGCTTTGCGCCTTTCCTGGAATTCACTCTGTAGCCCAGGCTGGCCTCGAACTCACAGAGATCCATCTGCCTCTGCCTCCCGAGTGCTGGGATTAAGGGTGTGCACCACCACTGCCCTGTCTTTTTTTCTTTTTTTGAAGACAGGGTTACGTGCTGACCACGTTGGCCTTGAGCTCGCCGTTGTAGCCAGGGCTGCCTTGAATTCCTGACCTTCCTGCCACCAGACCAGGCTTTCAGCTGTTTTGACTAGTGTTGTTGCTAACACTTAGTTGCTAGAGCCCTTGTGTATCACTTGACTGGGTAAACCCTTAGGACTTTTTTCACTTGTGGTAAAATTCTTCTGTAGGTGGTGTCTCCATGCAGTGCTCTCTGGAAGGGCCCATTGCCCCTGATAATCCAGAATGAAGCAACCACACAGCTAGAGTGTTAGGTGTCATGGAATGAGGCTGAGATGGAGAGTAGGGGGCTGTTAACAGAGGTGTCTGTTGGCACTGTTTGTGCCTGGTGAGTCCACACACGTGCTAGGACAGCAGCAGCAGTGTCCTGTGACCTACAGGGTTCACTCTGGCTGGAGGGCCAGGCACATTGTCAAAGGAACTTGCTTAGGCTCTCAGCTCTAGTGCCAGGAGTTCTTACACTGGCTGCTGCTGTCTTCAGAATATGATGCTCTGCCAGGCTGAGTCCCTGGGTGGGTAGCAGCTCAGTGTTGGGGTAGAGGAGTGACTGGACACCATCACGAGTGCCCCCCTCTTCATGGCCTCATCTGCTTGCCAACTGTCTAATTGTTATTAGTTTTTAAAGATAGCTCTGTCCATCCTAATAAGTGCAGTGAATTCAAGGCCATTTATCTAGGAACAGCAGTTGATTTATCAGGATGTCTTGGAAAGTAAGTGGCAATCTTGGCCATGTACAACCAGACCTCCATGCCTGAGACTTCTACATCTGGATCAACCAACTGTAGATTAAAAACATTCAGGAAAAAAATGTGTCTGCATTGAACTGAGAGAAGACTTTTCTAAACAATACCTCTTGTGCTCTCACCTGGCCTTTACATTGATTTATGTTTCCTAGTGATTGAGAGATGTTCTAAAGTTGGTGGAAGGAGGTGCAGAGGTTCCATGCATATGCAGATGGACTGACTATGTATAGCTATTGCTGTCTGAGGTTGGGGTGCTTTGTCACCAGTCAATACCAAGGAACAATGATATGCCAGATCAGATAAATAGGTCTCCATCTTTCTGTCTGTCTCTCCCTCTCTCTTAATTTTATTTTTTGAGACACTATCCATTTTGTAGCCCAGCCTGGCCTTGAACTTGTGATGATCCTCCTGCCTCAGCCTTCTGAGTACTGGGATCACTTGTGTGAGCTGGTTTTGAACTCCTGGGCTCAAGCACTTCTGCCTTCGTTTCCCCTGAATAACTAACTGTAGCAACAGGGAGTGTTTCTAGTAGTTTCAAAGCTGTTTAGAATCCTGATCCTTGTACCATGGATGGTTTTGGAATGATGAAATGATATGCCCAGAAGATCACTGGAGTCAGAAAGTTAACTGTATTTTATTTTTCCAGAGGTTTTAAAACTTGATAAAATTGATAAAAAATGACTAATTTTATTACAGTGTGCTTTATTTTTTTTTAATCATAAAAAAGCTTTGGGAAACATTTTAGAGCTGTAATTTTTAGATGCTGTTCATCATTTTTTGTTATTTCACTGATTACCACTAGGTGGCAATACATTGCTGCAAGAGAAGTCTGGACTAAAAAGACATTGGAGGTGCTGGAAACCAATATTTCCTAGTAAAGTTTGGCTTTTCTATATTGAAAACTTTAGGTTATTATTTTATATTTACTTTTTTTGAGACAGGAGTCTTGTTATATAACCAGGGCTGGGATTAAACTTGCAGTGTGGTTCAGCCTGACTTTGAACATTCAAAATGCTTGCCTCAGCATTCCCCAGTACTGGAATTATTTATGTGTATCACCATACTGGCTTATTTCTATTTTTCAGCCTTTCTTATTTTGAGACAGGGCCTCAAGTAGCCCAGAGTGGCATGGAATCACTATGTTGCTGAGGCTGACATTGAACTTCTAATCTGCCTGCGTCCATTTTCTGTGTACTGGGATTGCACACATCCAGTTTGTACAGTGCTGAGGACAAGTTTAGGGTTTTGTGCATGGTAGACAAGCACTCAGCTGAACGACATCAACCCAGTCCTTCTCAGCTTCTTGTCAAGTACATCTTACATATGTGTCTGAAAACACTAGTGTTGCTTAATAATTTTTGAACACAGGCTATAAGATTACCCGAAGCACACTATAAGCCATTCTGAAGCCTGACTTGTTTTCCCCGATGAATAACTGAACATACCACCTAGTTCTGTAATGGGCCTCAGAGATTACATGGGGTACAGTTTATATTTGTGGTGCATGCTGGGAAAGAGGCCCAGTAGATAGAGTGCTTGCCTAGCATGCATGAGGCCCTGGGTTCAGTCCTCAGCACTGCATCAAACAAGTATTCCTCCCTTCCCCTCCCTTCCTTCCTTCCTTCCTTCCTTCCTTCCTTCCTTCCTTCCTTCCTTCTATTTATTTATTCATACTATTTTTGAGGCAGGATCTGAATGACCCCAAGTTTTCCTGCCATCGTGTCCTGAATCTACCTTAGCATACATGCCCTGTACCCCACTTGAGTCTGCTGTTCAGGGCTTTGTTGCTCTCATTCTGTAGGATTGTGTGTGAACCAGAGCCTCTGAACTGAACCTCCCCGGTGTTCACTACTGGTTTGTGCAGAACTGTGCTTCTCATTCCCTCCCCCTTTGCCTTTTAGTCTAGTCTTGTAAGATTCAACGTCTTTGTAATCTGCTTTTCAAATACTTAATTTTCCTTACTTCAGACATACTATAAAAATGCCACCAAACAGGTGTAACCAGCCCACTTGTTGACCAACTTAATGAAGGTTTTGGGGGACAGAGGATTACACTCAAGTGTTCTACATCAGCAGTTCAGATGTTGATTTCCCACCCCTGTAGACTTGTCTATTTGTGAAATGCTAATTTATATTGTTTTTAAATACCTTGTCTCCCACTTGTAGCGCAGAAGAGCAGTGGACCTCAATGTTAAGATCCTGGATTTGAGCAGTACTTTTCTTATGGGAACCAACTTTCCCAACAAGATACAGAAGCATCTCTTACCAGAGCACGTTCAGCACCACTTTGCCTGTGATGGGAGTTATGCAGTCGTTGATGGTCTACATGCAGAAGCCTCAGATGACTTGGTAGGAGTTCTCCATTGCTTGGTGTTCAGCTCCCTTCTGAATACAGGTGGATGTGTATTACTGCTGTTTTTACAAACCCCAAGTCATTACTAACATGGTATTACTGCCTTAAAAATCCTGTTGTATTACTAAGCTCTGAAAATTTAATTTGTGACACACTTAATTCCACAAATGTTTTGAATAAGGAAGATAGTTAAATTTATGTCTCTCAAGGACTTCATTTTTGGAGTCGTTAGTCATTGACTTTCAAGGTCACATCGTTACTTTGAATGCATGAAATGCTGCCTGGCATAGAGACAGAGCATTGGCAAATTGACCTCCCAGAGCCCTGTCCCATGTGCAGTGTGTCCCGTAAAGCACTGTAGATCCGGTGGGCTCTTCTTGGGAAGCCATGGCTAGCTTGGGCAGTGAGAGTACTGGCCTGGCTGGTTTGCGGAGGATTTTGAGCGACGTTAGATTTTTGACTTTCTCTTCTTTCTCTCTCCTCCTCTAACTACAGGTTCGGGAAGCTGCTTATAAAGTTTTTCTTTATCCCAATGCTGGTCAGTTGAAATGCTTAGAAGAATTGCTGAGCAGCAGAGATCTTCTGGCAAACTTAGTAGGTTATTCTACATTTTCCCACAGAGCCCTCCAGGGAACCATAGCTCAGACTCCAGGTAAGCCTGCTTATCCAACTTCTAAGAACAACCAGGACTTTGAGGAACCAGCATTTCTAGTGAGTGGGTGGGTGGATTGACAGTGCTGGAGAGCCACCCCAGGGGACTGTGCTCCCAACTCAGAACTTCTGATTTGAAATCTCTGTAAATGAAAAAAAAAAGACATTTGCCTTGTAGGCCAGCCTATCTTTGAACTCAAGATCTTGCCTGAGCTTCCTGGATGCTGGGATTGTAGCATGAGCTACCATGTCCAACAGGGTCTTGTTTTTAATATATTTAGAGAACCATTTCTTGATACTTTTGGTATCTTTTAATAGAACTCATCTTTAAATAGAGTTAGTAATTTGACCTATATTGTTTGTATGTGCTGAGAGCAAGTCAAATCTAAGTTTTCACTTGTTATTAATTTAATTTAAATTAATTTCATTCAAACTGAGCCCAGTGTCCTCAGATTATTGGAAGTAGAGTGAGAGGATGGGGGTGATGTTTTTGCTGAGCCAGTGTGATGAGGTCATAGCTGAGCACAGTCCTGCGTGGGAAGATCTGTGCTAGGTGGGCAGGGGAAGTGGGATTAGACAAACTGGCTTGTGTTGGGCTGGGCTGGGTCAGGGTACCCAGGAGAGAATGTCATGCACAGTGAGAAATGGAAATGCAGGTGAGCTTTTCGGGGGCATTTTAGCCTTTGATGACTGAGGCAGCGAGTCAGCAGTGGTTGAGGATGGGGGAGCTGCTGAGATTCTGGGTGTGCCTGGAGGCATTGGTGGAGAGGGAGCACTCACACATGCTGTTGTCGAAGAGGGAGCACTGGGAAGGACTGTGTGGAGGAGTTGCAGCCTTCCTTCTGTCTTTGTTGCTTCTTTGTGTATTCTCTCTTTCCCCACATGCTCCTTTGTTCCTCAAAGTTCCTGCACATCTTTCACACTTCCCTATACAGCCTCTTCCTTCAGCCTGTTACACTCCTAGCCTGGGGTCCTTGCTCAGATTGCAGCTTTCAGGCCTGAGTCCTAAACCCACCTCTTCCGTGATAAACTTCCGGAATTGGTGCACTCTTTCTGCTTTCCTTGAACTTTGTCCTTAAACCTTCAGAGCACGCACTTTTATTTTTACTTATTTATCTTTATGCCCTCTATGGAACCCAGGGCCTCACATATGCTCCATCTCAAGCCAGCTCTTAAAATTAGTTTCATATAACCTAATTCCTAAATTGATATTATATGAATTATATGTATATGTTACATATATATTTGTTTTGTACTTTTGTTTTCTGTTTTTGAGTCTCATGTATTGCAAGCTGTTGAGGATGACCTTGAATTTCCTGATCCTCCTGCTTCCACCTGCCTAGTGCCAGATTGCAGGAGTGTGCTACAATGCTCAGTTTTATCTTGTTTTTTTCTGTAGTTACTATTAATATCAGGGGGGTTAAAATACAGTATTTTTATACTATATAAAATAATATTATTAGAATGTTACTTAGTGCTACTGTATCATTATATGTCATTTAATACCTCACCAGCCCTGTGAAGTAGGGTTTGGTTTATGAAACACAGAAGGAATCTAAGGTTAGTGATGTCTTAGTTAGGGTTCCTATTGCTGTGAAGAGACACCATGACCACAGCAGCTCTTATAAAGGAAAACATGTAATTGGTGCTGGTTTACAGTTCAGAGGTTTAGTCCATGGTGGGACATGGTGCTGTGCAAGCAGATGTGATACTGGAGAGGAGCTGACAGTTGTACATCTTGATCTGCAAGTGACAGGAAGTGAACTGTTTACCACACTGAGTGTAGCTTGAGCGAAGGAGACCTCAGAGCCCACCCCCACAGTGACACACTTCCTCTAACAAGGCCACACCTCCTCCAACAAAGCCACACCTCCTAACAGTGCCACTCCCTTTGGGGAGGCAATTTCTTCCAAACCACCACAGGGTATTGCTAAAACATGGCATAGCAGGAATCTGCACACATCTCTCTGAACCTCTTAGTTTTCATAGCTGGAACCAGGAGGTCTACCAGGTACTCTCCTGGGCTCTCAGAACAAGTCAGAGTGGCAGGGAGAAGAGACTGGCTCCTTCATGCAGCTCTATTGCTGTGGAAAGATGGAGCAGGGACGGGGCAGAGCTTTAAGTGCCATGGTGCTGCCTTTGCCAGGGAGGCTTGTGTAGAAATGTTATGCACTTGCAGGATATGGCATGCTCTGGAATAGGCCTGACAGGTTGTCAGAGTGAATCTCCAGTGTTGTGGGATGTCTTTCTGTATGCTGTGAATGTGTGTTGCTGTGATTGGTTAATAAAGAAGCTGTTCTGGCCTATGGTGAGTCAGGTTATAGCCAGGCAGGAAATCCAAGAGAGAGATAGGAGGAAGAAAGACAGAGGCAGAGGAGCTGCCAGCACTGCCAGGAGAAGCAAGATGTGAACACACCAGTAAGCCACAGCCACGTGGCAACTTACAGATGAATAGAAATGGGTCAAGTTCTAAGAGCTAGCTAGCAAGAAGCCTGCCATAGGCCATACAGTTTGTAAATACTGTTTAGCCTCCGAGTGATTATTTTATAAGCAGCTGTGGGTCCATGGGGCCAGGTGGGACCTGAGAAAGCTTCCAGCTACACTTCAGTCCCTTGGAAGACGGTGCAGCCATGTGCCAAGGTCTCAAGGCAGAAATGTGCCATATACATCTGAGGAAAAGCCAGAGAAGAGAGATGTTGAGGGGCTGCATGAAGGAAGACACTGTCCTGGGTCAGATGAGGGCTTTGCAGGCTTTGGTCAGAGAGGGAAAGTGGTCTGACTTACACTGTACTGACAGATGCTCCAGATGGCAAGGGGGCTGCAGTAGGATGAGGGAGGGAAAGCATTTGGAAGGTGTTTTGTGACACTCGTGAGGAGAAATGATTTGACCAGGATGCAGGATGCAGCTGGTGCATGGGCACCAGCTTCTAGATACATGGTGTTTTGACGGAAGAGCTTTACCCTAAGCAGCTACAAAGACAGTTAAGTCACTACAGTGGGGTCCAGGAGCCTGGTTTAGTTCAAGATAAGGTCAAGATGCTGTTGTCTTGAAAGTGACCACTGTGGATACATGGCTGTGGGTCGGGGGCTCTGAGATGATTAAGTTGAAATATTTGCTTAAAGGCTTAGGCTGTATGAGGTCACTAAGGGAGTACACAGTACAGAATAGAAGGCCAAGGACTGGTCTGGGCTGCTCTGAGTTCAGGCTGTGAGGAAGAGCCACAAGTGCTTTGATGAGTAGTGGACAGTGAGTAAGAAGAAAAGGTAGTAGAGTGTGTCCTTCAGGAAGCCACTAGGAGTGGTCTAAGGAGAGCAGAGGGATGCCCTGACTTGGATATTGTAGCAGGTCAGTGTAGAAAGGGCTGGGCCTGACCATTGGCCCAGTTGGGCTTGTTAGAGTTCACTGGACTCACAGTGATTCACTGGACCCCATCAGTGGCAAGCAAGTGGTTGGAATGGTTACATTTTGGAGACAGACTGCTGTATACAGTCATATGAGATGTGACCTGTGTCCTTGAGGACTTAAAGATTACTGCCAAGTGACTAACTAGTACAGATAGCAGTGCCATGGAATTTTAGCAGGTGGGTGTTTGTCAACTTATTAGATGGCTTGTGAGTTCTAGAAAGGAGATGACATTGAAGGGATGGTGAGTCTTCACAGAGAGCAGGGCAGAGGAGAGAAGTGAGGTTACTTCCATTTGGTGGCTGAATTAGAGACAGCCATGGAGTGAGTGAGCATTGGGTTTATTTTTAGGGACTTTTACCTTCAGTGGTATGTGTGTGAATGTGTGTGTGCGCATTTGTATGTGTGCATGTGTGTGTGCATTTGTATGTGTGCATGTGCGTGTGCGTGTGCGTGTGCGTGTGCGCGTGCGCGTGCGCGTGCGCGTGTGCGTGTGCGTGTGCGTGTGCGTGTGTGTGTGTGTGTGTGTGTGTAGGTCTGAGGTAGATGTTGGATACCTCCTCAGTTGCTTTCCACCTTATTTTTTGAGACATGATCTCTCTCTGAGCCTAGACCTCACCAATTGGGTTGGACTGTGGCCAGCAAGCCCCAGAACCTCATGTCTCCACTTTCCCAGTGTTGGTTGCCGGCGAGTGCTGCTACACCTGTTTGTTTTTTTCCTTGTGGGGTTTGGAGGCTGGAACCCTGTCTTCATGCCCACATGGCAAGCACTTGACTGACTTCATCATCTCCTCCTAGTCGGTCTTTTTAGTGGACTGTTTACAGATTCTTTGCATATCGCCAGCAAAACAAAATGGGCACCTGCATGAAGTGTGCCTGTGTGGAATGAGATGCATACTTAGAGGTTTATTGGAACTGCTGCCTGTGTGGAATGAGATGCATACGTAGAGGTTTATTGGAACTGCTGCCTGTGTGGAATGAGATGCATACGTAGAGGTTTATTGGAACTGCTGCCTGTGTGGAATGAGATGCATACATAGAGGTTTATTGGAACTGCTGCCTGTGTGGAATGAGATGCATACGTAGAGGTTTATTGGAACTGCTGCCTGTAGGGCTGGAGTTGGGGAAGGGCTTCAAATGCAGGCTTTTGTCTCCTTTCGGTTCTGACGCAGTTCCCTTGGCGCACAAGCCTGAGTACGAGGCTTTCTAAAGATGACGGGGTAAGGAACTACGGCCGTGGTTTGGGTTAACCCCAGTCCCCGCTTAGTGTCTCATTCCACTCAGAAAGGAGACAGCTTAAAGAGAGGGCAAGAAATTAAACCCATAGAAAAGATCATCTGGAAAATATAAAGGCCATGTTTGTGGCCACTGAAACACACATAAAAGCACTGGGAGGCGTTTGGGGGCAGAAGGCACCATGGGACACTTTCCGTGGGAATGACGGGGTTCTGCTCTTGCCCTCGTGGGGCCTCACTGGTACAGACTCTGGCTGAAGAGCTGCAGTTAGCACCAAAGTCCAATTACGAGACCTTCTGTCAGCAGCTCTGCTTGGGCTTGACACTGAGTAGGTTATTTACAGTTGTCTATAAGTAACAGAAGTGACCCAGGAAAACTGCCTTTTAAAGCTGAACTTTTGGTGAACCATCTTTCTAAACTAGACGGATATTATTTATATTTTTACTAGTGTATATTATATAAGGTGGTGGGTTTCAGAGTCTTATTTTTATGTAAATATGTCATGAACTTTGACCCTATTCATTCCCCCATTATCCTCTCCTGTTCCTCTCCCCTACTGTGAATCCCCTTACTCTTGGCTATGATTCAAATACATTGTAAACATGTGTGAAATTCTCAAAGAATAAGTTCAAAAATTTAAATCACAGTCTCCAGTTCCATCCATTTTCCTGAAAATGACATAATTTAATTATTTGTAGCTGAGTAAAGCTCCATCACACACATACTGGGGGGCATCTTACTTTATTGTTTCATCTGTTGATGGACGTCTAGACTGTCTCTGTAGTTTGGCTGCTGTGAGTGGATGAGCATTGCTGAGGCACACTGACTGAGTCCTTTGAGTAGCACATGACTGGTGTGGCTGGACCTTAGGGTGGTTCTTCTGGGTTTTGAGGTCCCTCCACTGCTGATTCCTGTAGTAGCTGTACATTACATTCCCACCAGCAGTGGATAGGGAGTCCTCTGCACATCCTTGCCAGAATCTGTTGGGTTTTTTGTGTTTGTTTTTCCAGTAACAGCTATTCTTGAGTGGGGATAGAATTTCAGTGTGGATTTGCATTTCCCTGATGACTAGGGTTACTGAGCAATCTTGAGACAAGGTCTCCCTTTGGAGCTGGACTGCGCTGGCCTTGACTCCTGCCACAGTGTCCCGTGTGCTGAGATTACTGTATGCACTGAGTTTTAGAATCAAGCCAGCATCTAGCCATCCTGAAATTTAGGAATAATTAGACATATATGACACTTCTTTTTCATACATTTGGATGACAATTTTGGATTTTTTTCCTTTTGTTTTCCATTAATGCTCTTAACATTGGGTGTAATCTGAGGCTTTGATTAGTACTCTGTAAGTTTAATTTGTTTTTTCATAGGAGATAACCAGTGTCCAGAAATAATCCCAAGCACATGAGGCTACTCTGCCTACCTTTGAAAATCGTCACTTTAGGGGAGACAAGCAGTGTAACGACTCTCACACTACACTTTTAACATGCATGTCCATGTTATTTCACATAATTGAAGGTATTTTCTTTTGCGTTTTGTCTTTAGAGACTGTCATGCAGTTCCTGGAGAAACTCTCTGACAAGCTCTCTGAAAGGTTAGTGGAATTCTGTTTACTATTTTAGTTGCTTATGAGTGTGATGTGAGTACATGTATGTTTGTATGTGTGCACATCCAAGTATGTGTGCAGGTACACATGCACACGTGCATGTGGAGGCTTGAAGTCAATGGCAGGTGCCCTCCTCTGTCACTCTCTACCTTATACACTGAGACAAGTTCTCTCCCCTGAACCCAGGGCTTCCCAATTCAGGTAGTCTAGCTACCGGCTTGCTCGGAGATATCTTATCTCCTCTTCTTAAGTGCCCGCCTGGCATATGCATAGGTACTGGGGATCTGAACTCTGCTCCTCACACTTGGGCACCTTCTAAGGTCTCCCCAGTTTCTGTAGTTAGATTTGTTTTAAAAATTAAGACATAATTTACTAAGAATGTAAGCTTCAATGTTAGATCTGTTGGCAAGAGGTTGTCTCCTTGAGAAGATGCTAAAGCAGCCTCCCTAAGGATAACAATTTAGCTAGTTCTCCTGGTGATCCAACTCTCTTTAACAACCTCATTTATATTCGTTCAACCACCTTTCTGAAATGTTCTTGAAACCATTTATTTTCAACTGTATCACTAATTATAACAGACTCAAAGTAGCATGTCTGTTTTGGTACTAAAAACAGGAGAGCTTGGATGCAGGGGGGTCTCCGGATTTGGTTTGTATTAAGGATTCTCTGCTTTGGTGTTTGTAAGGCCAAGCTGTGCCCCTTTATGCCCCTCACCTAGTGGCGGTTCTGTTTGTACCTTGCTGCTGTCTCTGCCTTTTCTTCCATCCCTTAACTGCAGTCCTTGCCCTCAGTGGGCTCTCTTCCAGCACTGGGAGAAGGAGAGGCCACCTTGCCCTGTTACAGCGGGGTTCCAGGGAGAGGTGTGCCGTGGTTTGGGAACCGAGGCAAAGGTGTCCTCTTATCTGCCTCACAAAGCAATGCAGTCTTCCTGCACATTGTGTGTGCTCAGATATCTGTTGGGGGTTTTTTTAAAGATTTTTTTTTAAATTTTATGTATTGAGTGTTTTGTCTGCTCTGCATATATGTGTGTACATGCTTGGTGTCTGTAAAGGCCGGAAGAGGGCACAAGATCTCCTGGGATTAGAGTTAACAGAAAGTAGCTATTGGGTCCTGGGAACTGAACCCAAGTCCTCTGGAAGAGTACTCCATGCTCTTAACCCCGGGGCCGTTTCTCCAATCCTGTCTGTTTGGGATTTTAAACTTGTGCTTTTGAATCCCTTTCTAATTTGGCTCATGTTTGTCCCTTCTACAGTCTTTTAATACCAGTGAACCACTGTCTCTGATACAGTGAAGAGGGAAGGTTGATTTGAAGTTTCTTAATTTACTTGAAGGGTTCTTCATTTATGTATAGCTGTAGATTGTATAGATTGTATCTATCTCCATTTATCTATAGCTATAGATTGTATTTTGAGCAAATGTGCCTTCGTAAGTTTGTAGTTTTATATGTGTGTATACGTGTGTGTGTGTGTGTGTGTGTGTGTGTGTGTGTGTGTGTGTGTGTTAATTCTAAAAGACACTTCCTATTAGTGCCCGAGTTTTTCTTAGGGGAAAGTGATGAATAGCAGTTGTAAATATAATCTGTATGGATGTTTTATAGAGAGGAACTTGTTAGGTTCCTGAGTTTGAGGTGCCAATTTAGAGTCTTTTAGAGTGCACTGGTAAAGCTGTACTCAGTTCTGCTTCCCAGGCTCTAGGACTTTCAAGGCATGCACCTACATTGTGCATGAGGTAGAATTTGTACTGACTTTATGATCTATGTAGTTTCATGTGACACTTTAGTAAAAGTTGGGTTAATCACACTTTGCTTTTGCAGTAAAAGACATATCTAATTTTATCATGACTGTTGGGAAGATTATAAAGTTTATTCTTACTGAATTACTACACTTTTTCTTAATGATGGGCTTGTTTTTCAGAACTGCAAAAGATTTTGAGATGATGAAAGGAATGAAAATGAAACTAAACCCTCAAAACTCTGTAAGTTACGTAAGATGAACGCTGTCAACTGAAAGCATGGCCTCGTGATTCCAGAACCTTGTTCTAATTTCAATTTGTTCTTACAGTTTCATACCCATCGAATGGGTATGATCATCTTTCCCTCCCACCATAGTCTCTTTCTTATTCCTTCCCACCAAACCCCTTCTTTTCCCATCAAGTTCCCCTCATGTCCTTTGTGTATGTGTGGTTCCCTGATTTTGACTAGGGTGCCTATATGAGTGTGGGTGGTGAGTTATTGATTTACTTCAGCAAGGGCAGCTTACCAGGGAAATATGACTTCTCCCCCCCCCAACCGCAGCAACCATTAATTGCCCTTTAGGGAGAGGTGGGGCTTTATTAGCCCTGAGTCATCCCTCATCAACGTGAAGGAATATGGACAAGCCCAGTCTTGGGCAGGTCTCGAGCAGGAAGCCACTGTTGGTATGAGTTCATGGCCGCAACAGCCAGTCATGTCCAGAGACAGAGTTTTACATACAGCACTTCTGCCCATCTTCTAGCTTATACATTCTTTCCAACCAGCCCTCTTCCACGATGCCCAGAGCCTTGGAGAAGGGGTAGCACAGATGTCCCTTTTGAGACTGAACATTTCAACAGTCACTTATTCTCAGCAGTTTGGCCACTTAGGAGTTTCTGCAGTAATTACCAGCCTCTGCAAGCAGAAGCTTCCAAGAGAGGCATAAACATAATGTGTAGAATGCAGTTTGATATTGTTTCTGCTTAGCAAAGTAACCATAGTAGTCTGCCATAGGCCTGTGACTTCTGCAGCCATGGCTTCTAATTATGTCTACAATACCAGACTTGCGCTCTTGTAGCATGGCCTCAATCCAATCAGAAAGCATTCGGTTACTCCCATAATAGTCATACCACTATTACATGAGTGGGTACATATTGTTGATTCTAGGACTTCTTAGGATTTCCTGGACGTCTTTGTAGTCTTTGTAATGTTTGGTCTTAGTGAATTTGGTACTGAAGTATGTGATACATAGGTCTGAATTTGAGGCTGCCTGGAAACCCAGCATTTTTGTTTGTTTGTTTGTTTGTTTGTTTGTTTGTTTTTTGAGACAGGGTTATAGCCTTGGCTGTCCTGGAACTTGCTTTGTAGACCAGGCTGGCCTTGAACTCACGGAGATAGGCCTGCCTCTGCCTCCCGAGTACTGAGATTAAAGATGTGCACCACCACCATCCAGCGAAACCCAGCATTTTCATCAATTAGTTGGTGTGTGTGTACATTTACAAATGTGTATTAACAGAAAATGTATTTATGAAGCACTTCTGTTCTATACAAAATCAGCTTCCTATTTCAATGTAGCCTCTGATGAAGCTAAATGGAAGCTTGATTAGCAGGTGGCAATTTGAACCTTAATGTTAACCTTGCAGTTTATACCTCCCATATTTGCTGGATCATATGGTCCAAGTAGTAGATCAGCCTGCACACTGGCATGGGCCTGTCCAAGAGCCTTCCCCAGGCCCCACTCAAAGCTAGCAGGTTTTTGAGTCACTTGATATATGGGCCAGAGTAACATACCCAGGTGAGGAATGTGTTGTCTCCAGAATCCAAATAGGCCCATTAAGCTTTGTACTTCTTTATGGGTGCTGGGAGGTACCAGGTGCAATAATTTATCCATCACTTTGGAAGGAATATCTCTGCATGCCCCACACCACTGGATTCCTAAGAATTTCACTGAGGTAGAAGGCCCTTGAATTTTGGTTGGGTTTATTTCCCATCCTCTGATGTGCATATGTGTTACCAACAAGCCCCAAGTAGTCTTTCTCACTTGGACCAATCAGCAGAATGTCATCAATATGTTCAGTGTGATATTTTGTGAAAGATGATCAAGAAGTAAGTTATGAAACAGGGTTGGAGAGTTAATTTAACATTACCTATATGTGTTTTCAGTCATAAGGTCATATGATCCTATAGTCTAGACCAAGTGTCTTTGTGACCAGAATGCTGCCCACGCACTTGGGATGTTCTGAAGTGGTGGGATTGCAGACATTAGTAGCCTTGTTCCAGTGTGGCGCAAAACTACCACAGGCTTTCTATGGCTGTCTATACCATTCCTTTGTAGGTGCTATTGTTGGCAATTCCTGATTTGATAGCACCAGTCAGAGCTGTAGGCACAGGGAAATATAAAGAAAGAAGCCTTGTAGATTTGGAAATGATGCCAGTTTCTCAGACCTACCCACTAAGAAATAGATGATCCACTGCTGGACTGGATAAGATTAGATAGAGTAGCCTGCCAGTCTGGGACCTGGCTGTAGTTGTATGTAGCCTGATAGCCACTGTCAGTCATCTGCATCCTTTGCAGTGGTGGGCACATCCACATAGGATATCAGGTATAAATCAGAATTTAGTTGGGTGGACCAAAAAATTAAAAGTATGTTTCAGGAAGCTAATTGAGCCAAAGCTGATGTACTTTGCACCTTCCGTCCCAGCATTTTTGTATGACTGTTGGATGCAGGTAGCTGTGCAAATATTGGCGAAGGCCTGATCTTCTCAGGAGGCTCTGTTCTGGTCCATGGTGCCGTTACTCACCCTGTTGCTCTAGCTAGAATCTTGAAGTGTGGTTCTTGAAGTGTGGCTCCTGACCTGAGGCACTAGCATCACCAGGGGGCTCAGCCCTACACACCCATCTAAACCTCTGGGTTGAGGCCTGTTCTTGAGTTTCATTATGCCCTGCAGGTGGTCCCCACTCCTATTGTTCCTGCAGCTGACCTCAAGAACCCTATCCTCCCTTTCCATGCCTGTGACCACAGCCTTGGCTAACTCATCACAGTTTTCACCTAATTGGAGTTGCTGAATTGCTTTCCTAGCTTTAAGTTCCTACTCCCTTCAAAAGCATACTTGTTTCGGTTAGGGCTTCTATTGCTGTGAAAAGACACAGTGACCATGGCAACCCTCATAAAGGAAAAACATTTAATTGAGGTAGCTCACATTTTCAGAGGTTTAGTCCATTATCATGGTGAGACATGACATTTAGGCAGACATGATGCTGGAGCCGAGAGAGAGTCCTTACATCTTGACTCAGGCAACAAGAAGTGGTCTGTCAAATTGGCTGTGGCTTGAACATAGATGAGACCTCAAAACCCACCTCCACAGTGATATACTTCCTCCAGCAAGGCCACGACTACTCCCACAAGGCCACATCTCCTAACAGTGCCACTCTCTTTGGAGGCCATTTTCTTTCAAACCACCACAATACTGGATTCAGAACACTGAGCAATGTGGCCCACCCAGTGTGGGCAGAGCAGGTACTTTGCGTTTGTGTGACCTATGAGTGAATGAATCAGTGAGTGACTAGATTGCCATCAAGAGTGTCCCTACAGCACAGATCTGGTCTTGTCACTGTTTAAAATCCTTCAATTACTGCTGCTCTTGTCATTGCACTGCTGATGTCCTTGCACCTTTCCCAGCCGCCCAGGGTCTGGCCTGCCTGCCTCAGCCTGCTCGGTGCTGCTGTTCTCTCCCAGGCCCAGAATGCTGAGCCTGACTTTCCTTGCTCTCTTCCGCTTCTTTTGTTCTTCAACTCTCGGGTCAGTGTGGCAGTCACTTCAATATGCACAGGTGGGGAGCTTCCAGTCCCCCCGGTGCTGCAGGAAGGCCTCTTCTTTCTCACCTCCATTAACTGCTGCCATCTCTCAGAGCTTATTGGACTTTTCTTCCTCCCAGACAGCCTGAACCACCCACACTTTGATTTAAAGCTTCTCAGAGTTGACGCTTGTGCCACAGGCATTAATGGGTTTTGTAGGTTTTGTTACTGTTGTTTGTTTAAAAAATATCCTTCTCATGGGTCGTGGTTTGGGTGAGTTATGTGGAGGGGTGCATATGTATGTGTGTGGAAGCCACATACAAGTCATTTCTTAGGAACTGTTCATCTTATTATTTGAGATAGGGTCGCTCACTGACTTAGCCAAGCTGGCTGGCTAGCCAGTGAGCCGTCAGCGTCATCTTCCAGACTTCTCTTTCCTGCTGGGATTACAAGCATGCACCACCACTCAACTTTTTACATGTGTTCTGGGGATTGAATCCAGGCCTTCATTCTTGCATAGCAAACACTGTATTACCCCTCTTCTGTCCCTGTCGTGTGATATACTGCTCTCTCTAAGTTACTTGGCCTTCCTACACCACCAACTCTTCTAAGGCTGATGTCTGATTATGAGATGGTGCCTAGTTATCAGCTGGAGGTGCTGGGAGCCAGGAACTGAGCTCCAGGAGGTGGAGGTTCAGGGATACCATCCCTACCCTTTAGGTGTTCATGGGAGAGAGACCGTGAGTTCGCACTCTTACATTGCCACACATACTGTGCCCAAAGTGCAATCATGCCATGTGGGAACAAGCACCTACTTCCTCAGGGGATTGTGCTGAGCTGAAACTTGGAAGGGTGAGGGCCACAGGACAGCTGGCATGCTGACCCCTTACTCAGAGCCGGGTGTTGTGCCTGTGTGGGAGGTGCTTTTGACTAAGTGAGTAGCTGCCATGCAGCAGGCTCTGTGTGAGGCAGGACCAGTATGCAAGAACACAGGCAGAGTCCTCACCCTCATGCCCATTCAGTCTGGTAATTTGACCCCTGGTGGGTAGTACTATGTCATTCAAGTGCTCAGGCTTGCTTTCAGCATGCTACACTGGCTGCCACATAACTGCTAGTGCTTCCATTCTTGTTTGTTTGGAAAAAGGATTTGACTTTTTAGCTCAGGGCCTCAAACCAGGACTGGGATTGTAAGCCCGAGCCACCATGCTCTGCTCTTTTACTGCTTTCTTAAGACGTATTTTCTTTGCTGAGATTGGAGTTGATTCTGCCTCAGCTACATTTTAAATTATTGCTTTAATTTGGGGCTGTACCCTAACCTTCTTGTTTAGTTTCACAACGCATGGTTATTGTTGGTTTTAATGTAGCACTTTTCCTTGAGGAAAAGCCACGAGGCATGACAAAACCCATTATCAGAGCAGAGTTTTATTAGGAGAAGGGAGGGGCAGAAGAGAGCATGACCAGGCCTGGGGAAGACATGTGCACGGAGAGAGAGGGTGGGGAGGAGGAGGAGGAAGAAGAGGAGGAGCAGGAAGAGGAAGGAGAAAGGAGGAAGAAGGAAGAAGAAGGAAGAAGGAGGAGGAAGAGGAGGAAGAGCAGGAGGAAGAGGAGGAAGAGGAGGAGAAGGAGGAGGAGGAAGAAGGAAGAAGGAGGAGGAAGAGGAGGAGGAGGAGAAAGAGAAGTGGAGAGGGGTCTGTGTCCCACTTCTTATGGATTCCCCTGCACATGCGCATATGGGCTTACGGAGCTACGAATGCATGTGATCACTTTGTGCACAAATTATGCAATCACTCAGCGCACGTAGGACATAAGGCCCCTTACTTGGCTACTGAACTGCACATGTGTGGTCACGTATCTGGAGGAGTAGCTGAGAATTCTGACAGTTATCTCACTTTATTACCTGTAGTGTGTGGATTCATATGTGGGCTATGCTTTGAGAAAACTTTGATTCTGGCTGATTTAATCCATTAATGTTGACTTTTGTTGATTATACTTTAGAATGTCATTTACCTTTGTTCCAGATTCTGGGATTATGCCTTATTTGTACCCCTCTGTGTTTTGGTTACAGAGAAGTCAAATCATGCCATGCCATGCCATGGTTTTTTAATATTTTTTTTCTCATATATATTAAAAATAACTGGTTTATCTTTTATAAGCTGGCTAAGTTTCTGATAAAATGGTATAGTCAATAGCTTTGCTGACAGTGAACCATTCCCTTTCAGGAGCTAATGCCTTGGGACCCCCCCTACTACAGTGGTGTGATTCGTGCTGAGAGGTAAGCTTTCCCAGAAGGACCCCTGTGAGAAGGGAGACGGGAGATAGTGCACTGAGCACTTTGCACCTTAGTGGTACAGCTGCTCAGGTGCCCACACCACACACCTGCCTTCTCTGATGGCAGAGCTGTAGTCTCAGTTGCAGTCCTTTGATGTGATCCGCTGCAGGTCCATCCTTGTGCCATGTCCTTACTTCACCGGGCACTGCTGTCCCCTAAGTGTAATTGTTTCTAACTCCATTAAAAACACATTGTTTGTTAGTTTGCCCATTTGTTGGCATGTGTGCATGTGGGAAGGGCATGCAGCCACAGCACAGGTGATGGTCAGAGGACAGCTTGCAGGAGTCAGTGTTCTCCACTGTGTGGGCCTGGGCATTGAACACAGCCCTGGCCACAGGCACCTGCACTCAGTGGGCTATCCTGCTGGCCTGCCATCCCTGCTTTAAAGTTCCGAGGAACACACACACTGAGTTCTCAGGAGCCATGAAATCCTCGTTAGCTCTTCAAGCCCATGTTGACACCGAATAAAAGTAGTCATACAATGAGAATTTGGGGAAGAGAATGTCCTAATGTTTTGAATGGCATTCAGAGAGTTTTTTACCACTTACATATTTGTTTATATTTATTTGAGTGTGTTCATGTACATGCCATGGCACATGTGTGGGCATTAGAGAACAACTTGAAGGAGTCTTTTCTCTCCTTGTCATTGAACCCATGGCGAGTGTTTTTACCTGCTGAACTAGTTTGCCAACCCTAAATGGCTCTTGGTTTAATCTGGCAGATTTGTTTTGTTTGTTTTATTCTTTGAAACAGGGTCTGTCTGTGTAGCCCTGCTGTCCTGGATCTCGCTTTGTAGACCAGTCTGACCTTGAACTCACAGATCCGCCTGCCTTCACGCAAGTGCTGGGATTAAAGGCATGAGCCACCACTGCCCTACAGTCTGGCAGATTTGTTTAATGCAGTGTGACCTTTAGGGGTTTGGGTCATACATGCGTGCCCAGCTCGGCTGCGAACAATGGACCCTGCCTGAGAGTAGAGGAGCTTCGGCTTGTTCATTTGACTGTTAACTCAGCAAAAGAAGCAGCAAAGGATGTGGAAGTATTTCCGAAAGATTTATATGGTGGCTTCCATCCTCATGCCATTTGTTTTAAAGGTTGACGGGGTTGAGCTCGGGCTGAAGTCTCAACAGTGTGGGTAAAGAAGGTAGGCACAGAGGTACAGGTGATGGATGAGAAAGGAAGAGGACACTGTGGTATGGATTTGAGATTAGGAGATGAGGACAAAATGAAGAGGTCTAAAGCCTTGTTCAAGTCGCCCACTTTGAACACACTGAGGTGTGTGGTTTACATGGAGTGGAGAGCAGCAGTGACTTTCTTTGCAATCAGCTTCCTTCAAGCTAACCACGGGCTGGCCTGCTTTATGTTAAGACAAAAGATGTGTTTGTGTTTCAGATTTCTTATTCAGCTGACTAAAGAAGGAAAACAACCTGTTTAGAAGTAGGTGGAGAATTAGTGTGTGTTAGGACTGCCCAGGAATGATGGGGGATACAGCAGCGGGAGGAAGGACTGCGGCTTCTTCTCCAGGAGCAGCTGCTGTTTGCTTTTTCAGTTAGGTTCTTCCGAGAAATTGAGTCTTTCCAGTTTGAAGAGAGAGGAGAAATATCTGAAATAGTTTTATTTGAAATTAAAGTTGTTGTTTTTTTTTTTAATTTAGATACTTTGATATTTCTTGTTTTAATTTCTTTTTTTTTTAAAAAAAAAGATTTATGTATTTATTATTATTATGTATACAAAAGAGGGCGCCAGATCTCATCACAGATGGTTGTGAGCCACCATGTGGGTGCTGGGAATTGAACTCAGGACCTCTGGAAGATCAGTTGGTGCTCTTAACCTCTGAGCCATCTCTCCAGCCCCTAAAGTTTATTTTTGAATAGGCAGTACATCTGTATGGTTTAAAACACCAGAACAATGGTAAAGGATGCTCATGAGGAAGCCTTGGCCCCATCCCTGCCCTGCCCCTCGGGGCCGTTTTCTCAAGTTGTTTAATCGGCCCTGTCAGCGCTTGGGTTTTGCTCTCTGTGCCCTGGCAGAAGACATTGTCTCTTTTCCTGCTAGCAGTGGGCTTCAGTGACCTGGATGTTTGCTGGGGCTGCCTCGCATGAAGACGTCCTCAGAAAGGGTAGTTTCCTATTCTCTACATCGTGCCAACCCTCAAAAATCTCAAAAGTAGTCACATAATAAAATAAGTGGGTTTTACATAAAATACAGAAAATGTTAGACTATCACAGAAGGACTTCTGTTTAGTGTGTGAAATCTTATCTTTGTTGGTGGAGATGTAGTGACCTTTGTAGTTTAAAAATTTTTAAAAATAAACCTTTGTTATGAAATTGTTATAAATAAACAGAAAAAGAATCATGTAAGTAGCTGCCTGACGGTTCACCTCTGGGGTTCAGTGAGCTTCTGGCTTTGTTGATTCTGCCCCTTTTGATCTCTTGCTTTTTTGTCCTTCCTTCCTTGTCCCACCGCATTACCCGCAGACCTTCAGGTGAATCTTAGATTCTGTTTATATGCTCACGTGCTTCTATCTCTGAAGAATGTGGATGTCTTATGGAACGTCGTCACCTAATGTGAATTTGTTATCTGTACCTAATCCACGGTAGTGTTTCCTGACGGTGTGTGTACTCAGCTTGTTGCTGTTACCTGTACCTAATCCACGGTAGTGTTTCCTGACGGTGTGTGTACTCAGCTTGTTGCTGTTACCTGTACCTAATCCACGGTACTGTTTCCTGACGGTGTGTGTACTCAGCTTGTTGTTGTTACCTGTACCTAATCCACGGTAGTGTTTCCTGATGGTGTGTGTACTCAGCTTGTTGTTGTTACCGGTACCTAATCCACAGTAGTGTTTCCTGACGGTGTGTGTACTCAGCTTGTTGTTGTTACCTGTACCTAATCCACGGTAGTGTTTCCTGATGGTGTGTGTACTCAGCTTGTTGTTGTTACCTGTACCTAATCCACGGTAGTGTTTCCTGATGGTGTGTGTACTCAACTTGTTGCTGTTTTAACAAGACAGTGAGACACTTGGCTTCTCAGGAGGAAAGGTTTGGTTTTGTTCCCAGTTTTGGAGGCTCCAGTGTGTGTCCATGGGCCTCCTTGATTTGGGGTCTGTAGCTGGGCAGTGCATCATGGTGGGGGCCACATGGTAGAAGAGCTGCTCACTTCATAGCAGTTGGGAGGCAGATAGAGTCAGGATGGTAGAGTCCTGATACTCTATTCAGTGGCATACCTCCAGTGACCTAGCTTCCATCCATTGGGCCCCTCTTCTTATGGGTTCTACCATTTCTGGATAGCACTGTGGTCTAGGAGTCTAAACCTTCATCATGTGGGCTCTTGGTGACATTTAGGATCAACATGGAGACAGCACCAAATCTGCTTTTTTGCCCGTTTATTGGCATTAGGATCCAGGCAAGGCCTGTACATTCTAGTGTCATGTCCTGTCCTGTCCCCATGTGTGGTGTCTGTGTCTGTGTTGTGTCGGCCCCCCCCCCCCCCACTACACTTTATTTGCTTAGCTTGTGCACTGGGAGCTTCCATCACCCAGTAGTGGTCTAAGAATGGATTGGATACTCTTTTTTTTTGAATGCCGAATGCCGTTTATTGAAGGAGGGAGGAGGTCTTAAATACAGGCTTACAGCACAATGGTAGAACCCCAGAGGGCAGAAGTTTGCTTCTGATATTTTTTGTTGTTGTTGTTGTTTTGTTTTTGTTTTTTAACTGATGATCGAACCCGGGCCTGTACTTACTAAGCAAGCACACTCTCACTGAGCTAAATCCCCAATCCTGATTCTGATGTTTTACAATCTTGCATCTAAGCTGTTAATGCCCAATATGCTGGATACACAGACAAGGAACATCTCTTAAGCATTCAGGAGGGTGGAATCTCGCAGGGAATTAGCATAGGGAGGATATCAAGGTCAAGGTCAGCAAGCAAGGCAACAGTTACCCAAAACAGGGGCCAGGGCCCTACAGGTCCCCCCCTTTTACTAAAAAATGAGCTTCTGACTTAGGTTGTGGATTGGATACTCTTAAGGACTTGGAAAAGTTCCTATGCAAGTGCCATCCTGGCCATCACCTTTTATCCCTTTGTCCCAGGGCCCTTGGGGAGTGCTTCCTGCCTGTTGTCTTTTCTGGCTGTGCCTTTGCTTTCTGGCCTCAGGAAGAACTGGACCCCAGCTCAGCACAGCTCATTGTCTTTGTCACTGTCCTCTGAAGCAGGGTAGGAGAGAGTCATAAGCAGAGGTCTCCTTGCTGTCTTCTGGGGTCTGCCACCTGTGTCGTCTCCCTTGCTGGCAGTGCGCTTTGTCCCTGCAGTCAGCCCTGCTGGCCTGCCTTCCCGCTGCTCCAGGATGGGGATAGAAGTCAACTTTGTCTGCTGTTCATTCCTGTGGAGGGAAACTGCACCCAAGTAGCAGAAGCTAGGCCCCAGTGGTGGCTTCAGAAGTCAGAGTGGGGCTAGATGGCCCTGGTGGCCCTTACACAGCAGAGGGAGGGCCTGGTCATGTTCACTTCAGTGTTACATGTTAACTGGGAAGCAGGCAGTCCTGGCATGAAGGTTTCTCCGCTGACCCTTCTTAGTTAACCAGAGGAAATGGCAGCTGTTGGTGTGGCGTGTCCTGCTGCAGAGCTCAGAAATCATCGTCAGCTGTAATTGCCGCCATGCATAGCCACTGCTGATGCCACAGCACCCTGTTTTACTCTCATGGTAAAGTTAACTATCATTCCTGGGACAATGCTGTGCTGTAAGCTGCTCTTTTCAAGTGTGCCTTTTCCTAGCACCCATGTCCTCTTGTGTGGTTCTGAAGAGAGCCTCTGTGAGCCTGTGCTGCGTGAGCCTGTTGTGTATCACCCTTGCTCTTCATTTCGTGAAAGCAGCAACACATAAGTCTTTGCTTAGCTGAGGTACCAGCCCAGGCTCATGGACCACACTCTCAGTAAATTCAATGCCAAGATATTTTTGAAATATTCAAGTGCTCTGTCTTTTCCTTTCACTATTCCCTCCCTTCTCTTTATGTTCCCTCTCCTTCCCTTGATTCATTTAAAAAAAATACTCAAATTAGGGGCTGGAGAGATGGCTCAAAGGTTAAGAGCACTGATTGTTCTTCCAGAGGTCCTGAGTTCAATTCCCAGCAACCACATGGTGGCTCACAACCACCTGTAATGAGATCTAGCGCCCTCTTCTGGTCTGCAGACAGAACATTGTATACATAATAAATAAATAAATCTTAAAAAGATACTCCTTATGATGATGAACTTTCGGTTGAGTGTCTCCTCTATGTGCCTTTTGGTCAACGTGCTCCTGGGGGGCTTTGATATGCTGCTAAATTCTGCTGGTTTTGTTGTGGTGCTGGGGTTCCACCCATGTGCTTGGGCATGCTGGACGTACCGGCTGAGCCACACCAACCGCAAATTCTGTTGCTCCTGATAAAGGTGAAATTGTATTTATACATTTGAACTATATTGACTTGTTACAAACTGAACACCCCCAGCCCACGCAGCATCTGCAGAGCAAGCTTTCTGTAGGTGCCCCATTCTGGCTAACTTTTGTTGCCATTGTTTGTCAGCAGTCAAAGGCAAGAACAGATTCTTTGCCCAGTGGCTAACCTTGCCACAATGAAAGCAAACTCCGTAAGGAGTCTAGGGAGTGTTTCCCATTTTCCTGGTGTGAATGTCAAGACCCCAGAAGCCCAAAGTACAGAATCAGAAGGAACCCGTGTTCTAATTTCAAGCTTGGGGCTTGTGGTAGTTTGAATGAGAATGGCCCCCATAATCTCTTACATTTGAATGGTTTGCCCATAGTTGATGGAATTGTTTAGGAAGGATCAGGAGGTGTGGCCTTGTTAGAGGAGGTATCACTGGGGGGTGGGCTTTGAAACTTCAAAAACCCACTCTAGGCCTAGGCTCACTCTCTGCAGATGAGATATAAGTTCTCAGCTACTGCCCACTCTACATGCCTGCCTGCTGCAGCTGTGCTCCCCTGCATGGTGACCATGGACTAACCCCCTAAACTGTAAGCAAGCCCACATTTGAGTGCTCCCTTCTGTAAGGTGCCGTGATCATGGTGTTTCTTCCTAGCAATAGAACAGTGACTAGGACAGGGCTCTTCTTCCTGTTGTCTCCGCTTTCTTGGGGTCTTTGTTTTCTCGGGTATAATTCTTGTCCCAGCTGCATCATGGGATGAGGTGAGGAATAAAAGAAAGTGCCCTCTAGATTCAAGGTACCATGATGGGGTGTGGTAATGTCAGACCACTGCAGGGCCATTTTCTCCAGTGGTTCTGACTTGATCATAACCAGTGTCTTCCTTTTGGTCAATTTCTGCCTGTTTGCTTGCATACCTTCCATGGCATCCTTCATCTTAAGTCCTTTCTTCAGGTCCTGGGGAGCTTGTGGTCTCTCCCTTTCTGTCCTGGGAGCTTGTGGTCTCTCCCTTTCTGTCCTGGCAAACTTCTCCCCTCCAGGAGTTTGTGCTGGAGGCGTGTTCTCTCTGATCTCCTGTAGCCCTGCCCATCTCTCAGCTAGGTTTTGATGTTCTCAGGGTGAGCTATTATGTGGCAAACCTACAGGAGAAAATGTCCATGTTTTTTGTTTGTCTGAAGAATCCTTTGCTTCTCCAGTTTTGAAGGATAACTTTATTCAATATAGAATTCTTGGCTAGTGGGTTGGTTTTTTTGGTTTTTGTCTTTTTCCTATTGACATTTTTAGTATTTCTAACCCCATTTTCTAACTACATGGTTGCTGAGTAGTAGCTCATTGCAATTCTTACCCTTGTTTCTCTGCAGGAAAGGTGATTTCCCCCTCTGTTTTTAAAAGAAAGGTTTGCCTTTGATTTTCAACAGTTAAATATGCTACAGTATTCAATTTGGTAGGGGATAGGTCTACCCATTGATGTTCCCTGTTCTTTCTGTTTCTCTGTTTTGGTGTCTGGTAGTTTTTTTGTTTGCTACTTTGTTTAGGTTTTTCTTGTTTTGGGGACACCTTACTGTGTAGTCAGTCCATGCTGCCCTGGAACTTAGGTCCTCTTGCCCCAGCCTTTGTGTGTGTATGTGTGTGTGTGTGTGTGGGGGGGGGGGCACATGCCACCAGCTAGTGTTTGTTTTCCTTTGGAAACTTGTCAGTCATTGTGACAAACCTTTTCTTCTTTCACCTTCTTCTTCTCATGTTCTCATTATTAATACTTCACCACTCTGTAGTTATCCTGCAAATCTTGGATAGTCTCATCTACTTTTCATTCTTTTGTCTCTCTCTGTATTTCTGTTTTGTTTTTCCCCTAAGTCAGAGTCTCGCTGTATGGTCCAGACTTGCCTCCCACAACTTGTACTCCCCTGCCTCTGCTTCCAGAATACAGCCCCAGGCCCTGGCATTTCAGTTCTGAGACGCTTCTATCGACATTGCTTCTAGCTCTGAGTCTTTCTCCATGGTTCTAAGTCTGTGAGCTCTTTCAAGTCAGTCACGATGTGTTTAGGTTCTGCCATAGTCTTTTGATTCTGAAGTTCCTTCTTCCTGTATACATTAGGCATCTGTTCTTGTGACAGTCTCTACTTTTTCTTCTAGAGACCTTAAGATGTTCAGTGTAACTCTTTCACGGCCTGTCTGTCCACGTCTACATCCCTTCTGTATCTGAGACAGGTTCTAGGATTGCTCTGTCTCTTCTAACACTGTTGTGAATAAATCATAACGAATTGGAAATACTAGTGGAGACAAGACAGTTTTTAGTATTCCATGCTGCAGAAAGGGAACTAGCACAGAGAAAAGATGAAAAGGGCTGGTGTGATGATGGCTCTTAAAGTTGTCCCCCATATAGGAAATCTCTGGCTTCTCTTTCTGTAAGCTGGGACTTGTCTCCTTCCCCAGATTGCCCATTTTACACATTGAGGACAAGATGCCATATCTGATGAGTAACTTAGGGTTCAAGACTGCCCCTTTTCTGGTGGAGGCTTGGTCACATAGCAGGCTGCCTGTGACTCCTGCTCTGAGACGTCTGAGACAAGTGGCAGCAGCCACCAGCTAAGACACACTTACCTCATGACTGATGAGCTCCAAGCACACCTCATACTGCAAATGGATCAGGACACTGTCTCTTTACTACAGCAAACCCACTTAACCTATAAAGGGAAAAATGCTATTCAGCCAACATTTTAGCAGGTTCCAGCTCAAGATTGGGCACTGTATTACTTTGAGCCCCTGGTCAGGGCATTGAGAAACAGCATCTGAGCTTGAAGTCCGTGAGTGTCTTGTATCCTTGGGTGACCTCCACAATGTCACTCAGCCTCTGGGATGAGTCTGGAGGCTGAACAGTGCTTGGTTTGGGTATTTCTACATCACTGCAACCCCTCAACTCCCTGTTCTTCACTTGGGTTTTGGGTAAGTAGTTTCTTTTGAGGGCAGGCTACAGTAAGAGCAGAATGTTCTGGCAATATTTCAGAATGGTTCCTTTCTTTCTCCCACTACCGGCAGGAAGCATTTTCCCTCTATCTTAGCTTTGGGAACTGTAGGGTTTCTAGAAGTAAACTCATGCAAATGTGGGAGTTGTGACTCTGTACCCATCTCTCCAGTTTTGGGGGAAGTGGTTTGCTGTATATATTGGCTGCTGCTGGACCCTGCTGCTGTTTGATTTGTTCAGCTCTTACTGGTAGATATGGCAGTGACCTTTAGGCTTCTTGAATGTTTGACCAGAAGCCTGGCGCTTCCCTTCCTTCCTGTTCACCATGTATTCTCCTGGGCTCATGGTGTTCCTCTCTAAGCAGTGGTAGCTCTATCTGTGCTGCCTCTTCCACCCCTTCCTCTGTAAGTCCTGGGATCTGCCCTTGATCAGATGGTGATCACTAGGCCGTGTTCTCTGCAGGGCCTTCTCTCACAGCTGCAGCAACACCTCCTTGTTGGTCCTGAAGGTCTATGGTTTCATGGCTGCTTCAGAGTTTTGTCTTCAAATTGTACGCTTCTGTCTTCCTCCCACAGGCTGCCTTCTCCAGCATCCAGGGCAAATTTGCCTTTTCCTCTTTGCATGATTGTATGTATCCTAGACAGTCTGGTTCTCATTTCTTCCCCACTGCCTCACTCATACAGTCCTGCTTCCTCTGCATGTCAAAGGAGAAAAGACTAACATATCTTTCTCATCCCTGATGTCACCTAGCACTTCAGTCCCTCATTACTTGAAGCACCGGAGGAGCCCTCTCTACTCTCCGTGCCTCTCATGTAACCTGTTCTCCATGTTGTCCAATGTGCACCATTCCAGGAACCATCAGTGTCTTAGCCAGGAGCCCCATCCTAACTCCATCACAGGCAGTCCCTGAAACACGAATGTGAAGTGTTACAACTTCTGTTTACATATATTCATCTTTATCTCAATGTGGCAGGGTCCTGTGCTGTTGTTCCCTTTGGGGGAGGGGGCCAAGTAGGCGCAGAGTCAACGACACAGACTGTGGGAGAATGTGGAAACAACAAGCTCAGTTTATTCAGGAAGAGGCAAGCCTTATATACCCTCCACCCATCCCAGGGGAAGGTCTGATGAATATGCATCTGCTGGTGTGACATGGCTGCCTCTCATTGGTCCAGGTCATCTCCAGATCATGTCTCAGCTGCTGTTGCTAAGGCCCTTAGGCAGACCTAGGTTGGCTCTCAGAAAGTATCTTATTATTGGTTTGGGCCTGCTGGCCCTCAGGCCTGTTAGGGGTGAGTCATTCCATATCTCAACTTACGAACAACTTTTGTTTTTTGGTGTGGTGGAATAATAGCATGTGCATATAGTCTATAGATACTTCGCTGTAAAGCTGAGTCTCTACTGATAGAGTAGCAGAAGTTCACAGAGCACAGCCTGCAGAATGCATGTCTATTTGTCAGCATTCTCTTGGGCCTCTGCTTTCCACCCCCACCTCCTTGCTCCATGGTGTCTTCATACCTTTTTCTGTTTCATTGTGGATATGACATATTTAGGCACATACTTTGTGGAAGTTACCTGCCAGTTTTGTGCCGTATTTTAGTTATACTGATGCTTCAGCCTAGGGTTCCTTCTTCCTCCATTCCTGAATGGGAAGCCCTCCCTAGTTCTCCCTGTACTCTGCAAGCAGATCCCCTTCTCACACTATGCACTGCTTGTCCATCATCAGTTCCCACTGTCTATTGAGCACCAGCTCAAAGCTTGCTGTTCCAGATTCAGGACAGACCCTTGTAGCTCTGCCTTCCTGGTCCTACTGTGTAGACAGCAGCCTTGAGTGAGAACTCAACTCCAGTATCACTTTGAACACCCAGATTCTGCCTCCTTAGAAGATGATCAGAAACATGTTGTGCTTTTGAATTTCATTACCAAATCTCTTTGATGCAATTTAAATTTATTCATGTATACAGATATTCCATGTAGTAATATTTTTATTGTCTATATTTAATGTAAAATTATATATAGTTAGATATATACATATGTTTATATTTTGTATAAAATATATAGTTAGAGTGAGAAAATAGAAATGTAATGAGCATCTACATTTTTTTCTAGAGCCATTACTTTTGGCTGTGGCTATAAATTTTGGCCTAATGTAATGGCTCAAAAATAAACATTTGAATGATGTATTTGCATTTGCTGGGTTATATTGGAATACATAGAGCATAGAAGATATTATTCAGGGATGAAAGTAACCATGCTTACTAGTTATCCTGTTTATAAGATGGATATAGACACAGAATATGTGCATTAAAATCCGATTATATCTCAGGTATTTTTTTCCATAAACACATACTTTCCCAGATGAGAACTTTAAAATGACTTAGCATGCTTTAAATTTTATTCAGTTTTTAAGTATTTGTGTATACAACTTACCTTTTTAAATGGTATATTTTATAAAGTGAAGCCCTTATGATTGACCCTGTTCACATTTTGTATGTAAGTATGTATTAAAGAATGTGTGTGTTGTTGGGTCATTGAGGCTGAATGCTTAATGAGGTCGATGAAAGCTTAAACATAAAAGAGGTCGAGATTAAGGAGTGGTGGGCCAGTTAGGTGGCTCAGTAGATAAAGGCTTGCTGTGCAAGCCTGACAGGAGTTCATTCCCAGAGCCCATGGTGGAAGGAAAGAACCAACTCCTAAAAGTTGTCCTCTGACCTCTACTGGCATGCTGTGGCACTCTCTTGCATGCTCTCTTGTGTTCTCTCTCTCTCTTCTCCCTCCCTTCTTTTCTTCCTCCCTTACAAACATACATATATCACACACTCTACTAATAAATACAGTCAATATAGGGAATTCATCTACCCTGATTACTATAGTACTAATGATGCTAGAAACAGAAGATTCTCATCCTTCTGGAGAAGAGAGTTGGATCGCCCTCAAATGATAGAAATATGATGGTCCCTTGGTGACACAGGAGGGGGGTGGCTTCATGGCTCCTTGTGGATGTGCATATCCAGTAGTAGAATGGCTTCTTGTTTGCATGGGGCCCCAGCACAGCTTCCCAGAGACTTTAACTGTCTCTCTTATAGTACCTGATTCAGTGGTCATTATCCTCAGTTGTTTGTGGGATAAGGAGAAAAGAAAAGCAATAACAAAATAGTCCATACATGTAGGAAATGAGTGACATTCTCAGTGAATGTGTATTGTTTGACATAGGCATGGCCATGTCAAAGACCAGCCCCATGAGAGTGGCTTCCCCAGGTGAGTCTCAAAGGGATGTCTGCATTGTGTGCAGAAATGTCCACCGTAGCTTCTCCTCTATGGGGTATTTATGGCCTGAAGTCTGCTCTAATACAGAGACTGTTCCTACTGAGATCAAGTCTGTCTCCTTGTTCAAGTGTGTACGATAATCCTGCCTCCTCGTTTGTCTGTATCTACTAACCCTACCTCCTTGTTCATCTGTATGTAATAATCCTGCCTTCCTGTTCAACTGTCTATAATAACCACACTGAGCTTTTGCGGAGCTGTGGCTTCTCCGTCAGAGAACCCAGACCTTCTGACCCAGCTTTTCTGTATGTATGTCTGTCCTTTCTTCATTTTCTCATTGTCCTAGTCAGGGTTCCAGAATCCAAGCCATGCCAGGATGGGACTCAAACAAGTTAAAAACAAAAACAGCCCATACAGCAGACATATCCTCTACTCCCCACCTACCCACGTTTTCTGCTGCAGTTGTTTGAAGGGCTAGATGTATAACTTGAGACTACAGACTGCCAACTGTACCCTCCTTCTGGGAATCCTTTTTTTTGCCACTCTTGTCCTAAGTATAGATGAACAGTTACCTGAATGTTAATTGAAGAAACACTGTTGACCTCCTCTTCCTTCTCCTAGGTATAATATTGAGCCCAGTTTATATTGCCCATTTTTCTCCCTTGGAGCTTGCATGGAAGGCCTGAATGTCTTATTTAACAAACTTTTGGGCGTCACCTTATATGCAGAGCAGCCTGCAAAAGGAGAGGTGTGGTGTGATGATGTCCGGAAGCTGGTAAGCCTCCCCTGGCTGTGTGGCACCACCCAGGGCCCCTCTTGCCTGTCAGCAAGTCCCCGGCAGTGTCTCCTTTGAGTTAATTGTATTCTGACAGGCACCCCAGCTCATTTCTCTTGCATAAAAATTTCAAGCACCACTCCTGATTTAGGACCTTGCATAAAGGACCTGATTGTGAAACAGCAGAGTTAGTTCTCCAAAACAAAGTGTTCTTAGGAAACCTGGTAAAACACTGATTTTCACTTACATACTTTGATATAGTCATTAATTGCACTTGTGAAAAAGTCTGTTATTCCTCATTATATAATGTCAATGCCCTGTCCCTTTGCAGTTCCCACGTGCATTGCCCCCCTTCTCGGCAGTCTCTTTCATGTGTTTGCAGTGGTCTTTGTGTCAGACATTAATTTTATCCTGTGTCTGATTTATTTGACTTTGATGACAACTTCAAGTGGAGTTTCGCCTTTCTTCTATTTTTTTTTAAAGATTTATTTATTTATTATGTATACAGTGCTCTATTTGTATGTGTGCCTGCACACCAGAAGAGGACACCAGATGTCATTACAGATGGTTGTGAGCCCACCATGTGGGTGCTGGGAATTGAACTCAGGACCTCTGGAAGAGTAGTCGGTGCTCTTAACCTCTGAGCCATCTCTCCAGCCCCTCTCCTTTCTTCTATTAAGACCTACTCTACTTAGGGTGTGAATATTTAAAATTTTTCCTCCAAACGTCTTGTGGCTTTCTTGGCCCCATACTAATGTATCCCTAAGATTTCATGGCGCAATGCCATTTATTTCTTGCTTGCATGCTGGCTGTGCTTACTTCACTGTGTGCCCAGTCAGGTCAGCTGCCTTGCTGCCCCTTGGCCGTGCTTTGAGCACGGAATAGGTATGAAGCAGTTCAAGCTAGGAGAGCACTCCATCTCTGTTGTTACCCACAAAATATCCCGTCATATTACTAACTTCTGGATGGTACAGGTTAGGGAAAAGTCAGGATGTAGTAAAAGAAAAGCCAGTTAACAGGCTAGATGACAGAAGCAGGTGGTAGCCTGGGCCGTCTGGGGTAGCACCAGGTCCATGGTATTCATTGCCATATCCTGGGTATCTTGAATCAATTTGGGCACCCAGGAGACACTCTCTAGGTGCTTGCCAAGTAAGTGGGTGAGTGAATACTCTTGCTGGAGAATTTAGAACAGCAAATTGGATCCCACTCTCATGGAATCTCCAAGTTCAGAAAAACAGGCAAGATAGAGTTGAATGACTGCATAGGGAACAGAGTTGTGTTTGTCGGTTCTGGATTCGAGGGCATGCATCAATTGTGTAAGATAGGGAAGGAAAATGATTTTGCCACTTAAGTTGTCAAGCCAGCCTTTCTGCCCAGATCTTTCGGGTTGTTTTGAGAAAAGCCTTCAGTGATGAGCTGTGGTTGCTCAGTTAATGCAGAGGAAGGGCAGGTAGGACATAAGGAGGATGTTGTCTCTTGAATACAGGATTCTCAAGTCAAATTTTCGAGAAGTGGGCAAAAACAGTTGAATAGCTTGAGAAACTTGGGATGTAAATGTAATTAAAATGCTCATGGCTATGGCTATGCGTATTTACTGTACAGGGTCTTGTGTCCTGTTTGGGGATTTTGCTGAGGTGTCATTGACCACTGAATCTGAACTTGTATTCTAGGCAGTTGTTCATGAATCTGAAGGGTTGCTGGGGTACATTTACTGTGATTTTTTCCAGCGAGCAAACAAGCCACATCAGGTAAGCCATCTTGTACAAGCTGCCTTGTCTAGAAGTGACCAATATCAGTATGAATGTGAATATTACATGTCATTTTTATGGTTCCATAATAACTAAAGGCACCAAGATCTACTAAATATGTAAGTGTGAGAATAGGATAGAATTTGAAAGTAATAAAGGTCATGAGAAGAACTGCATGGACCCATATCTACTACTTGAATCTGGAATGTGATATTAAACTAATAATGATTGGTGACATTTTACAAGCTCTTATTTTTGGACACCAGCACATAAGTCCTTTATATATTCACACCTTTTAATGTTCATCGCAGCCTTTTGAACTAGGCTTTACACAACAAGAAGACTAAAGCAGTGAGGTTATACACTTGCCCAGGACACAGATAGACATTCTTAGGTCTTCACCCTAAACATTCTGTCTAGAGCCCCAGCTCTCAACCCTTTCCATGACAGTTGTCCTACTTAACACTAACTGTCATCTTGACACAGCCTAGAAGAGTCTCAGTTGAGCGTCTTCTTCACTAGGTTTATCTGTGGCCATGTCTGTGAGGGATTGTCTTGATTGCTAATTGAAATAGGAGGGCTCAACCCACTGTGGTTGGTACCATTGCTAGCCAGGTGGTCTTGGGCGCTATGCGAAAGCATGAGAGTAAGCGAGCAAGCACTGTTACTCCATGGTTTTTCTGCTTCAGTTCCTGTCCTGACTTCCTTCACTGACAGACTATGACCTGGAAGTGTAAGCCAAATAAATCTTTTCCTTCCCCAAGTGGCTGGGCCCATAGAAGCTGCTGTGCTGTCAGTTAGTTCTTGGCATGGGAAATATACAGTTTGCTTCTTTCCTTCTGCTGCACGCTAGATTTGTACACAGGTCACCTCAAACATTTTCATGCAACTCATTGGGAAATGCCAAGACTTCAGGTTACCAGTTATAACAGGAAAAAAAAAAAATGGTGCCTGTAATTTAATAGTGATCCACAGTTTCCAAAGTGTTTGAACAGAAGTGGGCCCAGGAGATGGGCTTAGTCTGGGATTTGACAGGTCGCATTCTACATTCTGCAGATCAGACTTATGGAGGCAAAGTCTTTTATTGGTGATTTGGCTAGCAGGAATCAAAAAGAGGACCAGAGGACAAGTCAGCAGGCTTGGGGTTCCAGCTTTTCCCTCTTTCCTTAGTGGGTAGCACTTGGAGAACTCCCAGCCCTGGCCTCTGACAATCAGCTGGGTTCAGACCCAAGAGGCAGCACATACAGCTAGTGTTTGAATGCAGCACTTGACATTTTCAAGGCTTAGTTTCAGTTGTCTCTCCTCATGTCATTGTGAAGGAGTGACAGTCTGTTTGCTCCAGACTCTGCTTAGATAGTGCAGGTTTTGGCTACCCAGCAACAAGGATAGCAGACTGAAAGACTTTCTGTTGGTCGCCTGACATGTGTGGCAGGGACATGAGTGCCTCTTCCCACTCACTGTTGACACTTAGAGTGTGGGTCTCAGTTCTTCAGTGCCTTTGTTCCCAGGACTGAACACCTCAGGTCAATGCATGGTTTTAGAGTAGCTAAATGAATTCATTAATACATTTTAGTGGTTTAAAATTAAAGTTGTAGAAAAAAAAATCAAGTAAATATACAGGATAAAAATTGAGTAAGTTCTAAATGTGAATTTACACATCACTGTAGTTTTATATCTAGGCTTGTTCTTTAGAGTGTCTGACACCCGTGTCTCCATTTATTTCCTCCTCAAAGGATTGCCATTTCACCATCCGAGGGGGCAGGCTAAAGGAGGATGGAAGCTATCAGCTCCCTGTCGTCGTTCTCATGCTGAATCTTCCCCACTCCTCCAGGAACACCCCCACCTTACTAACTCCTGGGATGATGGAAAATCTCTTCCATGAAATGGGACATGCCATGCATTCGATGCTCGGACGAACTCGCTACCAACACGTCACTGGTGAGGGAGACTTGTTTTGGGGATCTGTGGTAATTTCTAGTGTCTGCCAGTGCTTCCTAAGTCTTTCATCTCAGAGTTCCTAGGTCCTTTTCTGCCCTTCTTTCTTGATAGGAGGAAGTCTCAGCTGTCAATCTCGAAGTTATGCACATTTATATTTTATGATGTCACAGGGAACTTACATTTATGTGTGTTTGCAAGAATAGGTGTGTGTATTCTCAGTCCCTGACACCATTACAAGTGAATTTTTTTTCATTTAAAACAAAACTCTATGTATTTTATTACAAAACAAAATAAATTATTTCTTAAAAGTATGGTAAAATATTTTTTACCTGTCCTACTCCTACATAATATTATAATTCTACTTTATGAATTTTAATGATGCCTGATTACAGTCAAGATTTTATTCTTAGCTTCCTTGTCTCTAAGTTGTTTTTTGGTTTTTTGAGACAAGGTCTCTATTAACCCAGGCTGGCTTTGAACTCAGTATATAACTCAGACTGGACTTGAGCTCCTCATCTTTCTATCTCTACCTCCCAGGTACTGGGATTAGAGGTGTGCACCCCACACCTGGCTCTGCTTCATCTGGAGTCTCCAGCTTACTACCACCAGTGGCCAGCATTTGACCACCTCATAAGGCGTTGGCATCCATTGCTGATTAACTCACTCTGAACACACAGAACTTGGGCAAGGAAAGATGTTTGAAAAGAGTGTGGGTGTGGGTGGGTTGACTGGAACAATACAGTGTCAGTAAGAGGTTCTTAGAGGATTTGTTGCCTTCAGGAACTTAGAATTTAAAATATTGATTTTTCCTTACCAAGGATTGACTTTGTAACAAAGCAGTATGTAGCTTAAATAAAGTCCTTTGAAAACAAAGGAAGGCTAAAAGCATTTGGTAATGGAATTCATTGAATTATACAAATGCCGTAATTGTTGTAAGAGGGTTTTAATTTGTATTTCATGTCAAGCCAGTGTAGCAGAAGACAAGCTGTGTGCAGAGGGTGTGAGCTGTCGCTTTGTGAGGTGTTTCAGCAGCTGTGCAAATATTGTTTTACTTTAATATAAAGAAAAATATTTAGCATTATAGTAAACTTGCTTGCAAATATATACAAATATTTTATAGAAGTAAAATATTGATTCAGTGAATTAAAGCTTATCTGAGTTCATCAGAAGTACAAATAGAAGTTTGAAAACTGTAATAATATGAAAGACAAACATGTTGCTTTAACTCCTATTTTTCCTCTCCCCATTTTAGGGACCAGGTGCCCAACTGACTTTGCTGAAGTTCCATCTATTTTGATGGAGTACTTTTCAAATGATTACCGAGTAGTCAACCAGTTTGCCAGGCATTATCAGACTGGGCAGGTAGGAACCACTAATAAAGGTTAGTCATTCCCACTCCAGAAATTCAGAATTCAAAATTGAACAGACACAGTTTCACAAGTAGACAATCACAGACCTGACCTCATGCAACAGGTCATCGTCAAAACACAATACACAGAACAAAATGCCACATCAAGTGGCTGGCCACCATGTATATTTGTAAGGTAACAGGTCTGTTCAACAGTGAATTCCTGTTAAGAGTGGGCTCCTATTTGTAAGCTGTGTTAGCTGTGTGTGTGCAAATACCCCCAACCTGAAACAACTCAAAATCTGAACTAGTAGTTCTGGTCGCAGGCATTTGGATAAGGGTTCTCACCCATGCTGCCATATTGTGCATTGGGTTACTTGTGATTGGCTTTTTATGGCCTCCTGAACAGTGTTGAACATTTTGTGCTTATTTCTTTTGGTTTCGCAGACAGCACCCCTCAAGCCGTCAAATCTTATAATTCCCAGCACATGGTCATATTCAGAAAAATAGCTGCCCTTTATCTGATGCCAGATAATCTCCTCTTGTTGTTCCCCATTTTGTTGTCCAAGGAAAGCGCTATGTCCCTCCTTTTCCCTGCTGTGTACTGGTTGAGCATTCAAGCTTGTCTCACTGCAAAGAGCTTTGCTTCTGGACATTTGTTCTCTTTGCTTGAATTGTTTTCTTAGCAACTTTATTATCTGAATGATGTGAAGTTTGAAAATTCCTTAAGCCAAGGTTTATTTTGTGTGTGTATTTTGTGTGTATGTGCATTGCAGATTTTAAACACTTGCAAATTAACATGAGAGTTATAGTACAGTAGTTCCTGTGAGTGTAACTGATGGCATGTTGCCCTTTAATGACCCAAATGTGCGTTTTTGTTTTGTTTTGTTTGTTGTTGTTGTTCTGTGGTACTGGGGTTCTAGCCCACAGCATTGCACATGTTAGCTGCATGATCGGCTACTGAGTGACATCCCTACCCAACTGTCCCATGCTCATTGGAAAATATACTCTTGCCCTCTGAACATTTATATAGTCATAGTGTACCCTGCTTTACATTACTATTTGCACCCTAGACTTTTGCCTAGTACAGGAGTAGGAGAAAAGTGAAACTTGAAGGAATTCATTGAATTAGGAGAAAACAAAGGGCTGACCCCACCTTTGTTTCCACTTCTTTCTGACTATCTCCAGATGTGGAATGTGGCTTGGTTGTCCTTTGAGGGCTTGATTCTATTTTCATCAATTCCAGAGTAGTAGATGTGTTCCTAGGTAGCTAATCTGAGTGAATCCTCATTATAATCTAGTTCAGTTATTAAAATAGCAAAATTAAATTAACTATTGTTAAGAGTTGTTTGGGGATTATGTAGGCATGGTCAATGGTGTAGCAGCACATACACCTGCAAAAATTAGTGCAGCCATCCGTAGCTGCGTGTTGGGGTTTGGGAGGGATAGGAATTTTGTAATTGCTTTCTGCATGAGGCCAATGGAGTAGAGCCATATGCCCCATACCCAGGATGGCAGGGAAAAGCCCGCTGAGGCTGCCGGCTGCCTAAGGATGCAGGCAGTAGCTAGAAGAGGGTAGAGAATGCATGAGGACTTGGAAAAGGTTGTAGGAGGTAGGCTCTCCACCAGCTCTTAGTAGCCCTGTCTATTTTGTTAAAGCATACTGGCACTTACTGAGGCATGCTAAGGATGTGAAGTCCCCAGCCTGAAAGTTCCTGTTGAGTTTATGCTTCATGCCATTCTCCAGGTCTCACAGTTATAAGTAAAAGTCAGGCATTATCCCAAGGCTTATGTCTTTAGTTCCTGAGGCCAAGACAAGGTGGGCCATTTTGGCTAGAAGAAAAAGCCACCCAAAGACTTGGAGAGTCCTTACAGGGGCTGTGGAAGACTTGGGTGGGGGGAGTAGCAGGAATGGGCAGAGAATGGGGGAGAAGGGGAAGAGAGGAGTAGTCAGGGAGAGGCCTGTGGTGAAAGGCTCGGTAAGCATGAGGAACAGTGAGGAGGAAGTAATGAAAGGGTCTTAGCAGGGGAATGACATCAACAACTGATTGCTTTTAAGTGTCCCTTGCATCCAGAAGAGACAGGTGGGGATGATTGGGCCAGAGTCTAAGGGTAACACTTGACTTAATGAGCTGTGCAGAGTCCTGAGGAACAGGCTGGGAACATTTCATCTCTGAGGGCATTTTGTATGAGCTGCCGGTGAGCAGCCTCAGCTCATCTGTCTCCCCAATGGCCTGCCTGTGCTTGTCTGAAACCTGCTCCTGTGTGTGCATGCTCTCCACATACAGCTCAGCCTAGCACAGTCCCTGCAGAGAGTTTCCCCAGCACTGTTGGCACTGGACTTTGCTGCCTCCCTTCCTGGGTGCCTGCTGCTCTTGGCCACTGACTTCCATACAGCTCTGTTCCTCTTGCTGACTTCCCCAGATGCCATCTGTGAACTGAGGCTGTGTTCAGTCCTTAGCAGTGAGGGCTTTAAGTCTATAGGCAGGTGATGAGGGTAACCCTGATCATTGTTTGCCAGCTTAGGGTGGCTGTGTGGGGTGGGGCAGTCTTGTGGGATTTGCTAGAAGGATAAGTTCCCCAAAAGTCCTGGAAAGTCCTCACAAGAGTTTGTAAAGGACTTAGGGGGTAACAGGAATGGCCGGAGAGTAGAGGAGAAGTGTGTAGTGGGAATGGCCAGAGAGTAGAGGAGAAGGGGGTAGCAGGGATGTCCAGAGAACAGGGGAGAAGGGGGTAGCAGGGATGTCCAGAGAACAGGGGAGAAGGGGGTAGCGGGGATGTCCAGAGAACAGGGGAGAAGGGGGTAGCGGGGATGGATGGAGAATAGGGGAGAGATTTTAGGGATGGCTGGAGAATAAGGGGAGAAGGGAATGAGTAGTAGGTATGGATGGAGAATGGGGAGAAGAGGGACAGAGCAACTAGTCAGGGAGACTACTTTAGATCGTTGGGGTTGGGGTCAAAGGTAGACATTTCATGTCAGAGAATTCTGTAAGGCTCAGTTTGAAAGAGAAGTTACCAGGTTCTTACTTGGATGTGTTAGTGGGTGACATTGTTGTCCAAACGGCATTAACAATACAAACTTAAAATCTGGAAGTTAAATGGGCCCTTCTGGTGTTTGGGGTCAAGGGCAAAATGATGACTGTAGGAAGGGAAATTAGCAGTCACCAGTGGAAGGGAAAGCAGGGGTGCCTCAAGGAAGCAAGTCGGGGACACAGGACTGAGGACAAGGGTCCCCAAGAGTAGCTGCAGAAGGGCATGAAGCTTTCAGAGTTACAGTGTGTTTTTTGTTCTTGTTTTTTGTTTTATTTTGTTTTGTTTTGTATGTGTGTTAAATATTGGGTTCAAATTCATCAATGGTACAAATGTCAGTTTTAAAAGGTGAACATCCCTGTAAAGAACGGGCAGAGGAATGGAGAGGTGCCAGAGCCACTGCACAGAGGGTAGGGGAATATTCAGTAAGGGAGAGGGGTTCCCTGAGGAAGAAGAGCCCTTTCAGAAGCTAAGCATGCTATAATTTTAGCACTTGGGAGGTAGAGTCAGGGGTATTGAGAGTTTCAACGCCAGTCTGGAGTCCCTATCTCGGAAAAAAAAAGGTGCCCCTTGAGAAAGAAAGTTGCAAAAAACCAGCAGTAGACCCCGAATGCACTCCAAGATAGACACGCTTCAGGGAAGCATTAAGCTGCTTTGGATTAATTTCACACTCAGACTCAGAAGTCATGACCAGTGCCCTTCAGGACTTGCAGACACAGTCTAAGGAATTTAAAATAATTTTGTGATTTCATGGAGAACACAGAGCATGCCCACAGGCGAGAGACATATAAATAAATGTTCTAAGATCCTCAGAGGGCTCGCCTCTTCTTGTTCTAATTAAGACAGCATGTGGCTTGATTTCCACCTTCTTTATTTTAAGGGCAGTTCTAGCCTTAAGAATCCAGAGTTAATTACTAAATCCAAGTCTTTATAAATAAATGGCAGATGAACTCAGGGCAGTGTCTTCATGTTTAATTTCCTGTCCAGTTGCTTTTGGGGAAGGATATATACCCTCCTCCTATGAGGTATATTCTAGAAAGCTTACAGAGTCTGTGATAATTTGTCAGGAATTTCCTAACTTTGGCTAGATGAGAGCGCAGCCAGTGATTCGTTAAGCTGGAAGAATTAGAAGCTGGCTGTTGTGACTCACAGGTGCTGTGCACAGGTCAGGTGACAAACACTAGAGGTGTTCATTTGACAATGTCCCCACAAATTCATCACCTCTTGGACCACATTGGGGGACCTGTGGCACTACTGGAGGCCTGTATGTCCTATGTCCCTCTCCTCTGCTTATTGGTTCCAGTCTTTGGAACTTTACACTTGCTCTAAGTGAGTATAAATCACCTATAAGCAGCCATGCTTCTGCAGGCTGCCCTTTACCCTCCATAAACCTTTCTAATAGGCAACATCCCCTGCTTCTGAAACTGCGGTCTTTGTTGTTTACCCATTTGTATTTAATAGCACATTGTGTCTCCTTACCCCCAAATCCATCATAAAATCACAGGCAGACTTCATAATTACTAGGTTCTTAGAATCAAGAAGATAGTCTTAGCTTCTACTTAAAAATGTTAAGCATCTCCAGTCTTGATTCCTGACCTCTGACCTCCTCCCCAAAATACCTTCCTAGGACGTGAGGTGTGCCCAGAGCTTTCTTTTTCTTTCTCTCACTGCCCTTGGATACTGATTCCTAAGAGGCATGATCACTCTGTACCATCTTAGGGGTTGTAATCTTTTCACATCAGGCTAGGTAACATTTTAAAATGGAGCCCAAAGGTAGTGGTTAGGGTTATGGTTTCCTTTGTTCCGAGGTTCTGTCCCCATCCCACTTTTTTCCGATTCCCCATCCCACTTTTTTTAGATAGATTTTTAACCAGGACTCTTAGCTGAATTGAAGTAGCCAAGTTCCTAAGTAGATCAGATAGCTGCTGTAAGCTCTGCCTGTGTGTAATAGTAACCTTCCCTGTTTCCAGGATTTTAATTTGTAGCTTATGTTAGCATTGTCATTCAAACTGCCTTGCTTGGAGCAGGGCGGTTCCCCCTTCCTCCAGTGACCTAAGGGACAGTCAGTGCAGTATGCTCTGTCTTACCTGTAAGTTGTTCTGGTAGCATTACCACACACTCTGCTACTATAGCTTTATAATAAGCTCAAGACCATAGGACCAGTTCTCCTCAATTTGTTCCTCAAAATTTTTGTCTATTTGTGGGCCCTTGTGTGTTTTCCTAGACAACAAGTTACCAATTTTTTTTTGAAAAGTGTAAGAATTCAGTATTTCTGTGTGTGCACCAGCATATTGGTGTATATATGGTATATCTGTGCCATATACCAGTGTCAGGATTGAGTCTTCAAATTCATGACTAAGGCTTGGCCCTCTATTTATCAGGTCTCTTAAAAGTCTTTGAATAAAGTTTTAATGTTTTTTTCCTAAGGTCTTGCTCCACTTTTACCAGACTTAGTTCTGCTGTAAGTATTCTTAGCAACTTTACAAAAGCGTCACTGGTTCTGATAACCTGCCTGTAGACTTTGAAAGCCTCTGTGGTAGCTTGAACTACCCCCCATAATCTCATAGGGAGTAGCACTGTTAGGAGATACGACTTTGTTGGAGTGGGTTTGGCCTTGTTGGAGGAAGTGTGTAACTATGGGGGCGGGCTTGAGGTTTCCTATGCTCAGGATACCGCCTAGTCTATAAGAGTTGCCATGGTCATGATGACTCTTCACGGCAATAGAAACCCTAACTAAGATAGCCTCGTCATCAGTTACTTCTGCTGAGAGTGTGGTTGGTTTTCTTTCTGGTCCACATGTCTCGTTTCTTTTACTTGCCTCATTCCATTTTTTGAGTAAAAGCTGTATATGAATATGACTTGCCTTGATCCCGATTGATATTTTTGTTTGCTTGTTTTTGTTCACCCTAGTTTTTAAAGAAATGTTTCTACTGTTTTATCACGAAGGAAGATGCTTATTATGGGTTTGGTAGAGATCCAGGAAAAGTAAATTTCTTCCTATTTTTATCTTACAGAGTTTTGTTTTTTATTATTATTTTTTAACCATTAATGATTACCGTGTTCTTCCTGATTTTTCTCCTACATCTCTTGAGGAATTGGATAGTGAGTATAAGTGTTAAGAACTAGCAAGCAGTAAAGGCCCCTTTAAATTCCAGAGTTAAATAGCTTTGGTCCAGAATTTTTATATATATATATATATATATATATATATATATATATATATATATATATATATATATATATATACATACATACATACCCAGAGCTTACATCTTAGTGGCACGTAGTGAATAGAGGAGATTTGGGTTTATGAGAGAGGTCGGCTAATGACTTTTATTTCACTGGTATTGAGTACAGGCCAGTTTCTAAAATGAACTGACAAGTTGATGTATGTGCATGCCTGTGTGTGTATGTGCCTGTGTGTCTGTGTCTGTGTGTGTTTAATAAAACTCTATAATTATCTGTTTCATAAGGCTTTGTCAGAGTTCATCTCTAAAGACTTTATGACTGACTTTCTCTGTGGGAAGATTGTAGAGAGTGATTCTTCAGTGGTCATTGAGCTCCTTGGACTGGATATCTTCTTAGTAAGCTTTGCTAAGTTGTAATTTTCTAGAAATTTAACCCAAGTTCTTAAGTTTATTGGCATAGTTATTTATAGTATTCTTTTATCTTTCATTTTCAGCCTCATCTGTAATTATATCCCTTCCCACATACTTAGTATTGTTTTTCTCTCTTTTTTCCTTTATTACTCTTGGCAGGTGTTCGTCTGTCTTATTAGTGTTTTCAAAGAGCAAATGCTGAGTCTTCTCTGTTTGGTTTGAGTCCACTGATTACTTTTTGCTTTGTTATTATTCTTCTCTTCCTTCCTTGTTCTAACAACTTCCCTGATTTCTTTTCATTTTCTTCTTCTTTTTTTTTTTTAAATAGGATCTCATTCCATAGCCTTCGTTAGCCTTTGGACTCACTACATATGCCAGGCTGGCCTTGAACTCATTGAGATCAACCTCTCTCTGCCTCCCAAGTGCTGGAATTAAAGGCGTGTGCCTTCATATTCAGCTTCCCTGATTTCCTCAGATAACATTTAGCTAGTTGTTTAGACTTATGTAATTTACACATTTAGATTTGAATGCGATCTGCTTAAAATTTCATAATGCGGAGCAGGGTCAAGGTCTTTCTAAGACGCTCCAGAGGTGACCATCTTGCTGGTCTCTATTTTCTTTAGGCTCCATAAAGTTGCATAATTATCATCCTATGATTCATATTTAGACTAAAGCCTTTAATGCTGCCCAGTAAGCAGGGCACATTCCTGACATGAAAGAAGGACAGTTCTACAATTTTTCCCCTTTGGGGCTGTAACTGTGTCTGACATTGAGGAAGAGAAATCACTGAATAAGCGCTGGGAGTCAGTGCTAGCAAAGCTGTGTGCTTTAGGCACGTAGAGGGTGCCCTGTACTGGAGAACTGGGAGGACCCTTTCACCAGGGCTCCTGACTAGGCCTCGGAGATTGAGGTTGCAGACATTTAAATGGAAGCCATTGGCTTCATGTAAGCACATGAGTGGTTATGGGATGGATACATTAATTAAATACTAGAACAAGACTTTGTGTTGGATGCCTGGCAAAGCCATGGGCATTTGGGCTGGGTAGTCAACCACCAGCAGAAGGTGCATAGCTCCTAAGTTTATAGTCAGCTTTAGTGTTTTTGTCATTGAGTCATTGAAAGCTGGTCTCAAATTATCAGAAAGAAGCATAAACGTTTTTGCTTTAAAAATGATAATCATAGAAAAATTCAAGTTTAATGACCATAATAAGCAAATGAAGTATCTGTAATTATTGTCATGCAATTTTTTTTTTTAATTGTTGAAATAACATGTCTGCCATGTTCCTATTTATCAGTGGCAAAAAACTGGAGTGGGGGAACCCCTCCTCATTTTTATTTGTTTGTTTGTTTATTTATTGTCTATTTCAAAGCTGGTCCTTGAATTTGAAACGTACTAGCACAGTGCTGCTAGTAAAGCATCATGGTGGGATGCTTCTTTCTGCAGCACTGCACATTGCTTATTGTCTCCTACGTGCTTCCCTGTACAGTTGCTTTCCTCCTTCCTGGGGAAGATCACTTGTATCCATGTCTCTCTCCACTGCTTCCATGGTGGAAGAAATGGCAGCAGAGCAGGTCCAGCTTATTAGCAGGTTCACTAAGGTCCCTGGAGAGTCCCTGTCATCCTGGTTCAGGAACAAAGGCTTGCTGCAGGAGTCTGCCTATTCTCCAAGAGTATTTAAGCTCCTTTCCCTCAGCTTTATCCATATTTTGAAAACACAAGTGATTCAAAGCATTGACTTGGAAATGATTAAAGCAATTAAACATACACTTCTACCAAGAGAAGAAAATGCTCTAATACATAAACCTCCTTAAAGAAACAAGGGCATCAGGGAGCTCCGCAAGGGCCCCTAGGTGCTGAGGAAAGGGCTGTGCCCTGCCCTGGTCATACCACAGGAGTCCAGAGCTCTGGGCCAGCCCCTTCAGAGCTGAGCCCACAGCACACCTAGCTCCCAGGTGAGTGTCTCATGTTGTAAACTACCAAGTAATGCCACAGAGCACCTGCATGCCCTCCCAAAAACTTGTCTACACAGTACACAGGCAGGTTTCCATTTTGCAATTTTCAGTAACATTTAGTACAAATATTCTTCTGATGGAGGTGTTTCATTTAGACAAAACAATCATTCTAGCTATACCCTTACCAAAGCAACTTACAGTTTCAGAAAGGATTTTTTCCATCTTTCAGTCCTGACAGACTACCCTGAATATAGTTATTTCAAAACCGTATTTATTGGGTAAACTTTATCCTTCAGAGTCTATTAGGAAAAAGCCTACAGGTACACTTTCTAGAACTCCCCAGGCCTGACGCTACCCTGTTTCCCAGCAGGTCTCCCCTGTGTTGAGTGAATGAAGATCGTGTCTTAGGAGAAGACAGTAAAAAAGGCTAAGCAAAGACAGAGCAGGGAGACCCCAAGCTTTGTCCCCACCTGGACTTTGTCACAGTGTCAAGGGGTGGCCAGACAGGATGCCCGAAAGTCAGTGGGCCCCAGGCCAAGGCCAGGAACAGAGCTCCCTGGATTCTACCATTACACAGTTGAAAGGGTGGATGAAAGGTTAGCTCACACATGGTGACCCCACCCACTTCAAATTTTTAAAAATGGGGTTTTGAGAATTTTATACATGAATGTAATGCACTTTGATCATATTTACAAGTGCCCTTCTTTCCCAACTCCTCCAAGTCTACCATCCACTATCTAATGCACTTTTCCAAATGACACATGTAAGGCCCTTTGGGAAGGGTACACAATGTACTGTTTACGGAACATTTAGAATTGAAATTCTTAGATTTAGTGTGTGCATGTGTATATATATATATACATGTGTTTGTAGAGGTCAGAGGTCAACCTGCAAGAGTGAGTTCTCTCCTTCCACTGTGGGTCCCAGGGGTCAAGTTCAGGTTATCAGATTCAGCAGCAGGTGCTTCTGTCCACATAGCCATCTCACTGGCCCTTAGGGTTTAACTTTTTGCTACTTTTGTCTTTTCTTTTGGTTTTCAAAAAAAAAGTGGAAAATATACTTCTTATCTCAGATAAAATATGTCCCAAGTAGAAATTTGTGGTTGTTGATCTGGAATGTTGGAATTACATGTTTTGAAGATCAGAATTTTCTGGGTAGTTAGAAATTAAAATGCTTTAAATACTGTAGACTTTCTAGTTTTAAAACAAGCTTTGTGAGTTCTGGCCAAATTCACTTTACCTGAGCCCATTTCTGTTTCCGCACGTCCATGAAGTGTGGTGAGTATTTTAAGAAGATAATCACTTCACAGCTGTCAGTCTGTCCAGGTCAAGTTTTGCTCTCAGACCTGTTTGTGTGACTTGATGAGCTTCAGCCTTCAGGCCCTGCTGGAGTCTTCCTGGACGGTCTGGTCTCCTCATGGTGCCTCCAGGAGTTCAGCTTTCTAGCCTGCTGGCTTGCTTGGAGCTGAATTTATTGTGAAAGTGTAGGAATTGGGAGAAATGTGTTTTGATGTGGCACCTTCAATTCTGGCCTCGTTGATCTTCCTGCTAACGTTTTTCCGTACTCTCACCTGCCATTCATTAATTATATGCTAATTGTGTATTTGAATGTGTAATTATAATCACTGTGTTTTGTATTACTACTTCTAACACTTTTGGGGAGAACTTGTTGGGACATTAATTTGAAAAAACAAAAACAAAACCTTGTATGGGAATGGCCTTGTCATTGGGTAGCAGGATGCTTTGATTGAGGGGTTGGATTTTGAAATGGCACAGCTGCCACCCTCTCCACATCTTCACTGCCATGTGATGCAGATAGCAGGATTATGTTTTATCTAATATTTTAAAGAAAAAAAAGTACAGTCTCAGCAAGGCACACTGTTCAGAGGGTCCAATTGCAGTAGAGTTTTACAATAGGAGAGATATTCTGCTCATCCCTCTCCAGATACAGGAGGACATGGGCTTAGGTGTGGTGGAGGGCCAGGTCAGGGACTTTGGTGGGTAAATATTGGGAAGCAGGAAATAATCAGACCTACAGGATGTTTGGTGAAGATGGACCTTGATGGCCAGGCACCACTTGGTGGATGGTGCTGACGAGGGAGTCTTGAGGACCCAGTCTTAAGGATGGGGACTCTGGCTAAATTGTCTGCTATGATTTGGAGATGGATTGTGTCCCAAATGTATATTTGCTGGAAGGTTGGTCCCCAGTGTAGCAGTGTTGGGGTGATGGAACCTTCATGCTACCACCCTAGAAGAAATGACTGCAGTTCCTGAGGGATCCTGATTAATTCCTGTGGCAGGTTAGAAGAGAACAGGCCTCTATCCTGTGTCTGCATGTGATCTCCTCTGCCTGTGTCTCCATGTGATCTCTTTCTGTGTCTGCATGTGATCTCCTCCTGTGTCTGCATGTGATCTCCATGTGATCTCCTCTGAACATGTGCCCACATCTTTCACCATCTGCCAGGAGACTCTCACCATTAGGACCATCTATTCTTAGATGGCTAGTTTCTAAAAGTGTGATCCAAATAAATTCTTTCTTTATAAAACACCCAGCTTCAGAGACCTTTTTGTTGCAACAGAAAACAGTAACACATAGATTAAGCAGGATTCTTCTAAAAGTGGACAATGTCTAAATTAACATGGAAACTTACATTCAGACAGAGCTTGAACTGAGAAGAGAGAACCCTTGTCTTCCCCTAGCTAACCACAATAGTACCTTATACTACCAGTTGATTGGATGAGTGGATGAAAAGTTGGCTGGTACCTTTAGCATACTTCGAAGTATGATTTTTTTTTTTGCATTTTATCATGTTCTTTATCCTTGAAATATTTAAAATATTTGCCATCTAATGCTCACTCATTTATTGTCCAATGGTCGTTAATCAAACAGGTGCAAAAGTTCACAAATGTGCTTGCAGGGATGAAGTTTGCGTGTGAGGATCGTTGTGATTAGTACAGTTGATTTAAAGGCCAGATGCTTGCTTTCTACAGAAAATTGGGGTTAAGCCCCCATGCTTGATCCTTGAGCCTGAGGGAACTGAAATAATAAAAACTGTCTGTTTGGTTTTCCAGTAGTATTTTTTTTAATATCAAGATGGGCTAGAGTGTAAGTTCCTGGAGAACTGAGATCTGTTTTCTTCTTCACTGACAACTGTACCAGTCAGAGGAAGGGCGGACTGTCAGCAGACACTTGTCCAGGGAACTATCTCTAAGCTAAAGCCACGAGTCTGGGTTGTGGTTGTGACGCACACGCTGTCTTGTTATACATGCTGAGGCATTGCAGGAGTCTACATGCATGCCTTGAATAATTGGGACTGCTGACTGTTTCTCGGGCTTTGCTGCCTTCCTGTCAAGAATGCCTTTTTTATAACACTGGCCCCGCTGGGTGTGTCCTAGCCTCCAACCACATAGAAAGCTCAGTGGGTTCCCTGCCAGCATTGCTGCAGGAAGAGGCAGCTAACATCCCAGCTCTTCCTGAGCACAGGACCTCGTAGTGTCTGAGTTTAAGGATGCAGACCAGCCCACCATGGAGAGCACAGGTGACAGTGCTCTGTCATTTTCTAGCTGAGAGGAAAGCCAGGTGTGAAATCGCTGTCAGAATTGACGCGCGTGTATGTTTGTGTGTGTTTCACAGGCCACTTTTCACTGGCCTCTACAAGTAGCTCTTCCTCAGCACCTGCTGTGTGGAAGCTGACATACTCAGTTTTTGAAAAGCATTGCTTGTTTCTTAGAGGTCTTACCTGTCTGGTTTGGTTTAGTCTAGGTGTGCGTGCATGCCTGCATGCCTGTGTGTGTGGGAAGCGATCGTAAAAGGGATAATCTCCCCAGATTTCATTCTCAGCAAGTTCACTATTGGTATATAGAAAACCTGCTGACACTTGCCCCTACACACACACACACACACACACACACACACACACACACACACACACACACACACACACCGTGCTGTGTGCATGTGACCTCCCTCTCTTTTCTGGTTTGTGCATGTAGCATCTCTGTGTGCAAGTGCACATGTATGTGTGTGGAGGACAGAAGTTGTATGGGGTGTTCCATTGTTCTCTACCTTAATTTTTGAGATTAAGAGTCATCACTGAACTCACTGATTGGCTAAACTGGCTGGCAAACCCAGCTTTACACATGAATGCTGTAGATCTGAACTCTGTTTGGGTGGGAGCTCCACCTCAACCCCTGGCACCCTGGCATTCCTAGACCCCAAGAGTCTGGAATGTTCTGGTGGAAGATCCACCTCAACTCCCCTCCCCTATCACTTTCCCTAAACCTGCCCTTTCAAAGCCTGCCAAACACAGCTCCTCCCCCAGAGAGGCTCAAGACCACCCCCACAGGGTATATAAGCTGCATCCCAGAAAACAGACCTATGGTTCTTCCAGTTTCTCTTCCTGGTCCCTCTGAGGGGCTTAAACCTGGGCTTTTCCAACTTGGTCTGATTCAATTTGCTGCGTTAGCGGAGAGGCCTTCAAGGTGCAAAAAACTTATCACTCAGGTTTGAGAGGCAAGCAATTTACTCACTCGGACATGTGCCCAGCATGGAAGCTGCTGATTCCTATGTGTCGATTTTGTATCCTGCTATATGGCTGAAAGTGAAGTCTAAGAGTTTCCTAATGGACCCTTGAGGGTCTTTAAGGATAGGAACATAGCCAGGTGGTGATGGCACATGCCTTTAATCCCAGCACTCGGGAGACAGAGGCAGGTGAATCTCTATGAGTTGGAGGCCAGCCTAGTCTACAAAGCAAGTTCCAGGACAGCCGGGACAGTTACACAGAGAAGCCCTGTCACAAAAAATCAAAAGGGGGGGAAAAAAAAAGGATAGGAATGTGTCACTTGCAAATAGGGATGATTTGATCCTTTCCTTTCCTATTTTCTTCCTCTTGCCCTGTGTTCTAAGACTTTGATCATTATTCCAAGCAAGAACAGTGAGAGTTAGGCTCCTTTGTCTCCTGATCAGCCCAGTGCTTTTCAATTTTCCCGTTTAGTGTGTTTGCAACAGATCGAGATGTGTTACTTCGATTCCTAGGTTCCTTGGAGCTTTTATTGTGAAGGAATGTAAAATTCTGTCAAAGGCCTTTTTTGCATCTATTTGAGATGATTATGTGAATTTCTGTCTTTACATGTGATTTGCACATATAGAGCCAGCCTTCCATCCATAAATGAAACAAACTTGGCCATGGTGTGTGATCTTCTTAATGTACTCATAAATTCAGTTTTCAGGTATCTTACTGGGAATTGTTCTGTCTATGTTCACTGGTAGAATTGGTCCATGCATTGTCCGTTTAGTCTCTGTTTCACTAATTTCTTATCTTCATGGTTTGCTGCTACCCACTACCTTTGAGTTTGACTTGTTCTTCCTCTTCTAAGACCTTGGCATGCATGATTAGGACATTTGAAATCTTTCTGTCTGTCTGTCTGTCTGTCTGTCTGTCTCTCTCTCTCTCTCTCTCTCTCTCTCTGTGTGTGTGTGTGTGTGTGTGTGTGTTTTAAGTGAGTACTCATGGATGTAAACTTTTCTTTTAGAAATGACTTCGTTGTATCCCAAAGCTTCTGGTAAGTTATGTTCATTTTCATCTGACTGTAGGCACTGTGTAATTTCTTTAGTAACACAGTCACAATTCAGGAGTATACTGTTCGGACTCACTCCTCAGGTACTTATGTGGGTTTTGGTTTTTTGTTATTGATCTCTGGTTTTATTCCACTATGCTCTGAAAAGATACATGAAATTGTTTTGATTCTTTTATGTTGCTGAGACTTAATTTCTGGCCTAAATTGTGGATTGTTTAGGAGGGAGTTCGATGGGTTGCTAAGATTTGCCTTTACATCTGTGGGTGGAATATTCTATAGGTAACCATGAATGCCATTTGACTCTATTGCTTCTACTGTGACTTTTCAGTCCCATGGCCTGGGTGAAGATGTGGTTGTGCACTGAAGTCACCTCCAGTTGTAGTACCATGGTCCCTCTGGTATTTTATGTCTATTAGTGTTTGTTATTTGAAATAAGGAGCCCCAACATTTGGTGCATGGATATTTACAGTTGTTAGAGCTTCTTGATTAATTGTCCCACTAATTAGTTTAGTAATGTAGTGGGCTTCTTTATCTCTACTAACGTTAGTTTGAAGTCTGCTTTGTTAGATACGAGAATAGCTGTCTGTGCCAGCTTGTTTGTGCCTTCTATTTGCTGGATAGATTGACTTTTGCCCTTTGGTTCTCGGTCTGTGGGTGTCTGTGCTTGTGAGGTGTATTTCTTGAAGACAAAAGTCCCTTGGATGTTGATCTTTTGTATCTTTTTGATAAGTAGAGGGCACTTACATTTAAAGCTGTTATGAGAGATGTTGCTAATCTAAGACTTCGTTGTTTTTCTGTTTGACTTGTTTCTTTCTTCTCCACTAGTTTGATGGTAACTGTGTTGGACATGATGGTTTCCATCTCCCTTTCATTTATCCCACTCATGAAATTTTTTTCCACATTCTTGTAGCTAAAACGTTTTCCTTCCTCTTTATAGAATATTCCTTTGAATATCCGCAGTGCTGGCTTGTTTGTTTATCATGAACTGCCTTAGTTTTTGCTTGGTTTGAAATGTCCTTTCTGTCTGTTTTCAAAGATAGCTTTGCTGGATGCTGCAGTTTGGGCTGGCAGCAGCTTACTCAGAGCTTGCCATGTGTCTTCGCAGGCTTTCCTGGCCTTTAGGAGTGCTGCTGTGGAAGCTGCTCTGTCCTCATGAGTTTGCCTTTGTAGCTGAGTCCGGTCTTCTGTTACAGCCTTAATGTTGCTCTTTCTTATTTCCGACACCTTGACTGTGGAGAAGCTCCTTGGTTATGTCTATGTAGGGTTCTAAATACCACTTGTGTTTGAGCTTTCTGCGTTTATCTCAGCACCTTCTTCATCCTGTGCGTTCTTAGGTTTGGTCTTTTGATCAGATCCAAAAGTCCTTGGGTGTTCTGGTCATGCTTATGGTTTGTCTTCCCGCCCACACGGTATTTTATTGGAGTCTCGTATTTCTTTGACTTTGTCCTCCTAAGTCTATTGACAATGCTTTCCACTATTATTTATTTGATTCATTTCATTTTTATTTCTGAGGGTTTTAATTATTTGATCTTTTTTTCCTTCAGTTTCTTGGTTGAAGTTTCCTTTCTTGTTTCTAGCTTCTAGCTTTTTCATCCATATTGCTGATTTTCTCATGCATTTGCCTGACTTTTCCTTTTATATGCTTGACTTGAATTGAATTCATCTGTTTGCTTGTATCCTTTCTCAGGTCACTGGTGATTTTGACTTTTGAACTCTTGAGATCTTCTCCCAGTATTTAGCCTGCTTCAGTATCTTATCTTTGAATTGAGTCACTGAGGAGTCTTCAAAAGCAGCTGTGTTCCTTGCTTCTGTTGTGTTTCTTGTGGGCCTGGGTTGTGCTTTGTGCAACTGTTGGTTTGACTGTCTTCCAGTTTTATTTGGGGATCCTCTTATTGACCAATCTACTCCAGAGGGCTGAATCCCCAGGACCACTCAGATAGGAGACAACAACCACAGGCTTGATATCTGCATGGGCAGAGGACCTGTCTTCATACTTTCAAGACCTCCTAAGCCTTACTCTCCCCACTGGAGGGCGACACTTGAGCTTGTAGACTCTACAGCAGAGGACAGATAGGTGGCTCCCGCTGACCTCAGGATGAGGGGCTATTAAACTCAGTGTTATTCTCCATTAGGAGTGTTGCTGTGATAAAATATCATGACAGAAGCAACTTGAGAGTGATAGGGCTCATTTTGGCCTTCAGTCCCAGAGGGCCGTAGTCCATCATGGCAGGGAAGACATGGCATCAGAAGCAGGAAGCTGGTCGGTTGCATTGCATCTGCACTCAGGAAACAGAGAATGAGGATATAAAGCCTCAAGGCCTGCCCCTAGTGATGCACTTCCCCTAGCATGGCTCACCTCCTGGGGGCTCCCAGTCTTCCCACACAGTACCACCAGGTGGAGGCCAGATGTTCAAACACATTCAAAACACTGCATCACCTGTCTTTTTCTGTCACTGTCTTTGTGAATTCCCAGTGCTTGCTCTTCTGCATTAGGAATAGAGTCAGTTCTTTCTTACTCTGGTTCTTCTCTTTAACCAGGTCACAGGAAGGGCAGTGCCTACCCAAAGTCTGGTTGGTTTTTCTTAGGGGAAGTGGAAAGAGAGAAGAGGAGGCTCCATGTTTGTGTCTGAGTGGCCGTCGATTCCTACGGTAGTTTCCACTCAGTGAATCACTAGGAGGGTCTTGTCTGTGTTCCACCAGCAAAGCCTTTAGAGTCCTGTATGACGGTGGCAGGCCCTGTTCCGGGATGTAGGTAATAGCGGCTGTGGGTGAGCCCACACTCTAATAGCTAAACTGCCCACTTCTGCCTAGGCTTTCTTAGATCATGTGTTTTTCTGCAGAAAGGATTTTGGTTTTCTTCAGTAAATAGCAAAATAAAGTACTTAGTTCAACTACATTTTTTCGACCCCCTCCTCCCCCCAGGAGTATAAGTGTCATAGGATTAGGTTAAATTAGTCCCTAGAGAAAGCTTTAAATAATACAGGACTTTGTACTGTGGCCAAGCTGTCTAATTCTTCTAGGTTGGAAATAAGAGCCTGAAGTTCATCATCACACTGATTTTTCAGGTATTTGTCCATCTCTGACACTGCCGAGCACCGTGAGTTAGTGTTCCTCGGCATTTGAAACTTCTGGGCTTGTTGTCAGTTATGATGTGCACTTGAAAGTTAAGAGAGCACTTGAACGCACTTGCTAGAAACAAAGGAACAGAAGTATTCCCTTTGGGGTTTAAATAGATCTGAAAGATCAGTGCCAATCCCATCACTCCCTCTAATCCTGTTTTTTCATGTGCAAACCCTTATTTGACAGTTAGTCCTTCTTAAAAGTAAATGGAATGTCTTCAGCCATGTTAGCTTGTCAACTAAAATATTCAGAAGATACTTTTACACTATAATGAGATCTGCCATTCCTTTTTTCCCATTTGATGTTATTTTTAAATTCCCGACCTGAAGTTTACTTGTTGCAGTGACTTATTAAGTAGTTTACTGATGTGTGTATTGTTTTGTTTTATAAAGCCTCTGCCGAAAGCTATGGTGTCTCGCCTCTGTGAATCTAAGAAGGTTTGTGCGGCCGCAGAAATGCAGCTTCAGGTATGTGTGCATGCCTCATGCTAACGTTTTCCAATTATTATCCCACATATACATACAGCTTTAAATTCTTGCCAGTGCTATACATTTATTACAATAATTATGCTTCTGAACACCTTTCATCTCAGTTCAAAGAACTTGGCCAGAATTGACTCATGAAATTCTCACACTATCTGTATGAGGTACATGTAAAATATGAAATATGGTTATTTCCCATTTTTATCAAGGAATTCATCAAAGCCTCGCAGGGCTACAGAACCAAGGTAGGGCTCAGACCCAACCATGTATATTGTTACTCATTTTCTCTCTTTCAAAACAAATTGTGGTCCTCCGTGTGAAGTTTAAACAGTAATTATCATTAGATTTAGGATAATATTTATAGACAATTTCCTGGGTTACCAGATGAAGACAGAAAATTTTTATGAGCCATCTGGATGCCAGGTCTGTTAGCAGATGTTCAGCCCTTTGCAGTACTGAGGCTGTTCGTGGCGGGGTTCTGTCCTTACATCCCGAGTTGTGTCAACAGTTTGTGCATACTCACCTTTCTTCTTCTCAGCACTGCTCTCCAGGGACCCAGTTGACTCTGTCAGATGGAAACTGTTCTTCAGCTGCTTCTAGTTTTTAAGAAGTTCCCTACCAAAACCCTGAAAAACAAACCAGTCCCTAGAGAGCGGTAAATGAGCTCTGTGCTTGTTGTACCTTGGTGGGTTTTCCAGCTAGAGGTGTAGGGTAGTGCTAGGGCATGCACAGGCCCTGGCTTCAGTCCCCGATTCCTCAGGGAGAGGGGGAGTTACACAGACACAACCATGGATTTTCATTTGATTTATTTTATTTGGCGGCCATGAAGGAAAATACAATTTAAAATGATTTTTAAGTGGTATTACCTGGGGAGAGTCCTTTTATAATTTTGTTTTGATTGTGAGACATGGTCTCAGTAAATGGCCCAGACTGGCCTTGAATGTGATCTTCCTGCCTCAGCCTTTCAATACTGAGATTACATGCATGTGCACCCCTGGCACTGAAGCCTTTTGATTTGCTTTTACATGTCTCTTGAGGCTTTCTCTTTGAGCATCTGTTCCAGTGATTTTATTTTAAACCAGGAGCCCATAAACTTGAGAGAGTGGAGCCATTCCTGATAAGGCAGGTCCTATATCCTGCTTCTAAGCTGATGCTGTGCAGACTAGCAGGTAGAAAAGAAGGGGGCTGCTTTGTCTTTGGTGGTGGTGTAGGCAGTTTTAGAAAACGTGGAACTCCTTTGGTCATGCACTGTTTAACCGATGGGCTGAGCACCTCGTGTGGTGCTGGATTTTGGTTCCTGGAGCACAGCTGCTGGCTGAGCAGCGCATGAGTTGCTATTCTGTTGCTGGGGTGAAACACCATGGTAAGGACAACCTAAGGAAAAGAGTTTATCTTGACTTACAGTTGCAGAGAGGTAAGAGTAGAGGCACAGCAGCACGGAGCGGGCATGGCAGCTGGAGCAGGAAGCTGAGAGCTCACATCTTGAACTGCAAGCACAGAGCAGAAAGAATGAACCAGAAATGACATGGAGTCTTTGAATTCTCAAAGCCCACTTCCAGTGACATACTTCTTCCAACAAGGCCACACCTGAATCTCCTGAAACAGTGCCACCCAACTGGGGACCACGTGTTCATAAAAGTCTACATTTGCATCGCTTTTGAAAGGCATAATCAAAGAAGCAAAGCTCTTGAATGCTAGCTTGATTGTAGAGTAGTGGACAGAAGTGTGCTCCTCAGTTCAGGGTAGAATTGGGTTTCAGTCCCTCATCCTTTGCTCCATCAGGACTGGTTCCTTTGGTTCTCGTTACCCAATGTTACTCATGACACAATGGAGAGAGCTGCTTTAGCTGTATGTTTAGATAACCAGCTGGGGAAACATAATGTTTATATTCAGAAAATGTCTGTCCTTTTCCAGGGAAGGCTTAACTTAGCTTTATAATTCACAAACATAATTGTATATGTAGGTGAAGCCAGCGGCCAGAGGTCGTTTGCATGTTGTCTTTTATCCAGACTAATCCTCACCTCTTTCAAGTCAGCAGCTGCACATTCTCTGCAGATTCCATTTCTAAACCAGAAAGATGCACCTCATCTGTAACTGCATGTCAAACTTTTCTCTTTACATAAGTAACTTTGTTACGAGGTCAATTCATGCCGTGTCAGTACTCCAGCATGTGGGTCAGATGCCCTGGTGAAAACCTCCTTCTCCTGGCTTTAACTTTTCTCCATAAGACTTAAGTTCTCAGCACTCTCTGCACTGCAGGTTTTATGCTTACATTTCCTTAATGCTTCTTTACTCTAGTTGGTTTCCACAGCTGCTTTCCTCTCCTGGGGGATGGGGAGTGGGAGGGAGGGGTCCTTCTCCCTGGTCCCCCTCCTGCAGCTGCTTCCTTTGTTCTCCTGACATGGATATGGGTCTGCTGTGGCCTTTGCTCCAAACCCTACAGCAGCTGCATCAGGCTTTGTCACTTCTGTGACACTCAGCACATGTACTAGAATGCTTTTACATCCTCTTCTAGTCAACTGTGTCCACGTAGTGATCTCTCACCTCTAGATACAAAACTAGATTCTGACCACTTCACACCTCTCATTTATGATCTACCAGGGTCCAGGAAGAAACCAAACAGGATTTGTTAGATACAGGGGACCACAACCTATAATTTCAACTTTTTAAACATATTTTTAACTGCATAATTTCAATTTTATGACCACAAATTTAATGATGGATAAGGTTCAAAACTGAACAACAGCTTGTATTATGGAAGGCTTCAGAGTACCCCTTTAAGCTCTTGACTGGTCATATATGTGGTACAGAGTATGTCTCAAATAACACATATTTATGTTTGTGAGTCTTTTCAGCTGTGGTTCATAATTGCCATTCTGGTGCACTTACAACATCATTGACTGACCACATCTTAAATACAGGATGGACTACCAAAGCTAAACAGAGCTTTCTGTCTGCCTAGGTCTTTTATGCCGTCCTGGATCAAATCTACCATGGCCGACATCCCCTGAGGAAGTCAACCACAGACATCCTCATGGAAACACAAGAACAGTTTTACGGATTGCCCTACGTTCCTGACACTGTGAGTCTGCATTTTAACCTGTCATGCTGTGGACTGGCTCTGCTTATTTCTCTCGGTTGCTGTCATTATCCTTTGGAGGACTTGGCATCCCTACATTTGTGTTGAGGTTTGTTTTACATGGGGCAGATGTTAGGAGCATCCTGGCTTGTCTAATGCTCCATGCATGGTTTTCTTCCTTCTCTCAGTGCTTATCAGATTCCTAGGAAGGTGGATGTTAGTCAATATTCTCTTTAGTTTTTCATACACATATATAATATATAAATTTGTATAGTACTATGTCTTTATACATATGATAAGACTCTAATAGTGTTCATTGCAAAGAGAACTAACGTTTATTGAGTATCTTACATTGTACCAAGGGTTGTACTCTCTTCTGTATATCCTGTCTCATTTAGTACCCTGTTGGACTAGAGGACAGGAGTCTTGTTGCTGTTTCCAAATTCTAGGTGCTTGACTTCACCTCACTGCTTTGAAAAAGAACTCTAATTTCACTCTTAAACCAGCCTAATCTACTAATATGAGGTCATCCCCAGGATTAGATAGTTAGTGATGTGTTGGGATTGAAAGCCACTTCAGACTTCTCCAGTTACTCCCAGGTTCCTATGGAAAGAGGATCAACTGATTTGCTTAGCAGTGTGGACTCTTCCTCGGGGCTCGCTAGTGGTAGGTGATAAAAACCTGGTGTCCTTGGTTTAAGGAGAAAGGGGTAGGTGTGGAGTCCCAAACCAGAAAGGTGCCTCAGGTGCCTCGGGTTCCAACTCGATTGGACCCATAACATCACGGGAATGTGTCTCTTCCCTGCTGTCAGCTGTTGTTCTCTGGGTTTGTTTATTTCTCCCATCTAGGAGGTGGGATGGCTGCAACTGGGCCGAGATTTTACCCTTCCAGCCTAGTCAGTCCAACCAGGAACTAGTGTTAAGAGAATTCCATAAACTGTGGGAGGTCAAAGTCAGTGCCAAGTTAAAGGATTCAACATCAGAAGATGATGTGGAGACTAAGTTAATCATTAAACTGTAACTAGCCACCAGGTCATCATCCTCTCACTAGTAAATATGTATAGAAATAATTTATATGTAGCAGACATGTGAGAAGGAGTTTGACCTTTACAATACTCCATATCATTAGTTCCTTATTATCTTAGAAGCTGAAAGTTCTGAAGATACAGATGCTTCACAAGAGTGGGACAACTGGCCCTGCCCCTCAGCAGCTGCAGCAATCAGGAGAGCTGGCCTGGGGGGCCTGAAAATGGGAGAGTTGGTTCTACCCCTCAGGGACTGCAGCACTAGGGAAAACAGGCCCTGCACCTCACCTGGGCAAAACAGTAGAACTGACCCTGGTGGGGTGGTACAGGTGAGCTGGCTCTGAGGGTGTGAGAGCAGGAGAACTGGCTCACTCCTTGCTGCCTGCTACATTGGGTGAGCTAGCCAAGGCAGTGCTGGAGAGCTTGCCCTGGTGGTGATGATGAGGGAAAGCTGCCAGGCTGACCATCCCAACTACCACCCAGGCCCAGAACCAGGGCTATGGGTTCACCCACCCTAGCATCCACCTCATCCATGAACTGGTAGAGTATATGAAGGGGCCAGATCTGCAAATCCAAAGCTGCGGGATCTCCATGACACAGGGCAACAACAGGATGTCCGAGAGGAGTCCCAGTGAGGACCCAGTAATGATGATGTAGCAGAAGCCAGAGGCCTTGAGCCAGACCAATGACTCATTGCAATGAACAGTTACAAGTAAAGATGGTTTGGACTTTAAAAAAAAAAAAAAGGAAGAAATACAGAATGCTGATCACACTAACCTGTAGAAGAATTTCTAAATAGTCTTATTAAATAAGAAACACAGAGCAAAATACAGGGGTACAAGCCGTAGAGATCAGAGCAATAGTGATAGCCACCAAACTAACCTTAGCTCACCATGTCGCCGTTGCTTCCCAAGAGAACTAGACCAGCTTCTTCCTGTCTAACCTGCACCTTTATTGCCTTGCTGTTCTGCCTTCTCATTGGCTCTAAGCCCAGCCACATCACTTCCTCGTCACTGACTGTCTATACAGACCTCCAGGTCTCTATGGTTGGTACTGGGATTAAAGGTGTGTGTCACCAAGCTTGGCTGTGTCCTTGAACACACAGAGACTGCCATTTAATCAGAGTAAGGGCGTGTGCTACCATTGCCTGACTTCTGTTTATGACCTCTGATCTCCAGGCAAACTTTATTTATTAACATACAAGTAAAATATCACCACACTAATCCCCCCCACCCGTGTGTTTACACATGCATATGTGGTGTCTGTGTGTGTGCTAAGCATGAGCTCTACCATTGGGCTAACCCCTGGCCTGAATTGCCTATTTTTTATCTTCTGTCATTTATTATTCTAATCTATGATCTCTTGAGCTCTTAGATACACATGCTGGTGAACATTGGTAGGGATGAAAACAACCTCTTCACTATGGAACACACAATACTAACAGTTTCCTAGGTTTTAGTAGTTGTTCCCTGATTTGTGGACTTTGGGATTGGTGTGTGTGTGTTTTTATACTTACCAAATATTCCACTTAGCTCTTTAAAAAAACAATAGTTCAAGTTGGGACTAGAGAGATGGTTCAGTGGTTATGAGTACTTGATGCTCTTTCAGAGGACCCGGGTTCAATTTTTAGCACCCACATGGAGGCTTACAGTCATCTGTAACTCCAGTTTCAGGGACTCTGACACCGTCTTCTGGGTTCCACACTCCATAGGCAATAAGCACAGAGTGTGTGCATGTGTTTGCACGTGTATACACACATATACACAGACACTCACAGATGCAAAATACTCAAACACAAAGTAAAAGTTAGTATATATTTTTCAAAATTAATGCAAATTCAACTTCATATAGATACAGCATAACCAGTAAGGAGTGTGCATCATAAATAAACCTAGACCAGGAGAGGACTGGACACTCTCCAGACCCATGGAACTTCATTGTGTCTGAGCAACATGTCTGATGCCTTTCCTTTTCCCTTTCTTAGTTATTTTTGTATTGCTGTTATAAAACAGTGTGACCTAGGCTACTTTTGAAAGAAAACATTTAATTGAGCTGACAGTTTCAGAGGGTCAGAGTCCATGATGGCAGAGTGAAGGAGCAGCTGAGGGCTCACATCTGATCCACAGCCACAAGACAGACAGACAGACAGACAGAGAGAGAGAGAGAGAGAGAGAGAGAGAGAGAGAGAGAGGGAATGAATGAATACTGGAATGGCGTAAGGGTTTTTAAAAAACCTGGAAGCCCACCCCTAGTGACACACTTCTTCCAAAATGTCCACACCTCCTAATCCTTCCCTAACAGTTTCACTAACTGGGGACCAAGTATTCAACTATGTGAGTCTGTGGAGGCCATTCTTAACTCAAACCACCATGTTCCACTCCATAGACTTGTGGCCTTGTCATAATGTAAAATGCATTTAGTCCAACTTCAAAAGCCCCCGTACATAGTCTCAACATTCTTTTCTGAGGCTCAAGGAAACCTCTTAGTTGTAACCACTGTAAAATGAAAAAGCAAATTGCATACTTCCCACATACAGTGGCACTGAATATATGCCATACCGAGGGAAGAAAGGGCATAGTGAGGAAGTGCTGGGCCACAGCAAAACTGAGAGTCAGCAGGACACACTGAATCCTGTAGCTCCGTGTCTGATATTAAAGGGCTTGGATGCCTCTGCCCTTCCAGCTGTGCACACTTCTCCTTCTCAGGCTGGTCCCACTTCTGTTACAGCTCTTCTTGGCAGTTACCAAATGGCCCTGACACTTCTAACATCTTGGAGGCTCCGGTGCAATCCAGGCTTCACTTTCACAGCTCTGTGCAATGACCTCTTAGGGTCTCCATGCAGAGTCCCCTGCCATACACCTGTCCTTACTGGCTCTCCTTAACTGTGGATGAGGATTCCACGACCCCTTTATTCACATATCCTTCATGACTCTAAACCCAGGACCACAGGATGACACTGCCAAATTTGACTGCCACCTTGGGGTGAACCTTGGCATCCTTGATTCACATACCAGCTTTGCTTTGTTGTTGCTTTTTAGGAGCAGAGAATTCCTTAGACTTTTTCACCAGTTGGAACTTTAGCTGTGTGATAGATATCTCTTCATCTCTTTTAGCACAAGCTTTGGCTCATTAAATTGTTCGATTTCCTACCGCTCTTTTAAACTGTGTATTTTGTGTATCTATTTTGCCTCACTTGTTCTTTTTCATTGTAGACCTACATAAGAATAATTACTAACAACCATGCAACAGAGTCGATATTAGGCTTTCTTAAAATCTCCTCCATCAAGGAAATTAGTCCATTATTTTTAGTTTAGCCCCAGGCAAATTATTTGGACAAGGGCAAAGAGCAGCTATATTCTTTGCCCAAAATACCGTAAGAATGGTCTCTAGCCCAGTTGCTAATATTCTCTGAAACATCTTGAGCTGGTCCTCAATAGTCCATACTGCTCTCAGTGTAGTAGTCTTCCAAACTTCTGCTAGGAGGGCCTATTAAGCTCTGCTTATAGAGTCCAACTGCTTTCCTAGTCCAAAGTCTTCCATAGCGGGGTTAGGCCTGTCATAGTGATGGCTCACTCTCTCTGTGTTTACAGTTTGAGAGGGTTCGAGTCCATGATGGTGAGGTAAAGAAACAACCAAGAGCAGAAGTGGGGGGGGGCACACTGGGAATGGTGTGAGGCCTTTGAAACCTCAAAACTCACCCCCAGTGACACACCTCCTTCAACCAGAGCACACCTCCTAATCGTTCTCAAATAGTCCCCCAACTGGTAATCAAATACTCAAATATATTAAGACTATGAGGGACCTTCTCATTCAAATCACCACAGCTCATGTTTTTTATTTTTAATTAAATTTCTTTTTTAAAACAGATGATGTGAAAACATGAAGATTGTGATGTCTCAAAGACACTGCTCAGCCTTGTGATGTTGCTGTGCTTGTTAGGAATACTCAGATTCTTTGCCATCAGGTGTCTGCTGTGTGTCCTTGTGTAAAGTGCAGAGAATCAAATTCCAAATTGGTTATCAGTCTCTATGTCATTTTTCTTTTGTGGAAGATGAAAAGACGTCTATTTCCTAAAAGTTTACCTCTTCCCCGGGGTTATCTCCCACATTCATGCCAGTCATCATCTGTATTGCAGATTGAACCTGGCTGTGGGCAGGTGCCAGCCATAGTATTGTATGGTCAGCCCTCTTTATAGCTTGGCTCAGATGCCCAGGCTGATCGTGAATTCATCCTGTAACCCAGGCAGGCCTAGATCTCGCAATCGGCCTGCTTCTGCCCCCTGAGTAGCTGGAAGACCCAGCTGAGGCTTGTCTTCTTTGTTTTTGTTGTTTAAAGTCTGTAGCTTATTTAGATTTGCACAGATATTACACTTTTCCTACTTAGAAACCTATATGTTTTTGTCTGTCAGTTCATTCATTAAACCTATAAAAGAATTTTCATAAAAGCAAAGAATAAGAAAAGCCAGGACACCCCTCCTTGGAATTCCTTTGTGCAATACCCATCAGAGAGAAGGGCTGGGAAGGAAGGAACAGGACTCACTATTTGCAGATGATTGACTGCTGCAGTTAAAATAAAGTAGACATAGCATGTTGTTAAAATTAGTAAGAGGGACAAACAACATTTTTACACACACAATGTGTTAAGATTAATTCTATCTCTAGTTATGACCAACTGAAAAGAATTTTAACTGTCCATTAGAATAGCAAAAAATATAAAGTACATATTAAAGGTATTTTTTTAAGATTTATTTATTTATTATGTATACAGAAGAGGGTGCTAGATCTCATTACAGATGGTTGTGAGCCACCATGTGGGTGCTGGGAATTGAACTCAGGCCCTCTAGAAGAGCAGTAGGTGCTCTTGGCCTCTGAGCCGTCTCTCCAGCCCTATTGAAGGTATTTTTCATGCCTGCATTGTCTTTCTATAGGAATGATAAGAGCTGGCTTCCATGTAAGTAACATTTAACTTACAAGCTGACTTACCCAAGTAAGATTTGCTGTCCACGAGGTGTCACATCTGTCCACATCATCCACATGTCTCATGTGCCGTCATTCTATGTGCTTGTGTCCTTGAGTCTAACAATCTAATTGTACACGTTTAGAGGGATGAGCAGTGGTCCAGGAACAGTCAGGAAGTTTCATTTTTAAACATACATTTACTTATTGAGTGTGTGGGTATGTTATGTATGTTTGTGCACATGTGTGCCATGGTGTGTGTGGTAATCAGAGGGCAGCTTTCGGGAGTCAGTTGTCCCCTCTTCACCATGTGGGTCCTGGGGATCAAACGTAGGTTGTCAGCAAGCACCTCCATCTGCTGAACCATCTCACTGCTGTGAAGTGCTGGGCCTGTCCACTCAGGATCCAGATGTAGCTCTAGGGGGTAGGGGTGTAGCTGAGTGGTGGAAGGCCCTGGGTCTGATCCCAGCACTACAGAGCAAACCACAAAGAGCAGCTGTAGGGATTCACAGTGACCCTAGCTGGGGGATTGATGTGTGACCATGGAGCCCATCAGGAATCCTAAAACAGACTCAACTTGCCTAGACTCCAGTCAGTGTGCATAGAAGACCCGTGAAGTCCATGGCTTATAAAACAGCACCCATACCACATACAAAAGATCTGGAAATCAGATCTCTGTCTCACACTGTACATAAAACATTTGAGTAAGTTGGAGCCCAAATGTGGGAAGTATGGATGCAAAAGGATGTCATTCCCACAGCATTTTATTCTCATAGAATTGAACACTTTATGTACAGTTCAAAGGCATTAAATATAAAACAGAAAACTGACAAATTTAACTACATTTAAATTGAAAGATAAAATAGTAAGTTTAATATAAAGTAAGCCAATCTACTCTTAACAAAAGTGGAAAACTAAGATGTAGAAGTAGATATTCCCATGCTTTTCCTTTTTCCTCCCCCCCCCATTACTGTAAAAAGCACAAAATTTGGCATGCTAGAAAAGATTTATTTTTAAAACATTTGAAAGGATGCAAGGCATAAATATGTAGTAAACCACATGAAACGACCTCCATATTGACCAAGAGATGCTGACTAAAACCATATCCTGTTACCATTTTATATTTGTCAGTTTAGTAAAAAGTTGAGAATACCAAGTTGGAAGGCCATGGCGTCACAGGACTACGGCGGGATGCGGAGAGTGGTTCCCCATTTGGAGAGAGTTAGGCGTTGTCTACTAACATTGGATGTGGGTACTCCTGTGGCCAGCATTCATCTCTTCCGTTCAGCGCAGGCAACATGCCGTGTTTTCCCTGCTAGGCATTCTCTCAGTTCCAGGAACTAAAAATAGGAAGGTTTATAACAGGTTGTGAATATTTTTGAAGAGGGGTTGAGTCTGGAAGATTCTGTGAAGAAAAGCACTATACAGAAGGAGAAACTAGGGACAGAGTGGCTGAACCCAGCAGGCATAGGCTGCAGTCAGAATATGTGAGTTTCTTAAGAATCAAACTAAGTAGAACTTGGATACAAAGTTCACAGCCGTGTAAAACTGAGGGTCATGGCTGGGCACATCCACAGGAAGACTGTAAAGGAAAGCCGCAATCACACACAGTGCAGTAGCGCGCCACTCTGGCTTAGGAACAGCACACTGCAGCAGTGCTTATGGATTAAATTGGTGGGTGTGGTGGGTTGGTCATTCCACTTCATCGATCAAAATGTATTCTTGCTATTCAGGAAAATCTTAAAAATTACTGAAAGGTCATTTTGTTTTTTATTGTATGGGGTAAAGATAAAGAGTATGTTTTGAGAGACCCATTCTTATTTCTAGGAATTGTTTGTCTTAGTTTCATTCTATGAAATGAAACGGTAAGAGAAAAATAAAATTTGAATGATAACCTATTTGCAGGGCTTACAGAATCTGTACAAAATCTTCTTATAATGTGGTCTCAGCCTTTAGGCAGTGATCGCAGCTGTATCTTACAGCATTCCTTGTGTGTGTTGCTCTTCTTGGGAATAAAATGTCTCAGCCATCTTTGGGAGATATTACATACCAGCTTCAAAGCCTGGATCTCTCTTGTGAGACCCTCTAGAAGCAGCCATGCACAGAATAGGGTCCACTAGCCAGCGAGGTTTTCAGGGATCATTGTCTGCCTAGCTAGCCCTTGGAATGATGTGCTTGGTGAAGCGAACCCAAATCCCTGTAACTGTTCCTCATGAAATGGGGGTGCTGACTTGTGCATGAGTAAGTAGCTTTATGTGTCAGCATCTCATTCATATTTATAAGAGTGCTAAACCTCTGTGCAAAACAGAGAAAGTTCATTTGTGCTTGGCTTGGTTTTCCGTGTAGCAGTTTGATGCTGGGAATCCAAAAGGTTAGAGAGTGATTTTAAAATCATAGTCCCATGGGCTGATTTTCTGTTGTACTCCATCTCTTAATGGGTGGTGTTTTGTTGCTTTTTTTTTTTAAGATATTTTTATTTTAAAATCCTATGTGTATGTGTGGTGATGTGAGAGTAGGGACCCTCAGAGTATGGAAGAAGGTTTCAGACCCCCTGGAGCTGCAGTAAGGAGTAGGTGTTAGCTGTCCTCTTCAAGGGCAGTGCACACTTCTAACCCCTGACCACGTCTCTATTTTAATTACCTAGTCTCTCCTAAGGATCTTCTGTTTCAGAGTGATTGTGCATTTCTTCCATTTCCCCCCAGATGGTATACAGCATTGCAGCTTGACAGGCCTAGGTCTCTAGATTTGCAACTTTGTTGCTGTTGTGTTTTGAGACAGGACAGGCTGGCCTGGAGCTCTTGCACGCCTGCCTCAGCCTCCCAAAAGAACTAGGATTCCAGGTGTGTGCCATCTACCACACTGACTAGGTCTGTGTTTCTGCATTCTCACTTGCTCTGAAGTAGCCCAGGGATACCAGGTCCAGGAGAGTTTGGGAGAGCTGCTCTAACTGTTCCTCTCAGTTGGCCTAGTGAATGTTTCCAGGTATAGACCACGAACAAATAGCTCCCACGTGAGGAGATATGTGGGTGTTGTGGTTGGAGTTGGGGTTTTGAAATGCTTTGTTGAACTGTGGGAGGTAAAGTGGTGTTTCTGGTATACAGCTCTTCTTGGAGCAGCTGTGTTCCTGAAAAAAAGAGGTGACTTTTTGGTTTGCAAGAGGTGCCTGCAGGCTTCCACATCCTTGTTCAAGCAAGAGTGGCCCAGTCTCTCCTGCTTTGCCAGCACGTGTCACTGAGGCCAGCATTCCCTGAGTAGAACTGAAACGAAACAAGAGAAGGAAGGCTGGCCGGACAGAAGAGCATGCCGAGAGCCCGCTCAGCTCTGGGGACAGACGGGGAGGGTTCAAATGACATGGCTTTAGCACCCTAGCCATCAGCCAGGGAGACATGGAGTCTGTGAGGAATGACTACTTCATGTAGCATAGAAATGTGATGTCTGATGCCATGTGACTACAGAGTATCTAGGTGTTGGGTCACCACATGTGTATCCTAGGACAGAGGTCAAAACATGAGCTCTGTGGATTGGGGAGTTACTACCGAGGGATCTACAAGAAGCTCTGGGTGGCCATGCTGGGGAGCTGAGGGCAGAGGATAGACTGATTGATGATACTGCTTGGTGGGCAGGAGTGTCTGTCAGAGGGACACTAGCCTAGGCAACATGATTGGACATGACTTTCTCATGGGGACAGCCGTTTCTCAAGTATCAGCAAAACCCCTAATTTTAAACATACTATTTTCCTTTATACTTCTACAATTCCAGCAGTATAATGTTCTGGTCTTTATTATGTTAGGGTTATATTGGCTAGATGGTGGCTTGAAAATTGTTTATAGAGTGCTCGCTTTGAAATGTGGTCTCTGATTCCCAAGGAGAACATAATAAATGAAGGCTCACCATACGATTTTTGTGTGATCCGAAGGCTTCCCACGTTGGAATTGCTTGATTTGGGAAGCATGTTCCAAAACTGACATTTCTGTGGCTACAGTTGTGTGTTCCAGGGAAAGTAGCGGCTCACTTGCCAGTTGGGAGGTGACAAGCAGAAATGCTGACAGGAGATGCATAGCTGCTGTGGACATTCCACATGTGTGTGCCCCAGAGTCTCATCCACAGCCTCCTGAGCCGAGGGCCACCAGGGACAGGGAGTGTGAGGGACTTGTGAGATGGCCAGAACATGCTCTGTAGCCTAGGCTGCTCTCGAACTCACAGACTTGCCTCAGCTTTTTAATAACCTACTATGAGATTTTTCTCCTGTTTACTTGATAGTTTTTATAAGCTTTTTGTTGAATTATTTGTGTAAAGCATGAGAATAATATACCTTAATATATGCTATAGAGAGAACTACATGAAAATGGATATTGATTCATTTAAGCATATTAAAATAATCTTCAAGTTTTAGTTCTAAATATATAAAGCTTTTCACAGGCAATTTCACAAGTGAATGAATGAAGTTAATGGTGCTGGGACTGGAACCCAGGGCATCCACATGTAGGTGAGCACTCTGCCATGAGCCCCACCCCAGCCCCATGTCACTGTTCATTTCCAATATTACTATGAACTGCCATCACTGCTTATTGGACTTAGCAGCAGGCAATAATGGGCCTTTTCAGTTTTTAGTTTTTATTTTCAATTATAGGTGAAGCATGACTATAAGGAGTAGTTATTAAGGAAATCATCTCTACCATCTAAAGGGTTTTTTAATTTTTTATACTAACTAAAGGGTTTTTAAAATAAGGTGGTGAGAGAAATCCTGACCACACGAGGTCCCCGTGTAGGTGTCTGAAGCCCACTTTCCACCTGTGCTGCTTTCATGTTGCACTTGGTCTGAAGGACTGAGACATTTTGTTTACATGTATGTAAACTAGATTGCTAGCGGGCATGGTCACTCAACCTAGCACTAGTCCTAGCACTTGGACTGTTGAAGCAGGAGCATTGCTATGAGTGGGAGGCCAGCTTGGACTCAGAGTGACTCTCTTTTTCCTCCTTTGTCTGTCTGTCTGTCTGTCTCTCTCTCTCTCTGTGTGTGTGTGTGTGTGTGGCGCGTGCAACTATGAGAGAAGTCAAATATTTGCTCTTCTCTTGGGAGTAGTCAATCAAAATTCTGTGCTGAAACATTTTCTTGGGACAGTTCTGTCTCCTCCCACCCCTTTGTCCCAGCTCCCCGCAGATGGCCATTCTCGTGGGGTGAAGGTCTTGCTTGGGTAGAACCACCTCGGAGTATCCAATGTTGCTAAGCAAGTGTTAGAGTAAAGAACACCAAGCTCACTTATCTTTGCTTTCTTTATCTTCAATCCAGAGCCGTCTGGTGCATATCTAGAAACACCTAAGTGGTTAATGGTGTGTTAAATTCCTTTCCTCTTCGGCTACATAAACAACTGAGAGCTTGTTTACCTTGCCTGACATGCTAGATTTACTGTGGCTTTATAACTAAAACACACACGTGTTGTAAACTGGAACACTAAGCTCACGATTGACTCATTTTCTAAAACTTCTATGGCTTCAGCTTGTGGGAGAAGTGCAGCTCTAGATCCCACCCATTTAAAACACGCAGTTGTCTGGGTTGTTTTTATAATAGTCCTGTGAGCCAAGTCACCAGTGTTCATTCTAGTCTTGTTTCTGTGAGTAGTGCTGCCCCTTTTCGGCCTGTAGTTTGCTACAGCTTGGATATAATGAACTGTCCCCCAGGATATTAGAAGCTTTGTGCTTTGAGCAGTGCTCAAAGAGCTCATGTGTCTCTATTTCTGGTGACTTCAAGGTCAACCACAGTATCAGCCACAGGGATGTGCATAGAACACAGGGCATCCATTGCTTGTGCAGAAATAGGCATTCAGAAGGGCTTCTGCAAATGCCTAAGGAGCTCTGGGCCTTTCTCAGAGCCTATAAGCTGCCTGCTTGGCGTAGTAAGAAGGGCTCAGACTAAGTGCACTAACTGGGCATTTTAATGGCATTTGGGGAAAGTAAGATGTGCCCTTGATTAAGAGTTCATAAGCTGTGAAAGGCCCCACAGCATGAAGTCTGTGGTTCTGAGAGCAGCCTGGGTGAGAGTGGGACAGTTTCTGTATGTCAGATACAGAGTCTTCAGCTCTGCAGCTCTTAGTGATGCCTTCCCACTGCTCTTCCTGTTTTCCTCCCAGGCTGGTGGATAAGCCGGCTTCCCCCCACCCTGCCAGCAGGTGTACACACAGCAGTAGGGACACTTGCCCTACAGCCCTCTGCATGATCCTCCTAAGCTGGAGTTTTTGCATGTTCTTCTCACCCAAGGTTCATCCAGCAGCACACAATAAGCGTTCTCAACCTTCCTAATGCTGCCATCCTTTAGTACAGTTAGTTCCTCATGTTGTGGTGACCCCAACTATAAAATTATTTTCATTGCTACTTCATAACTGTGATTTTGCTACTGTTATGAATCATCATGTAAATATCTGATATGTAGGACATCTGATATTTGGCCCCTGTGAAATTGTCTTCCAACCCCCAAAGGGATCTTGCCCCACATGTTGAGAACTGCTGCCCTAACTGTAACTGTTCAGATGTCTATCAGTAATAGAAATATAGAAAGTGTGGTATAGCAGAAAGGTGTGTGATAGAGCAATGAACAGGTTCCTGTGAATACTCCCTTCTGTCTCTGCTGAGCATCAGCCTTTGTTTCTGGTAGCTGTTGGCCAACACTGTTGCAGAGTGATTCTCTGAGTTCCTTGGCTCCAGCAATGCTGAGACATACGTTAGTTCTGCATCGTCCCCAGTATTTGATATTGCCAGCTCTTCTGATTCCAGCCTTTCAGGAGGCTGAGCGTGGTCTCACCGTGGTTTTCACTGGTAGTTCTCTGTTTGCAGGCTGCTTGTCTGTCTTCTGGATGACAGATTCTTACAGAAGACTGGCAAGCTGAGGGGACCTGAGAGAGACCAGCTGAGGGTTGTCATGAGGGGTAAGAGGTTGTGCTGAGGTAGAGAGGACTCTGAGGGGAGGTTAAGAACACAGGCTCATGGGAGATGAAGGGTCTTAGCAGCACCAAGAGAAGTGGCTCAGGATGTTAGGTAGCCCTGCCGAGCGCGCGCCTACCGAGCAGGGGCTGGTGGAGAGATGAGGTCAGAGTGCGTGCAGTGAGGGTGAGACGGGCCGAGACCTCTCATTCTGCAGACACTGGGGGTCAGAAGGGGCCGTAGAAATGACGGGTTTCATAGTTTGTGAAGAGCAGTTACAGAAGCCAGGTGTACATCCAGCTCTGAGTGTCCCAAACTGGAGCTGTGTTCCAGAGACCCACAAATGAGGATTGAATGGCTGGCTTGAGACGTCACAGACAGTGTTCTGTAAATATGCACTAGTGTTGGACTGGGTTTCTCTCATTTGTACTCGTTTACTTTCCCAAAACAAAGATAACAGAATAAAAACATCTCTCATAAGACAGTGGACAAAGCATGGGCCAGTAATGAAAGACAGATATGTGTCACTTACTTATTATTTAGTTGTATATACTTTGTAAACAATATATAGTTACATATAATTGTTATTGAAATATGTGGGAATTGTTCAGTTTCCCAGCACTCAGAATGGACAAGTGGATCAACAGGAGCACTGCACTTGTGCATCAGATTGTGACCACTTTGTGCATAGTAACACTGAGTACCAGCTTCGATACACTACTCCAGATACTTTATTTCCTCATAAATGCATCCACAGGTTTGGCAGGAAAGATCAGTAACCCAAAGAGCTTATATACCTACCTAACCCAGTAGTTACTTGGGGGGATTCATGCTGAAGAAAGAACTATAAAATAAAAACAAATAAAACTGTAGGCTCAAGCCTCACAAGTACAAGAACAAATTGGAAAGAATCCATTGGGGCCATCATGGCTGTCCTTAGGCCTGTTTGGTAGCAGTGCTGCTCACCTCTCTCTAGCATGAGCTACAATTTCACCCCTTGTCCCTTGAAGTTGTGACCGTGTAATTGTTTTGAGTAGTGATGTGTGAGCGTCTTGGTGATAGGGAGCGTCACCTTGGCAGTGGCCCAGAGAGCTACCATCTTGCCCATTGGAGCAAACATTCTGTGGTTTACGTTGTTGGGTCCTGACTTGATGTTGCCTGACTAATGGTCCATATGATGAAACGAGATGCTACATCTGGAGCTGCAATCGGCTAGATTTCCAAATCATGTGGCTGGAGCTGCAAGGGGCCAGAGCCACAATCAGCTAGACTGCTTGAGGGTTTGTAGACCCCGGCCCAGGCCTGAGCACATGGCTAGACTTTAGCTTTTAGCTTTTTTTTTCCTTCTCCTAGTAGGTAGTAGGTACTTTCTCCACCCCCCCTCCCTCTCCCCCCTCCCCTCCTCTTGCTCATCGTCATCATCGTAACTAGATGCCATAGGCAGTATTCACAGATAGTTCTTAAGTCTAGTGGAAATAGAAATTTATAGATGTGATTTTAAATATGGAACAAAAGGCTACGGAGAACATTAAAACATTAATACATGTTTATTACCTGTTGTGGACTAAGAATGAGTTTCATTCTTTTTATTTTATATATACAGGTGTCAACTCACATGTGAGCATGTGGAGGTCAGAGGTTAACATCAGTGTCTTCCTTTGACACTCTACGTTATTGTGTGTGTTATGTTATACATATGTGTAGTGTATGCACACAGACATGTGCAGGTATATACATCAGTTTGTATGTGTGGAGACTCGAAGGAATGCTGGGTACCTTGCTCTGTCACTCTCTACATTATTGTGTGTGTTATGTTATACATGTGTGGAATATATGGACATGTATGTGTGCAGGTATATGCACCAATTTGTATGTGTGGAGACCAGAAGGAATGCTGGGTGTCCTGCTCTGTCTCTACATTATTCCTTTGAGACAGTCTCTCCGTGAACTTGACTGGCAGCCAGCCAGCCCCCTACCCTGTCAGTGCCCTCCTCCCTGCAGTGTTGGGGTCACACCCATGCCTAGCTGTTAACGTGGTGCTGTGGATTTGAACTCAGATCCTTATACTTAAACAACACACACTCTTAGTTACTGAGCCTCCTCCTCAGTCCATCTCCACCGATTTGTTAGGACAGGATCTCTTACTGAACCCCTCCTGGGAAGCTCACCAGTCACCTGAACCAGCTGGCTGGCAAGGCCCAGGATCCTCATTTCTCTGCCTCTGTGGTACTGAGTTTATAGGCACATGCCACTTCTCCTGACTCTTTCCCTGGGAATTCAGAGTCTGAATTTAGATCCTGATGCTGCATAACAAGTCCTTTATTGACTGAGCCATCTCCTTGGCCCCTTGCTTTTTTTGTTTGTTTGTTTTTTAATGTAATATCCCATTTTTTTCACTAATGAGCATATATTCCCCATAAACTCAGAAAAGTAAGAACAGCTGAACCCTTCCCAGTTTGTTTCCTGTCTGCTGTGCTATTAGAGGGGAACAACTCTTTGAGGTGACCTTTGCCACAGGGTTCAGCTTGTTTTAGCTCTGGATGTAGCATGCACAGCCCTGGAGCTGGGGCCTTGGGATGTTGCTCTTGTCCTCTTCCTGGAAGAGCCTGGAAGTTCTCCTGCTGCAGAAAAGCCTTGTTCTAGGTGACAGTGTCCTCTGGCAATAAGCACACGTCACCAGCTACTGTGCGGAAGTGCCCTGCTGGAGGCATTAAAGACAGGTACTTGGTTTGGATTAAACACCCATAAATTAACAAGTGAAAGTGCCGGAAGCCCTGGCCTCACGAGGGTGGTATTGGAGGTGAGGCCTGGAGGGCTTGCTTCTTAGGTCATGAGCTGGAGCACTCTTGAAGGCCCAGGTGTCTTCGAAGTGGTTGAGCTTCCTCATCCTCTGCAGTTGCCATGTGAAGACAATCATCCATCAGACGGGTGCAAGTCCTCATGCACACCGCCAGTAACTGAAGCTTGGTGTCCCAACTTCCGGGAAGCAGTGCCTAATGGCTTAGGCTGGCCAGTTTAGCTAAGATGTAAAGTTCCGATTAGTCTTTCACTGTTTTGTATGGAGTGGAACACGCACCTGCTCACCAAAGCTGTGGCCTTCTCTTCCCCACTGTGGTTTCCCAGGCCCTGCCTTTCCGTGGGGTCAGTGTTTTACTTCAGCTCAAAGCCTGCCCCAGAACCCCAGTCTCCTGGCTCTACCCTTTGTTCAAGGCTTGGACTCACATTTATATTCTAGAAGACCTGCAGGTGACCCACGCGTGCACATTTCTGCTTTAACCTTTGTTATACCTTTAAGACTAGGACGGCTGGGTAAAGGTGCACACTGCTCACATTCCACACTGCACAGTTCTTGTGCGGAGAGTCCCTTGCTGGCCCTAGTTACTGACTTGACTTTTCAACTGTACTGTAACTTGGGGCTGTTCACCTGACGCCTCCTATTACTGTTGAAACCAACATTCTTCCTTGTGTTCCCTGTCTTTATACAAACGGGCAAGACGAGTCTGAGCAGTTCTCAGATTCCCGTGTTTATATTGGTCGTCTTTTTATAGGAACATTAATATCTTATCCTTTTTATAAGTATTTTTCACATATATTGACTCAGCTTCTTCATAATTCTCTTAATATTCAAAAACCTTTATTTTTGTTGGATTGATTGTGTGTATGTGTGTGTGTGGGTGTGTGTGTGGGTGTGTGTGTGTCTTGTTAGCTCTAGTAAGAGCTATCAGAGTTTTCTTATGGTTCTCTATCACACTCAAAAAATACTTCTTGACATTGTACAACTCTGTCTGAAAACAGAAATAAAGACTTCCCTTTTAGTTGTTGTTATTATTATTGGGTGTGTAGTTTTGCACCCCCCGTGAATGCAGTGCTTACAGAGGCCAAAAAGAAGATGGTGGATTGGTTCCCTGGAGCTAGAGTTACAGGCAGTTGTAAGCAGCCTAATGTGGGTGCTGAGAAACTTGGTCCTCTAGAAGCACAGTAAGTCTCCTAACTGCTGAGCCATCCCTCAGCCGGAAGACTTTTGAATGCATACATTTGGCTCATACTTTGCTTTGATACTCTTATCTACTCTCAGCTCTTGATGTGAGTAACTTGTGGTCTGAGATTTGGATCAAGCTCTCGTCTCTCTCCCCGGTTTGCTAACCCCTCATCCTTCCTGGATGCAAAGGTTGTCTTTGTCAGCACTTTGTGGATTTTTTGTGTACACCAAGGTTTGTTCTGTTTCTGAGCTTGCCATGTCAGAGGCTCTTGCCTAGGCTGCATAACCATGTGTGCAAGTTGTGTTTGAAGGTCATTTTTAGTGTGGCTGCCTTGGTTCTACTGTTCTGGTCACCTGCCTAGTCCTCTCACATTGCCATGTATTCACCATGTTCTTAGATGTCGCTCATGTCATCTATTTATTTGTTTGTTTATCTATTTACTTTCTCTTTCTTTGTATATGTGCTGCCAAAGCAAGCACCTTTTTCTTTGAACTAGGTCTTGCTAAGTAATATTTTTGCTGTCCTTTCTAAGGTTTGCATATTTCCAATTGTCCTAGATTAAAGCAAATGACTTGAACTTTCAAAATAAGGCTTAAATAATAATGAAAAAAGATGATCATCCTTATTACGTTTATTGTTTTAATGGGATGTTTCCTGTTTTTCCTACGGTTTGGAAGACTGGTGGCTATATTTGAGGGAAGAGAAGATTCCAAGTGTAGAGTTCTAATGTTGGAGACAAGAGTGAAGAAGTGATATGTGTCTGTGGTGTCATCCAGAGCACCCACAGCATGTGTCGGAGGGGGCTCCTGAGCCTGAGTTTAATTACACCTGGTGTAATGCAGGAGTCATATGCAGTGAAGAGCACCAAAGTCCCGTGGCAGGGTCACGTCTTGTGTATCAGATCATCATCTGTGTACGAGGATCAAATGAATGTGGTTGGTGTTGATTATGAGCTTGACAGGGTCTAGGAGATGAACCTCTGTATATATCTGTGAGGGAGTTTCTAGTCTGGATTAATTTAGGGAAAAGAACCACCTTAAATGTGGGTAGTACCATCCTATGAGCTAAGGTCCTAGATTGCGTATGAAGAAAATTGCTGACCAGTGGAATTTATCTCTCTCTGCTTCCTTACTGTGATGGTGGCCAGCGCTTCAACACTCCTGCTGCCCTGCCTTCCCCACTGTGCCCAACTGCACCCCCAAACTGTGAGTCACAATAAACCTTTCCTTCCTTGAGTGTTTTCATTGGGTGTTTTTGTGCAGCTGATAGAACAGGAAATCAGTGTGATGCTAACACAGTCTAAACAGTACAGATAGATGTTGGGCATCACTGTTGGTGGTAGAATGATTGAGGTATGGCTTGAGAGGGGCATTTAAATGATTGAAAAAGTGTGGTGGGGGGAGTAGATTAATCAGTTGCTCACAAAATGGGTCAGAAAGTAGACTGACTTCAGTGGAGATCTCACTGTGTGTTTAGCCTGTTCAGCCTGTTGTCCTCAGGGATTTATTTGATAGTGGTCTCTGCTTTTCAAGATTAGCCACTTGCCAGGCCACCAGAGGCCCCTATTGCAATGCCCAGCTAGTTGTTTAGTGGCTGTATGGCAGGTCTGTGTCCTTCTCATGGCATTCTGTGACCATGTGCTAGAATCATTGACCTCAGACACAGCTCCACTTGTAAGGTGTGTGGTGGTTAATGAGAGGTGCACAGGAGTGGCCGTTTGCTTGCTTTCCTTTCCACACTGTCTTCAGAGTCTGACTTAGCGCTGATGCAGGCTTTCTTTTCCCATGGGTATGTTTTCTGTCTCCAGGAAGCTTTGAAATAGTCTCTGATTTATAGGGAGTGCAAAGTGAACTGAACTTTCTTGGAACATGTAGAAACACTCAGACACTTAAAAGCCAGAATGAAATAGCATGTGAAATGATTTATATAATTGTAGCAAAAACTTTTTTCCACTTACCCAAAGTGCAGTCTAAATACTTTCACCTAACTGAGTCCTTTAAATGGAAGCAAGGTCTGTCTATAAATCAAGCGTAGTTTACATTCTCAGAGCCACTTCTTCTAGCTCATTTTCCCTCTTGAAATCTAGTATATCCTCCAAACAGTTGAGCCAGTCATGTCTGTGTACGAGGATCAAATGAATGTGGTTGGTGTTGATTATCAGCTTGACAGGGTCTAGGAGATGAACCTCTGCACATATCTGTGAGGGAGTTTCTAGGCTGGGTTAATTTAGGGAAAAGAACCACCTTAAATGTGGGTAGTACCATCCTATGGGCTAAGGTCCTGGATTTCGTATAAAGAAAAGAGCTGACCAGTGGAATTTATCTCTCTCTGCTTCCTTACTGTGATGGTGGCCAGTGCAGCACATATACAAAGAAAGAGAAAATAAATAGATAAACAAATAAATAGATGACATGAGCGAATTTAAGTAAAGAGGAAACACAGGAAGGAGTTTGGAGAGCAGAGTGCAGCTCCAGGTGTATAGTTCAGAGGGTCACAGCAGTGACAGCAAGTGGACAGCACTGGATGCTATTGAACCAGCTCACGTGTGTCAAGCTGTTCAGCTGGGAGCTTTGTCTGATAGGAGCTGCCAGTCACTACAGCTCAGTGCTCAAGGGACCTTCCTCACAGATCTTCAGAATCCTTATGCATGAGTCCAGACTATCTTCTTGGTCTTTTGAGACAGGGTTTCTCTCTGGCTGTCCTGGAACTCACAGAGATCCACCTGCTCTGCCTCCCAAGTGCTGGGATTAAAGGCATGCACCACCACACCTGGCTGGCATTCCAGACTATCTTCCAGTAATTTCTCACTTGAAATAACGTACTAGCACCATGTTCCTCTCACCCAGTTTCTCCCATAGTGATACTCCTCACAGCTATGGGGTGTTGTCAGAGGAAGAGGACAAGCCTTGCTGTGGTATTGCCAGCTCAGTAGTCTACATTAGTTTATCATGACAACTTATGAAATTGACTGTTTTTGTTTCTAGGATGGTACAGTTGAGAGTGTAAAACTACCTTAAAAAGTGAATATGACTTTGTTCTATTTAGGTGGGAGTCAAATTGCATACGGCTAGGAGCAATAGTGTGGGGGTCGGTAGGGACTTGGAATGCCATGGAACATCTGCATCCCATTGGGGTGTTAGGAAGCACAGGTGCCTGAAGGTGCTGGTGCAGAGAGCCGTGGAGGCCCTTTCCCGTGGGCTGCTTGGGATGGCTGTGAGAGAGAGCACCCGTTTTCAGTTGGCTGCTTCCTGGTGCTCTCTTCAGGCCTCTTCCTCTCTCTCCCTTGGTAACACTATTTTTCTTATTTCAGCATTTGGACCAAATGCTGAAGCTAAAGGGCCATAGATCAAAAGTTGCATTGACTCTGGACTCAGCGTCTCTGTACCCTCTGGACTCTGGACTCAGCGTCTCTGTACCCTCTGGACTCTGGACTCAGAGTCTCTGTACCCTCTAGACTCTGGACTCAGTGTCTCTGTACCCTCTGGACTCAGAGTCTCTGTACCCTCTGGACTCTGGACTCAGAATCTTTGTACCCTCTGGACTCAGAGTCTCTGTACCCTCTGGACTCTGGACTCAGTGTCTCTGTACCCTCTGGACTCTGGACTTAGCGTCTCTGTACCCTCTGGACTCTGGACTCAGTGCCTCTGTACCCTCTGGACTCTGGACTTAGCGTCTCTGTACCCTCTGGACTCTGGACTCAGTGCCTCTGTACCCTCTGGACTCTGGACTCAGAGTTTCTGTACCCTCTGTATTCAGAGTCTCTGTACTCTCTGGACTCTGTACCCTTTCTCTTTCTTTCAGAGCTGGGCATGACCTCCTGTATTGTTTTCACAAACAATATAATTTTAAAATTATTATCACTAATATAAAATGACCTGCCATTTGAAAAATTGTGCATTAACTGTCTTGGCTCATGATTTTGTTTCTTTCTTGAGTAAGTCATAAAACATTTCTCAGACAGACCAGTTTTAGACCTGAATTACTTAGAAACCCTAACCACATCACATGCTGAGTCTCATCATGTCTGTTTCCCTCGTGTGTCTTATGTCCTTTGACAGACATTGCCAGAACATGTGACTGGAAATGATGGGATGTGGTGTTGAGAACTCTGGCATGGGAGGGCAGTGTAGGTACTCATGGAATCAGAAATGACATTTCATTTGAGCATAATTATTTCTAACTCAGGTCTTATCCTACATTACTATGGTGCATAGGTTATGTCTGCAGAGAGGTGCGCACAGTTCTGGAGGCTGTGGGACCCTTAGAAAGTTTGAGGTTGGTCAGCTGAGTCCTGACAGCATCAGGGATGAGCTGTGGGGAAATAGCTATGGTTCCAATGGAGGGTAGATGTGTGTGTGTGTGTGTGTGTGTGTGTGTGTGTGTGTGTGTGTGTGTACGTGTGTACATGCACACAGATTTGTTTATGGTCAATTTATTGTTAAAGACTCACACGACAACTCATTGGGAAAATAATTGTCTTAAAGAATGGTGATGGGTCAACTAGATGCCCACATAAACTTGAACTCCTGCATATTTTTATATATAAAGACTTACTTAAAACAGAGTAGAGAACTCAATTTAGGAGCTAAAACTAAATATTGCTAGAAGAAGGAAGACATGGGTCTACATAGTCTTCCCTTGGATTAGACAATAGTTTCTAGATTGACACCAGCAAGCAACCAGAGAGCACAGATAATTTGGACTCATTGATACTTTAGAAACGATACTCAAAAGGCATTCCCATGAAGGTGAAATGGCATCGCACAGTGATAGGATGTGTGTCTAATGAGGGTTTAATATCTAGGCTGTACAAAGAACTCTGACAACAGTTAAAAAGCAAATAACCCACTTTTAAAAATGAGCAAAGGATTTCAAGAGCTGCTTCTCCAAGGAAGATAGATAATAGAATGTCAATAAATACACAACACTCAAGGTCATTAGTTAAGAAAATTCAAATCGGGTTGGGGATTTAGCTCAGTGGTAGAGTGCTTTCAGCTGGGGGGGGGGGGGATTTAAAAAAAAAGAAAGAAAGAAAATTCAAATTGAAGACCCAACGGAAGTACCCTTCCTCTGCCCATTAGTTAGCTTGTAAGTTAGTTGTTGTCATTGGAATACCAGGCCTGACACAAACAATTTTCAAAGAAAGGTTTGCTTTGCCTCAGTGTTTCAGAGGGCTTCTGAACTGTGGTAAGACTGAACATGATGGTACAGAAGGTGTGTAGAGCAAAGCAGTCTACCTCATGACAGATGGGCTGGAGACGAGACGTCTTTACAGGGCACACTGCCAGTGGCCTACTTTCTCCAACCTGGCCTCACATCCTGAACTTCTCATCACCTCCCAGTAATGTCCTCCTGATGTGACCCCTCCCCCCAGGGCTTCATCTGTGAATTAGGTTAGAATCATCAGGGGCCATCACTTCCCTGAAGTCCATCAGCTGACTTTCAGTATGTGAGCCTATGAGAGACATTCAGATTCATGCCATACAGGATGGAAGTGGGGGAGTGTTGATGTGGATAAGGAGAAATTAGAGCTCTCCTCTCTGCCAGTGGGAGTGTAGAATGTATAACAGCATTGGCAAACAGTCTGGCAGTTCCTCAAAAAGTAAACAAGCCAGATGACCCAGCAATTCCATTCCTAGGTGGAATGTTGTTGTGTGTGTTAGTTTTTCTCAAAAGAATCAAAAATAATGTGGCCACCCCACATTTTGCATGTCTTCATAGCAAAATTATCCATGATATCTAAAAGTTGGAAGCAATCCAGATATCCATTAAGTATGTGATGGGTGAATTTAAGTGCTACATGTATCTACACAATGGATTATTAGTCTATCATGAAAATACTGAAGCATGGGAAATCCTTGAAAACACTATATTCATTAAGAGAAGGCAGGCACAAGAGACCATGTTGTGATTGATTAAGAAAAGATCTAGATGAAGTTAATTCTCGAGTCAGAAAACAGTTCAGTGATTTTCAGAGACTAGGGAGGAAGAATGGAGAAGACTGCTTGCTAATGGATGTAGGGTCTCTCAGTGATGGATGACATGCTCTTAATTTGAGAGTGAGGGTGTGTGAATCAAAGAATTATACACTCTAAAATGAATTACAGGGTATATGACTTTCATCTCAATTAAAAGCCAGTGCTGATGGACAATGTACAGAGAGTGAGAAACTTTGGAACACTCAGTCCTAAATGAGATGTCTCCCTCAAATCCCTCGGGTTCAGGGAACTACGCTGGAGGGGATGGATGACGTCAAGGAAACAAGGCCTTCTAGACTTAACAGAACTGATGCACACATATATGAACAGAGATGGCATGCACAGGGCCTGCACAGACCCAAGCCACTGGAGTCCGAGCGGGCACTGAGAGTGGAAGCAGACACAAGCCCCCATCCCTGACCCAGAAGCTATCTCCAATTGACACCTGCTCACAAAGGAAAAATAGTTTTAGTTTGCTCCAATGCATCCACATTTAAGGTAGGCTCCATGCCCAGTAGATGGCTAACACAAAATGTACTCAATAGTAATTTTGAAGGTTTTTCCTCTCACAGTGTTTTTGTCTGGGCATTTTCTTAACCTATAGATCTTTTGCTTATCTGGTATGGCCTCTGATTTTGTTTTATGGGTTTTCTGTGTGCAAGTGTGTTTCAGTAGCTGTATTTCTAACTTTGTTTTTTCTTTGGTACTTATTATTTTAGATGCCTGTTTGTATTTTAATGTGGATTTGGGTGGGTTGGGAAGTGGAGAGGATCTGGGAGGAGTTGGGGGAGGGGAAACCACAATCAGAACATATTGTATGAAAAAAATTATTTTCAATTAAAAAAATCACGGTCACTAAGCAGGTATGGATCAGCTTTGAAACCAGGTGTTCTTCCTGTTTCTGATGCTGTAATATGCTCCTTGGACTAGAAAACAGGGAGTTGAGTGCTACATTGAAGGAATGAATAACTTGATGATGAAGTGGCCGGGGCCTGAAAGCGAGCCATGCCACCTACGATCTTGTGCTGAGTTCTTAATCTCTACAACAATCTATTTTTCCTTATTGATAAAAACCAGACAATAAAACAGAAAAAAATGGGGGAATAAAAAGTCAGTGTTGACATAATACTTGGAGCAGAGAGAACTCACAAGGGTCATACTTGACGGCCTTAATTTGCTCCCATGAATGACACCAAATTGCTGCAGAAGTCAGAGATACTGTACTTCCAAGAGGTGTTCTTCTTAGTGAAGATAGTGAAAATATCTTCTTACATAGAATAAGTTTTGAAGGAAATGGAAGGCTGTCAGTTCATGTCATGCCCATCTCACTTACTGACCTTTGGGAGATTTTATCTGGAGCTTCTGCATTTAAGCTTAACAGAAAACACCCCAATATTCTTAGCTCCCACATGGAGCAGAGCACACAGCGTTGTAATCCTGCTGCTGCTGTTATGCACATTGCTGTGTGTGTGTATTGATTCCAATTAACAGTATTGGTCCCCTCATCTCTTTAAAAATTCCAGTAACGTGCTGTTGGGCATTACTCAGGCGCTTCTTATGTTTCAGCCACAATTATAACAGTTTCTACTTTTGTGGGAAAGGGGTTGTACAGGCCATTACTTCAGGAATTTTGGACATTCTTCAGAGGAGACAGTCAGGGAGGATTGATGACGTGATGATAGAAAGCAGGCGGCCCTGGTAATTTCAGTGGATCAGTCGCGTGTTTCATTTCTGGCAGCCCTGCCATGCGGGATGCAGGTAGTAACAGGATCTGCAGATGACAGACTGTCGCCGCCCTGGGCGATACTTGAGAATGCGCAGTTAATAAACTTCTGGAATGCCTTCTTAGGATGACAGGTGGAGGCAATGGCTATACCGTTCCAGGGATGAGGGTGTTTTTATCATCCAGTGAACTCGGCTCCATCACCAGGTCGTGTGGTCCTCAGAGAACTGTGCTCCTGGTTGCATGCGGCTAGCTTGGTCCTCAGCAGTGGTGTATAATGGTTGCTTAAGTTCAGATGACTTGGAGGCTCTTTCACCGGGATAATTAGATAGTAAGTCTAGAAAGCTAGGGGTCCCCAGCTGGGGAACTCTAAGCAGCATTTAACGCTATTAGGTAAAGAAGGTTAAGAGGTTAAGTGTGGGACAGTGAAGACATGATTGGAGACTTTGGGCCTCGGAATTCAAGTGAGGCTATGGGACTGTCTTGCATCCTTCAGGACCACATGTGTACCTCAACCTGGCCGTGAAGTCAATAAAGCTGATAACGGCATTTTCTCCATTCTGATTTGTCACTGTAGAAAGAAATTCAGAGGTGGTGTGTGTGGGGTATACGGTAAGTTATGTTGCTTATATCCTGATATCCTTGTAACTTTACTGATTATGGAGATTTATTTAGACACAGGAGTTGGACTGACATGTGTAAATTGTGTATGAAAAGCAGGTCTTTACATCGGATTCTTTATGGCACTTATTGTCCGTTGTGTGGATACTTACTGCATAAACCGCCAGTCACAAGACACGAAGAAGTATGTTCGTGTGCTGCCTGCCTGCAGAGACAACGCCATGATTTCTGGGGGATCACACCATGTACAGAACTGTTGCAGAATATTCCTTTACACTGTGTGAAGATGTGCCGCTGTGATTGGTTTAATAACTAGCTGAATGGCCAATAGCTAGGCAGGAGAGAATAGGCGGGATTTCCAGGGAGGAAGAGAAAGAAGAATCTGGGTGTGCAGATTATGCCAGCAAAATACCTGAGAGACAGTGAAGAGGTCGGACATATGGTACAGAGTAGAGGTAACCGAGCCATGTGGCAGAACATAGATTAATAAAAGCAGGTCAGTTTAAGTTATAAGAGATAGTGGGACAAGCTTAAGCTAATAGCCAAACTTTTATAATTAATAAGAAGTCTCTGTGTGGACATTTGGAGGCTGGCTATGCAAAGATAAGCTGTGTATAGAACAGCTCTATGAGGCAGGGACGATTTTGGAAGGACATCCCATGTAACAGTCATCACTGTGACATCCAGCACCACTGCCAAATTCTGTCAGCTGAAACAAGGAGCAAAGTCTGCTCATGAGGGATTGATGGACAGATGGAACCATCTGTGATTGTGCCCAGCATGGCTGTATTTAGTCACTGCATATTACAATGTGAAATTCTTCAGTTTGGGAACTCTTGTGTCATGGGATTTGGAAAAATGTCAGAAAATCTTTTTTTTTTTTTTTTTATTACTTTTAAAAGAGAGAGAGAGGGAGACAGAGACAGAGAGAAAGAGTGTGTGTGTGCTGGCACTTATGCCACAGCACACTTATAGAGGTCAGAGGATAACTTGCAGAAGTCAGTTCTTCCACCATGATGGTCCCATAAGCTTGAAAATCAGGTTGTCAGGCTTCGTATCAGGTCCCTTTATTCACTTGAGCCATCTTTTTTTTTGGGGGGGGGGGGTTTCAAGACAGGGTTTCTCTGTGTAGCTTTGCACCTGTCCTGGATCTCACTCTGTTGCCCAGGCTGGCCTCAAACTTACAGAGATCCGCCTGGCCACTTGAGCCATCTTGCCAGCTCCAATTTCATTTTATTTTATTTTTCTTGAGACAAGATCTTTTTTGTGTAGAGTTCAAGGCCACCTTCAGCTATTTACAAGAGCCTGTCTCAGTAAAACAAAGGCGCCAGGCGGTGGTGGTGCATGCCTTTAATCCCAGCACTCGGGAGGCAGAGCCAGGCGGATCTCTGTGAGTTCGAGGCCAACCTGGGCTACCAAGTGAGTTCCAGGTCAGGCACAAAGCTACACAGAGAAACCCTGTCTCGAAAAAGTAAAACAAAGGCAAGCAAGCAAACAAAAACCAAAAACAACAACAACCACAACAAAACCTTACAGTTAACAAGTTATGTGGGTCCAATTTGGTTTTGGCACCATAGCATCCTCTTGTCTGTAATAGGAATTTAATAACTCTAGGGTTGCTCATCCGGGTCAGAGTCCACTCTTGCATAACACTGACTATCACTGAAGTTCAAGAAGCCTATAGTGTCTAGCCAGTCACCATCACATTCCTGCTGTGCTCCTGCAGGATTGTGTGACTCTAGACCCGGACACAGCAAGTGCTCCAGGTTGAGTGGCACACACCAGAAGCTCTCTTGCAGCCTGGTATGCTCCAGGGATAGGTTGTCTGATGCTGTATTTTAGGTTACACATTCACATATCTCACTGGAAATGAAATGATGTGTGCCATATTTGATAGTAAATTAAGAGAAATGGTGAATTTCCTTATTCAGTATTTACTTGGTTAATGAGTGCTGACTGCACAAGTCCCTCTTCCAAGTTCAGAGGGGACAAGAGTAAATAACCATGATGGCTTTTGTTCCTAGAAGGCTGTGGGGTCAGAGAAGGGTAAGCAAGGGTTCCCTCGCCTCCACTCTGTAAGTTCTACTGCAGGTTGTAGTGTCCATTCTTTCCTGCATTGCCTCACCAGCAGGTGGGATCCTGGGGCATCTAACCCACAGGAGTTAGAGTCATCTTGGGCCAGTGTGACAGTCACAAGTCCGCGTCACTGGCTCTGCAATACTGTTTGTGCTGTGTGGTTTGGAAACAGTGATGAATACCACTTAGGAGGAAGATTTAAGGGGGATGAGGCCTCACTCCAGAGCACTGCAGCCTCATTCCAGAAAGAATAATGTCTTTCACTTTTTCAGATGAAAGACCGAAATGGAAACAAGAACTTAATATTAGCTTGAATTAGCAGGAATCTAGTAATTGTGTTCAAACAGTGGAATTGCAGGTCTGATCCATGAGCTTACAAACCTCTGATGAAAGGTGTCAGCTAGGCATAATTTCTTTAGTATGTCTTGAGGTAAAAAGGGCTTAGAACTATTCTCAAGGCTGTAATTAGAGATCGAGACAGCAGTAAGGCTGACTCCACAGTGCAGGCGGCTGCCCCCACCGTCCTGACGTGTCTCTCTCCCCCTTTCCTGTGTGTGTGTGTGTGTGTGTGTGTGTGTGTGTGTGTGTGTGTGTGTGTGTCCCTCCCCCCTCCTTTTCTGAAAGGTCTTGTTTTTATTGTGAGGTTTATATGGGGCTCACCTGAGTTGAACTAAGGCACCTGACATTTCTTAGCTCAGTCAGGTTGCTATTGAAGTGGGTCTTGCTCGAGCTAGAACAAAAGTACTCAGCAGGCATCTACACTGTGCACCTGCCCTGCAGGGCTGCGACACTAGTTCTGCCGGTCACCAGGAAGACAGAAGATAAAGGCCCGTGGCCCCTGTGTTGCTGCGCGTCCTGTGAGACGTAGAGCTGTGTCCTGGTGAAGGGTCACCACTGAAGCAGCAAGCCATGTTCTGCCAAAAGTGTCACCACAGCCAAACTGCTCTCTCAGACACTCCTGGGTGTAGATAAGAGTCCAGCATACCATAAAAGCATAAAGGGCCCCCTCCCCAACCAAGGCAGACGATGCAGAACTCTGTGTGCATTTGAAATGAATTCCAGAGGACCACCTTTTTGGTAGATTATAGCTAGTCAAAGTCAGCTGTACTGAAATTTGACCACAGATGGTCCTTGGCTTGCTTTTAAAAACCATTGTAGGGGTAGGGAAGATGACGTAGTCATAAACTACTTGCTGCATGAGTGTGAGGATTCACACTCACATAAAAAGCTCACGTGACAGTACATGTCTGTTATCCCAGGGATGGGGAAGTAGTGACAGGAGGATCCAGTAGTCTACTTGTCAAGTTCTAGGCCAGTGAGAGACCTTGTCTCAAAAATTGCAACTGCAAAAGACAATAGATGTTGACCTCTGGACTTTAGACAGACAGACAGATCCGTGCACGCGCGCGCGCGCACACACACACACACACACATACACACACACCCCACACTCACTTACCCCATTTTGTCTGAACAAGGCCCTAGTCAGGCTTCCCCCATTTACCTCCCTGCTACAAGGGGTTTAAGTGGCAGGAGGCTGAGGGGCTGTGTGTCTGGTGCTTTTCCCAGCAGTAGTGTGGCCGCCCATCAGACTCTGGCAGCCTCACTTCAGAGTGGTGGTTCCTGTTACCTGCTGTTGTAAGGACTACACCTGTGCCTGGAGGAGGAAGTGGCTGTGCAAGGTAGAATAGGCCCTATCACTGTGACAGTGACCCAGGATGGCAGCAAGTGCACTTGTGTAGTCTGAGTAGTGGTCAGGAGGCATCAGAGCTCCTATTCCAACTGGCTGTGTGCCTCGTTGCTGGATGTTGCCCTCAAGGATGGTTCCACAGGACATTCTGCCAGGGAGACGCTAGTCCAGGCCCTCTCCTTCAGGGCATGGCCCACACAGTGTCTGCCTTATTTCTGATCACATCTTTTTTGTAGAAAGTGGAGAGTAGACATTGAGGATTATGTCCCAAGCTGGTTGGGATCCTTCTGCATACCTCCCTGTGACAGCACCTTGTCCATTCCAGGCAGAGTAATTACCTGAAAAGATGTGTGCAATTGTGTAACTGGCACATGGCTTTAAAATTGTAAGCTAGGCATGGGGTTCAGACATTTTGGTTTCTTTATGTATTAACTAGAATTTGCTTGTCTAGTTCATAGCAAACTACACAAAGTTGCAAGAATTACAGATTACTTATACTTTATTTTTCAGGGGATATAAGACTTGTTAAAGAATTATTCTACAAGAAAAAAAGGCTTCATTTAAAAAAGCATTTTAGGTTACATAAAATATGTGCTTGAAGAAAGTATAAAATTGTGTCAGAAAGCTAGGTGTGTGTGAGTGGATGGGGGTGGCACACGCCTTTAATCCCAACAGTCAGGAGGTGGAGGCAGGCAGATCTCTGTGAGGCCAGCCAGGTCTACAGAGTGAGTTCCAGGACAGCCAGGGCTACATAGAGAAACCCTGGCTTTAAAAAAAACAAAAAACCAGTGTCAGAAAACTGAAGCCCCAAGTGTGTCCTTGTGGGACAATACTCACACCCTCTTATGTTGGTCAGAAGTGCTGCCTGCCCCTGCACTACCCCCACAGTGGGTGTGCATTCCACGGTATTGGTAGAAAGAAGTCTCCAGTGTGTTAGTCCTTTCTCATAAGGATCCATGAAGTCTGTCTTAGAATAGCTGCTTGTCTGCCCTTGAGCAGATGCCCCCGCAGAAATCCCTCCTTCAGATGCCTGGGACTGGGCTGGCCGCTGCTCCTCTGTTGACCCTCCTGCTGCTCTCCCTGAGCTGGCCCCTCCATCCGTCTGCTGTATACATCCCATGTGACAAACTGCACGCAGAATAACTATCTGGCTGCTTCGTCCTACTCAGGACTAGCAGATAAGCTGCTCCTGAGAAGCAGGACCCAGAGCTTTCTTCTGCACTCTGAGAGGCTGCAGTGTCAGACCTCTTGGATTCGTAACCATGTCTTTCTGAAAGAAAACCATGTCCTACTCTTCAGTTCTCTTTATGTAGCCTAGAGCCCTTAATTCTCTCCTCTTTCCCCTCCTACTCTGTGCCTTTTAGCTTTGTCATAAAATGATATGGCATACCATCAAGTAACATAATAAAAATATGGGAACATCTAGCTTTTGGAAAACCCCCATCAGAAGTGAGGTCACACAGCAAATGGTGGCTACGGTCAGATAATCAAGGATAAGTCGACTCATGACATTGCCTTCTTTCTAGGTCATCATATGAAATAAAATGTAATAAGTAATTAAACTCGTGAAAAGAAATTAACCAAAAGAATGTAACCAAACCGTAAAACACATTTTTGTACGCTAACGGTTGTGTTCACCTGAGGCAAAGTTGTTTTCAAGTATGCATTCATCACTGAGGCTGTCAGAACAAAGACTTCCAGACTGGGTTGTCTAAACAACAGAAGTGTATTAGCAGTGGCAGACTCCTTGAGGCTGAAAGCCGGAATGTCAGCTTATCTTTTTCTGAGGCCATGCCCTTGTACTGCAAATGGAACCTTCTCTGTCCTTGTGATCTGTTATCTGTGTACATGTCTCTAGGGTCTTTGTCCAGATGTCCTTTTCTGAGCTGGTCAGAATGAATGACCAGCTTCATTTTCACCTCTTTAAGGGACCAATCTCCAAATACAGCTACATTTTGGGCTGGAGAAAATAGCTCAGTGGTTAAGAAAACATGTTCTTGCAATGAATCGGAATTTGATTCCCAACACTTACATAATGGCTCACAAGCATCTGTAACTTCAGTCCCAGGGGATCTAACGCCCTCTTCTAACCTCCGTGGGTACCAGGCACAAATGTGGTGCATGTACATGCAGGCAAAACACTCACACATAAAATTAAATAAATCTTTAAAAATGTCATATACAGCCACATTCTGAGGTTTAGGCTTATAATTTCAGTCTATTTATACACAAGTGAGCCCGTAATAGTCTACTGATATGACAACATTGATATTGTGAGTGACATGACTTTTTGGGGTGGGACATTTAAGCTTTGTGTATATGTTGCATTGCATCCTCTCAGATGCTGTTCTCAGCTCCTATGTGGGGTTTCTGTTTTGGCAGGCCTGGCAACTGAGGTTCAGCCACCTCGTGGGATATGGTGCCAAATATTACTCATACCTGATGTCCAGGGCTGTAGCGTCCATGGTCTGGAAGGAGTGCTTCCTGCAGGATCCTTTTAACAGGTAACAAGGGTAGGGTGGGGCCAATTTATGAAACATCCTCTCCTTAGTCCATAAGATGTAACACACACACCGTATCCACTGGCAGCTGCTTAGAACTTTGTGGTCCTGGAAGTGGGTGGGAACACGGTAACCAATCTCTTATTAGGCCTATCCCTCCAATGAGCCCTTCTGCTTCCTGATGTGACCATGAACTTTCCCTCACTGTGCGGCTCTGAGGCCTTCTGTGGGACTTGCCTAGTATCCTTGGATGGAGAGAGGACCCTGTGTGAGGCCCCCCAGCATCTGCCCAGAGCAGTCTTGGGCTGCCTTCCATGCAGCCCATGCTTTCTAGTGCGTTCCCAGGCTTTCTTGCCAAAGCCTGGGTGACTGGAGTTCCAGGTCTAGGGACACCCTTATTCCTCCCTCCTGTCCACTACAAAACTTGTCCTTCTTCCTCGGCTAGAGCAACACTGGCCTGTGCCATTAGCACCCAGTTTGTTTCTGGAAATGGACTTACTTCCTGCTTTGAATGCCTTCTTTCTCTGGCGAAATTGCCCATACAGAAAATGAGCAGTCCCGAGGAGGGGCCTACTTCCCTGTTCACCTTGACTCAGGTCCTTTCCTGGCGGCCACTCATTGCCCCTTGAGCAGCACAGGTGCCTCAGCACACCACCCCACATCACTTACTGTCTGACTCCAAGGGGCCCCGTGAAGCCTTGCCCAGTATGTTCTTCATTAGGACGACCAGTGCTTTAGAGCAACACTGACCCTTTTGATATAATTCTCAGGACGTGACTTTGAGGGCCACTCTCGGGGGTACAATAGCAGTAGACTAGCAGCAAATGTGACCCTTGTAGTGACTGTTTAAAGGTGGGAGGGACATCAAGTCCACCCCTTCCCAGAATAGTCAGACCTGGCTATAGATCGCTCAGCTGAGGGCTAATGGCCTGTCTTCTAGCCATAGGTCTAGTGGGTGTGGGCCTTGTACAGGTCAAGAAGAGCAGGGCATCTTATGTTGTGTCTGTTTGAGATCCTCTTGGTGTCCTCAGAGGACCTTGCAGCAGTAGGAATCTAGAGGACCTGTAGGTCTGGCTGCCTCAGAATTCCTTAGAAGGAGCTTCCTTTGGAAGTAAACCGGTAATTACAGCCTGATGTCATAGTCGTTTAGAGGACTTTATCTCCTCACCCTGAAGTGAGATATCTCTAACACTCCGCAGGCAGTTCCAGGAGATGGCTATCAGCCTGTTCACACACAGCCTCTCAGCTCCATGGAGCCTTCCAGCAGCTGGACAGAGCTGGCTTTTCCATAAGAGAACACTGGGGCTCATGAGATGGGTGACAGCCAGCCGAGGGACCAAGAGGATTTTGTGGGTCTCCCACCCCACCTCCTTGCCCCTGCACACTCCCTCCACACCACTGAGCATTTCCTACAGTTTCACAGATTCAGATAATCTCAGAAGTTAATAATCACATTCAGTTCCAGAATCTGTGACTGGGATCTGACAGCATAGGGTTTGGGCTGTTTTTTACAGCCTGGTACCAACAGTTTGCTGTGTCTCCTGCCCCTTGCTGCATACTGCAGACACATGGTCTGCTTTACAGATTTTGTTTCCAAAGGGTCTGCAGCCAACTTGACTATAGTAAGTCAGGGACGGTAGGGTAGCTCTTTCCTGAAGATTTCTATAAATGGACAAAATTTCATCCTGTTTGAAGGAACTATACTTTCATGGAAAACCACATGCTAATAAAAACATATCTCCAGATATTTCCCTGTTGGTAAGATGGGAATTCTCACCTAGACACGTAGCTGCTATACTTTTCTGATCATGTAAACATTAGCTTGTAAATGTACTCTCTGGACTAGGAAATTCCTAAACTCTGTCAAAGAGGCCTTTTCTTTCTCTTATGTTTGGTTTGGGTGTTTTGTTTTGTTTTGTATGCAATTGCTTACCCTGGACCTCAGGAGTCTCCCTCCTCAGCCTCCAGAGTTAGGCTTACAGGTCTGCACCAAAGAATCCTCCTAAGCAAGAGCTAGACTCTGGGGCTCCTTGGTGTACAGGACTCCAAAGCAGAGGCATGCCAGGGGGTAGTCACAGAGGAGGGCTTTGATTTGAGGGAAGGGTACTATACCCCATGGCCAGAAGGAAGGACAATACCTCCTCTTCCACACCAGACCAGAGGTTGACCGAAGCCTCTTCACACCTTGCCCTGCTTCTGTGTGACTCTCCTGCTTTGCCTTAGTGTTCACGTAAAGATACTGACTATGGTCATGTTTTATTCATGATGTCGTGCTGCCTAGAAGTGCAAGTTCCCAGCACCCAGGTGAAAAACCAAATGTAGTGGCATAGGCATGCAATCCCAGTGCCAGGAATGTACAAACAGGCACACCCCAGAGCTCACTAGCCAGCCAATCTAGCTGAATCAGTGAGCCATAGAGTCAGTGAAAGAGACTATCTCAAAATGAAGGTGAGAGCTACCGAGGAAGTCGCCTGAAGTTGACCTCTTACCTCCACATGCTCACATACTTGCACACGCCACCTATATGCACATGTGCTTCATAAACACACACACTCAAGTCCAGTTAGAGACAGAATTACCTATTATACCAAAAAAAAAAAAAAAAAAAAAAAAAAAGACTCCAGAACCAGGAGAATGAAAATAATGTCAGGGCAGGGTCTATAGCTCAGTGGTAGAGCACTCATCTAGCCTGAGTGCTCAATCAAAAGGCCCTGGGTTCAGTCGCCAGTACCACACCAAAAAAGTTACCTAATCTCATTAAACTGTGTAGCTGGTTGTGTTAAAAGGACTATAATTTGCATAAAATATAAAAACACTAAATACCTTATTTTTAAGTATAAAATGTCCCCAGAGCTCAAGACAATATGGATAGAGCCACACAGACTGCATGAGCAGGTGTGAATAACAGGATCTCTTCCCCAGGGCTGCCGGGGAGCGCTACCGCAGAGAGATGTTAGCCCATGGTGGAGGCAAGAAGCCCATGCTCATGGTTCAAGGTAAAGGACAACCTACACTGCCACCTTTTCTGGGAATGAGGGTTTGTTTCCATCTTCATGGGTTGTGTGATACAGCGTCGGCTTTCAGAATGTCAGTAATTCTCTAGTAGAAACATGGTCCTTGGCCATATCAGGACCCTTAACCCACTCATGGCCCTCAGTGGCTTCATGGACCACAAGCCTCAACATGGACTCAGGTGGTTACACATGCCACTCACATGAGCATGGCTCCCTGAGCAGCAAAGCCTGAGGACATCACCAATGTCAGTGTTCATGGAGGTCTGAGCAGCAGCATGGGCCACCTACACCAACATGGCCTCTGGTATATCAGACCACAGTGGTCCTTTGAGGAGGTCTAATCCAGAAGGTGAACATTTCCTCATTTCAGGCCTCCATCATTGCCCAGAGACAGGGGGCTCCCATGACCAGGCAGTAGGTTCAGTGACTGGGTTTGCATCAATGTAAGCTCTGGGCGTTGTACAGTATGCTGTGGGCCTGCTCCATTTGTCCCCTTCCTGCCTCTCCATCATATTCTTGTTTATTGTAGTGGCACTTGGGTATCTACTGGCGGCTTGGGGCCCTGTCCCAGGAGGCCTAAATCATCTTTTATACTATTAAAATTTCTGTTTTCCTATATAACTGACAAAAGTTAATTTATGGAAATTTTAATTGTAGGTGAAAGTGACCATCATGAATTTTCATGGAATGTCCTCAAATATTTATAGGGAGATGTGCTTATTGGACACTCTCAATATATTGATAGTTATAATTATAGCTAAGCCTTTTGACTATCTAATGAAATTGTGCTAGGAAGTGCTTCCCAGTATTTGGGGAGTACTGTTTTATTGTCTTGGTAGTAGCTGTTCTAAAGTATCCTCTTGCCTACTGTTGACTCTAAGGCCAGATCCATGCCTTTGATTCTTCCCATGTTCATCAAGCATGTGAGTAGTAGTGTGCGCCAGGCCTGCTTGTAATCTCCAGGGGTAGAGGAGTGAAAGACGCCAAGTCAAACAGTGCTCCTGTGAGTCTGTCCATTTGATCAGCCTGCCTGGGTTGGTTGGGCAGTTGAGGTGCTGGTCTGGGCTCCCTCTGTTCAATGCTTGATGGCGTTCTGGAGCATCATTGAACAGCTCCAGATTGCCTGCTTTTAATGAAGAGCATATGCTAGTCTCGCCTCAGGGTCCTCCTTGCTCCCTCTTGGCCCTTCTCCATCTCTGCTACATCTGGAATGGTTTGTGTGTGGCTTTTTCCTTGCATTAGGGTCCTGCTGTGTTGCTCTGGCTCTTAAACCGAAGCCACTCTCCTCCTGCAGCCTTCAGAATAACTGGTACTGTAGGCATGCACTACCACATGCCTGGCTAGAACTGTTTTAAAGGGCTCTCACATGGTAGTTAATTTAATCTCCTTAGGAATCCTTTGAGGCATGAACCATTATCATCTCCATTTTATAGATGATGAAGCAGGCCAGACCCCCTGCTCCTGTTGGGAGTAGTGAACACAAGAGCCAGGATTCAAGCCTGGTCCTGCAGCAAAGACCAAGCTTTTCAGGAGCCCGAGAAACAGACTCCAGGCAGAAGGGAAATGAATTGGCTCTAGTAGTGGATTGCGTACTGATAGTACACAGTCCCGTGCAGACAGCCCATTTCATTGGGGAAACTGCTTGCTTGTGGTGATAGTTTGTGTTGTGTGTGACATCTGTGCTTCCTTGGCTCTAAAGGCTGTCCTCACATGAATATTAATTTCCATGCTGTTCAGCACAAGTCAAAATTTCATTCTGTTCCTGGTTCTCTTGACTGCTCTGATTTTCTGCTCTTACCCTGACCATGGTACACCCTCCTCGTACAAATTCTGTGCTTTATCTGAAACACTTTTGAGCTAATATATATATATATATTTTTGCACTCAAATTCCCATTCTCATAAGAGAAAAACAAGTCCATGGTTTGGGCTACAGCTGCAACATTTAGATTCCAGTTAGTACCAACAGTAACTCTGCTTGTGTACTATTTTATATTTCTCTTCATGTTTTCCTACCAGATACTACTATTGATTCATAAGATAGATTACATGAATGGGGGAGGTCTGCAGAGAGGTTCCAACATCTGTTGTCACTTAAGAGTTGGATTTATAAGACAAGACCCACAATGACTACTCACTTGTATGCTACCAGCCTGCACTGAAAATCAGGATGTCAGATGCTGGCATTTGGCCTTGACTTCTGGGTTTAACTGGTAGGGTTGCTGAGCTTTGTTCTATACATGTGAAGCATTTGGTGGAGACCATCTTCTTTCTCTCACCCTGCTCTTGTCCTCCCCTCTTCCAAGAGTGCAATGGGAAGATAGCCAGAGTACAAATGGGAGATGCATTAATATATCAGTTCAGTATTGACTGACAAGCTTTGTATGAGACAAGACAAAACAGATTGCCAGGTGAGGTTTAAATGAAACTGGTTTGAACTCTTAGTGGCAGTGGTATGCTAGATACAAAAATCTCTAAGAAGTGTTAAAGCTCAAAGCCTTTTTGGGGTGTGGTGGGGGCTTCTGGGTGCCAACAGAGAGCTGTCCCTTTCAGAGCAAGTCTGCCGATCACCTTCAGAAGTAGCAGGAGCAGCTGGTCTCTGGACTCCTGCCAGTCTTGACCCCAGAAGTAACTGCAGGGACCAGTCCCCTCTGCCTGCAGCTACTAGTCCTGTCCTGGAGGCAGTCTCTCTAGCTCCCTGCCTGAGGCAGGAGCTTCGGGTGTGGGGAGACTCTGGAGAAGTCTTTCCTCTCTGGTGAGGGATCTGGCTGGCAGCTGGGCACTGAAGCCTTCTCACTTGGCCTCCACAACTGCTCTGGTTTTCCATCTTCAAACTGCCCAAATTTATACAGCTAGCTGCTAAGGTGGGTCCTGATAGGTAGAAAAGATGAAGAAAAAGGACCAGTCAAGGGAGAGCTGCCAAACCTGGCGGGCGGCTGAAGAATGCTGAACCTGCCCAAACCTGCCAGAATCCTGCAGTCAGGTCCCTGGTCTCTCCGCCTTTGCAGAGGTAAGGCTGGTCATAGGACTTCCCAACTGCCCCTGGATGCTGCAGCACCTCCTCAGCACCTCCCCCCCCCCACCGTGTGCAGCTGGGGTCCTGCTCTGATTGGGGGGTGGGGTGGGTTTGTTTGTTTGCCTCTGCACTAAGGGTTTTCAGTAGCCCAGCCTGCTCTGGGTGGCTCCTTTGCCGTCAAGGCTTGAGCCTACCAACCATAATGAAGTTGGGGGCCACTTAATCCCCCAAAGCATATTTGATCTAGTTGGCTTTACTTACTTAGGAAAAGTTCCATTTTCTTAGGTATTATATGTATTTAGCTGCTTCTAAATGAGAAGAATTAGGTAACAGAAGACAAATACAGACTCTCCCCAACCCGGCCTGTTAGCTGCCCGAGGAATGGATGGTTTCAAGTAGACCGCTGCACCATTTCTTGGGGCCTCATGCCTCTGCGTGGGCCTCAGGGACTCTGAGTGGGGCGTTTTCAGAGAGCTCAGAGAAGGCTGTGGATCCTAGTAATAAACACTGTTCTTAAAAAGCAGGTGCACTTGAGATCCTTAAGTTCTCCACAGTGAGCCAGCTGCTTAACCACTCTGTCCCCCCAGGAGACAGACCTCAGTGGGCTGCACCCCACCTCAGAGAGCCCCAAAGAGTTCACAGTGGTGCCTTTCTTTTCTATATCTTTTGGCCCAGCTCATCAGTGAAAGCCCACTGCCAGGCAGTCATGTCTCTGCGGCTCCAGCTGCCAGGTGGCGGCACATCACCCGGTGTTTCTCACAGGAGACAGTAGGCTGCTCTGAGACTGTGCCTTTCCCCTCAGTGATGATGCACCATGGTCTAAGCCGTATTTCCTCATTGGAGAAGTGTGGCAGAACAGAATTGGATTTTCAGTTCCTAGATCTGCCACTGATTCTTGGCAAAGTCAGTCTCCCTCAGTAAGATAAAATGAAATTTGACTTGAAAATACTGTCCCTTCTGCGGTCTTATGGAGGGGTTTGTGTGGTACACGTGCATGTGGTGATGAGTCAGAGCTCCCTAGACAGTTGGGCTTTGTGGATTTTTAAATGCATTCATAGATCATATAAAGAAACATGTTACAAGCACCTTATTTAGTGCTGAAGCTCACAACTGATCGTGGTGTGGCAAAGCCTGACTGAAGCCCACTTTCTGGGTACCATTCTAGGTAAGGCCACGCCCTCCGCCCTCTCTGTGTAGTGTGAGGGAAGGTTTTGGCTTTGCCTCCTATACCCTGCTGAGTTTCTGTGTTACATTAAGTGTCGAATTTCTAAGTACTTTTGCCTAAGATAAAACACGAAGATGTGGCATTTTCATTCACGTTGCTGATCCATACTGGAATCTTAAGTTGTGCTGTGGTGAACATGAACCAGAGTTCAGTTTCCTTACTACCATTTTTGATTTTGTATAGTTTTCTAAAAAGATCAAGAGCCCTGAGCTGGTGAGTACCTGGCCAGGGCTAATCTGTCCTTCCTGGGAAGTCCAACTGTTTCCCAGCAGCAAGAGTGGCCCTGAGTGCTGGAGGTGGAGACTGTGTCAGCAGTTTGTGAGGGACAGGGGAGCCCCTCGTGTAAGCCCCCAGCCCATCCTCCCGAAGACTTTGTCCTGTGCTTGGTGTTCCCTGTGCCCTTGCTGAGTTTGGGGGTTTCAATTTTACTTAATTTTCCATAGTTTTTTCTAACTACTGAAAGGTCATCGTGCCAGGTGCTTTTTTGTGTGTCACCTCCCTTAGTGCCTGTAACAAGGGTCTTTGTTTCTATAAAGAAACTTAGCTGAGGTCCACACCCTTTCACTTGAAAGTTGCCTCTCTGCAGGAATTCTGACCTGATTGATCTATTGATCATGGACTGTGGCATAAGCCTTGAGGACTCCAAGTCTGTGTCGTCTGCTTTTTTAAATGTTACAACCCAACTATTCCCATTGCCATTTAGAGTCCTCTGTGGACTCTGAATCTTTAGGGGACCCTCTTCCTCTGGCTTTCTCTGAGCACTCTCCACTCTCTGACAAAGCCTCCCACTTCCTTACCACATGTAGCAACAGTGAGTAACCACAGTGACCCTAGAGGAAAGACTGGCCAAAGCCCTGGGCCCTACAAACCCTTGTTCTCCAACTACAGCCTCTCCTCCTCCTCCTCCTCCTCCTCCTCCTCCTCCTCTTAAAGATTTACTTTATTATGTATTCAGTATTCTGCCTGCATGTGTCCCTGCAGGCCAGAAGAGGGCGCCAGATCTCATTACAGATGGTTGTGAGTCACCTGTGGTTCCTGGGAATTGAACTCAGGACCTCTGGAAGAACAGTCGATGCTCTTAACCACTGAGCTATCTCTCCAGCCCGAGCCCCTTCTACAGACAAGCTCAGCTTTATTTTTATGTCTCTATGGCCAAGAGTGATTTGCAAAGTGATAACTGACTGTGTTCTAAAGATCAGATAAGAAGAAAAAAAAATAGGAGATAAATGAGTCAATTCTCAGGAAACTGAAACTCCCTTCCCAAGTGACTCACAGGACCAAGGCCTAGAAGCCCGCAAGGCCTGACCTTAAGCTGATTAAAATTAATTTACTACTTAGTATTTTTGCAGATCTTTATAGGAACAAAAATGCATTCACTTTGCCATAATTATTCTGAATCATCTCTTCTAGCTCATTAGATTTTATTTATGTTCACAAAAACAAACCAAAGGATTATGGCTTAGACTCCCAAAGGTCACTCCAAGGAGATTAATAAAAGCAATCAACTCAGCTATTTACCCTTCTTTAAAAAACTTCTTAAGACCAGGCATAGAAGACTCCCAGCACCAAGACACCCACCTAGACTTGGGTTCATACCATTTACCCAGAGACAGATTTGCGCCATCCACACAGCCATGGGTTCATACCATCTACTTAGACTTGGGTTCACACCATCTACCCAGAGACAGATTTACATCCTCTACCCAGGCATGGGTTTACACCATCCACTCAGAAACAAGTTCATACTGTCCTCCCAGACATGAGTTCACACCATCCTCCCAGATACCAGGTCACACCATCTACCCAGACATAGCTTCACACCATCCACTCAGAAACAAGTTCATACTGTCCTCCCAGACATGAGTTCACACCATCCTCCCAGATACCAAGTCACACCATCCACCCTGACATAGCTTCACACCATCCACTCAGAAACAAGTTCATACTGTCCTCCCAGACATGAGTTCACACCATCCTCCCAGATACCAGGTCACACCATCTACTCAGACATAGCTTCACACCATCCACTCAGAAACAAGTTCATACTGTCCTCCCAGACATGAGTTCACACCATCCTCCCAGGCAACAGGTCACACCATCCACCCTGACATAGCTTCACACCATCCACTCAGAAACAAGTTCATACTGTCCTCCCAGACATGAGTTCACACCATCCTCCCAGGCAACAGGTCACACCATCCCCGCAGAGACAGGTTTACAGCATTCATGCAGATACAGGTTCAATTCATCCTCCCTGAAATGGAACCAGGGCTCCTTGGGGAAATGGCTGATTCTAGGCCCAGAACTGGGAAGACTTGGAAATGATCTAGGAGCATCTTCAGTGCCATAAAATGAGTGTGCCCAAAGGCACACTCAGGAGTGGCAAGTGTGTCATAAGCAGTGAGCTTGCTGACAGAACCCTCGGTGGCCAAAACCAGGAACCCAAGCAGCTAGGTCAATAGTGCCATGCCTGGATAAAACCAGAGTCTCAGATAAGGATCTGTGTGTCCACACTGACATAGACCAGCGAAGGAGTGAGTGGATGGAGCAGACAGATTCTCCATGGAGAGGAATTCTCATCTTGTATGGCACCTACCCCTTCCCACCTTCAATCTGTGCGGTGTGAACCCACTCACACACACCCCTCCCCCCCAATACTGAGGGAGAGGAACAGGTGAAGCTTCACTCACAAGTTTGGCAGAGGGTGAGGAATGGCCGGCAGTGACAAGTTGTGAGGGCACTGTGTCCCTGACAAGGAGCGAGGTGTGCTGCCTCATGACTTCTGTCCCCAAATCCCACCCTCCATTTGATCAGATAACCCACACGGGGAAGCGTTCTGCCTCATGCCTGGGCAGTACTCAGCAAAATCGTTAGGGTTGTGGGTAAGGATAAGACTATGGGAGCCTACAGAGGCGAGCCTGGTGTAGGGTGCTCTGGGTGGGACTTGGGACAGAAGAAGGCGCTCGATAAAAACAGATGATGAGAAGAAGGCACACATTTCGTCAGTCACACTCTGTGTTGGCCTTTTAGTTGTAACAAATATGCCGTCACAGCATAAGATGCTGACCACCAGGAACTAGCTAACCCTGGACCATGTGGGGGCTCTGTACATTACAGATTTTAGTAAAGATTGATGGCCTACTCATGATTAGACTGACGCTGTGATATGGAGCCACATGTTTCTGCTTCCTGGCAGCCTTTCCCACTGTGGCAGGGTGGGGGAGTGGAGGCACACAGGTTCGATTAGAATGATGTGATACAAATGCAGCGGGAAGAGTAGATGGCAGGCTCTGCAGGGCTCTGCAGACACTGAGACTTTGGGCATTTCTTTCAGGACTATGAAGAACCAAGTGTACTAAGGCAGACTACCTCTGATAGTATCCCTTGGCTGTCAAGGACAGATGCCCAAGCAGAAGGCAGTAGTAAGGGTTAAGTTAAATGAACTGCTGGCTGTTGGTGAATGGGCACGTGGAGGGAATAGACTCGGTGTGTCCTGGGATTTGGCATTGGAGTGAGGGAGTGAGATGTGGTGATGAATTTTTTTTTTTTTTAAAAAGCTCCAAGCTTTTACCCCAGGGAGATCATTGTGTTGTTATGGCAACTGAGAACTGTGGGATACAGTTGGGCCAGCAGAGTGTAATGTATAGACACTCAGTCACCATGTAGAGTTCAGAGCAAGGAGCGCCAAGCCTAGAGGGTTCAACCCTTGTGCTGCTGAAGGAACCCAGATAGAACTCTGCATCCACCCAAACAGTGCTGGCGGTGGGAGCCTGCTTTTCCAGAAGTCAGGTCCATTTCCCAGTTGCACAAATGGCACATTTGCTCAGATTGGTGCAAACTATTTAGTCTGCTTTAAAAGTTTGATGTCTTACCAATGCATCATCCAGGTATTGGGCTTTGGTGGTTGTTGTTATTTCGATTTTTTTGTTTTGTTTGATAATACAGTTACTAACCTAATATAACCAAATGTGCTTATTGTTTGGCTTTGCTGCTGCTGTTGTTTGTACAAGACAAACATGACAGTCAGGGAGCCATAAGACCGGTCTGTCAGCAGAAGGACAGCTGATGTCTGAAGTAGGAAAGCTAAATAAACAGTCACTAGTCAACACCAGCTTGACTGATTTTCCCTGTTGTCAAAATGTATACAGGGCTATTTAGGAAAGGTACTTTACATGATTTTTAGTACTAAAAATTAGTAGTTCTTATTTCCAATTTTAAAAACATGCAGTTAACTTTTAGTCATGCAGCCTGATTAATCCCCAAGTCCTGGCATTGTGGCAGGAAGCTGGCATGCTCAGTAGGTACATGCTGCCTTTGGATGGTTATTATTCTGAAGTTTATTTTTTAATGTCTGTTTGCTTTTTAAGTTTTTAATCAAGTGGAATTTTCAAGAAGAGATAAGCAAGCATTAACCTATGACAAGTTCTGCCTGTCTGAGCCAGCATCTGTGCCCCCAGGGATGGAGGCCAAGCTTCAGCAGATGCCAGAACATGCTCAGAGGCCCAGGTCCTGGGCTCCTGAGCACCTGCCCTCAAGTGTGCTGTAGCGACATAGGAAACCCCCTCACATAGAGAGATTAAACAAGAAGAAAGATGATTCTAGTGATAGTGGTGTGGGTTTTTACCTAGGTCTTAGTGTGTAGTCTTAAGTTGGCCTGGAGGTGGTCCTGCCTCCTGAGTGCTGGGAAGCGGTGTCTGTTGCCATCCCTGGCTAGGACAAGGTGCTTTTAAAAATTCTATCATGTCAAGCAAGACTAATGCTGGAAGTAAATCATTCTGGTAACTTGTGATAGGTTGTTCAGAAGCTTACATAGATTCTGCGTTTCTCTGTAGTGAGAGAGGCCTCTCCTATCTCTGAACCACCTTACCCTGTTTACTTCTCACTTCATGTTAATATATATATATATATTAGTTCACCACAATGGTTTATTTTGGTCCTTGCCCTCAGTAAGGTCTGAGTTCTCTGAGTTCTGAACTGGCATCATATTCCTGGTCATATCTACAGCCTTATTCAGGAGGCTCTGTATCTTCCAGTGGAGATTTGGTAAATGTATGACTTTAAGGTTTGACTATGAAATGTCCCCATAGCTCCTATTTGCATGCTTGGTCTCTGGTTGGCGGTGCTGTTTGGGGAGCTGGAGGAAGTAAATCATAGGGAGTGGCTCCTTGGGAGGCTAGCACAGACCCTGGTTTTTCAGTTTTCTGTACCTTGTAGTAAACAGCTCTCCACAACCCACACTCCTGCCATTGTCCTGTCTAAGTGCAAGGGGCAAGCAACCACAAACTGAACCTTGGAAACTGACACCCATGAGTGGGAACCAGCTCTCCCTGATACACTGAGCACTATTAAGGTGTTAACGTGTTCAAAGTCTGTGTTAGTGTTAATGAAAAAAGTTCTCTCGTTTGTATTGAAAGTGTTAGTTTCCTGTAAACAAGAAAAATATGTCGGGGATTGGGCAGTTTGACTCTCTGAGTAGCAAATGTTGGACTCTCCTCTGCTGCCTTGCTGCCTACAGTAGAAGAACTGTCAGGCAAACAGCACCAGCTGTGAACAGTCCATGGACAGCTTGAGAAAACTTCAGGAAAGCACAGCCCCAGCAGGGCTGTTTTGAGGGTTTGTACTAGCTGTTTTGTATTGCACCCCTAATGAGTCCTGGTTTACCCTGCAGCCATTTCCAGCTAGGCCAGAGGGGGAGCTCTTCCCTTATTGGCTAAGAAAAGAAGGATGATGGTTGGTGCTAAGAGGCAACACTGGGTTTGGTCCAAACAAATATCTGTGGTTGGTCCAAACAGCCTCTCCCATGTATGTAAGAGACTCACTGCCTGGGTCAGCTGGGAGTAGTCTCTGTGCTCAGGTTCACCTGTTCTCTGCCTTCCTCTGTTTAGGCACCAGCCTGGCCTTCACCTCCTTTTGCCTGCTCAGCCCCTTCAGTCCACACACCATGTCAGGACCCCTTCCCTATACTCTGTCCTTTTTGATGACTTTTATCAAAAGTGGAGTCCTTAAGATGCTGCCGTTTGGCTCTTGAAGATGCTGTGTGTTCTTTCCTTTGTAGATCTCTGCACCTGAATGCCACATATAGTTACTCTGTTGTACATAGCCAGTGTTCCATAAGGCATAGTGAAATAGGTCAGTCTTTCCATTTATATTCTTTTAATGGAAGACCACCAAGTCATCCTAGTAATTTAGTGGAACTATTTAAGAAACAAACATTAAAGTATTTGTAGAAAATGCCATAGGAGCTCAGAGAGATCATGCTGCTTGATTTAAGCAGCATGGAATAGTCTGTACATGTTAGTATGGCAGTTCCCTCGCAGAGCTTCCCTGACACCAGGCCAACTGCAAGCACAGGCCTAGTGTGGCTTCGACCAGGCCAACTGCAAGCACAGGCCTAGTGTGGCTTGAGTTGTCCTGAAGCCTGTGGTCTGCAGCTCCTCCTTGCCTCCTAGTTCCCTTTGGTGTTGGTTCCAGGAGCGCTCACTTTTCATCCACCACCCAGGAGCCTGAGACTGGAACAGCAGTCCAGTGTTTGTTCAACTGTGTCACTTTCGGGAGTTCAGTGAAAACTCTAAACAAGAGTCCACCTTGATCCCCTGTGGTGGACTTCAAAGATGTGTCTACTCAGCTAGTGCGTACTGCACTAGAGGGAGTCCCGGGTCTCACCCCTGCCTGACCCCTTATGGAGCCACCCTTGCTCTGTGTGGTGATTGGACAACTGGGTGAAGCAGTATAGGAGGGTGACAGTCTGAGGATACTAGCTCTTGTAAGTCTCCCTCCACAGCTTGGGGCCTGTAGCCTGCTTTGGGCTGGTGGTATAGTATAAGGACCAAACACACCCACCATTCAAATAGCTATTCATGTATGCTGTCCTTACTTTAGAAAGAGGAAAGTGAACTTGAACTCATAGGATTTGAGATGGAAAGTTGGAAAGTTAAAATAGAGTCAATATTTCAAAGATTCAGATACAAAGAGGAAACATGTGACTGCTCCTTTAAGTAAAAGGTCCTCACAGAAAGAGTGACTGTTTGGGTCTGAGGTTCCTATTCTCTAAATCCTTGCTGCTGGAGCACCAGGAATAAGTGGTGCCCGTGTTTACTGGTGTTTTAATGCTTAATCAACCTCTTAAGTCAACCACCTTTGTGTTCTGTGCTGACTGAACAACCAGATGATGCAGGCTAGGTGTGAGCACCTGTGTTACCGCTACAGAAACTGTTGGGTGCTTTGTGCTTTGACAGGGTAGGGCAAGAGGAGCCCTGTGGTGTGCTGATCTCTAGACAGACCAAAAAACAAAGCCACCTCTCTCCCGAAGCTGGTAGATCAGATCTTTCTTACACTACCATTAGCCAGAGCCTCTACTACCCTTGATTTTCCCGCTTCTTGATTCTTTTTTGTTTTTTTTTTTTTGTGGTGGGTTTGGGGGGTTGTGGTGAGGCATGCTGGTTATTTTTTGTCAACTTACTCACTAGAGTCACCTGGGAAACGGGAACCCCAATTGAGAATTGCTGCCATTGGCCTGGGCTGTGGGTGTGTATGTGGGGCATTTTCTTGACTGATAATTGATGTGGGAGGGTCCAGCCCACTGTGGACAGTGCCACACCTGGACAGCGCCAGTCTACGTTGGACAAGAAAGCAGGCTGAGCAAGCCTTGAGCATCAAACCAGTAAACACATTGCCCATTGTCCTGCTTTCAGTTCCTGTTTTTGCATTCCTGCCTGGAGCTTTTTGCTGTGTCTTCCTTCAATGATAGAATGTAATCTGTAAGCTGAAATAACCCCTTTACTCCCCATGTTGCTTTTGGTTATTGTTTTATTAGCAGCATCAGAAAAGCAGCTAAACAGAGAGGTTGGTTGATTTATTGTACTTTATTTTATATAATAGATTTTGGTCATATTCTTTCTCCTCCCAGATCCTACCTACCTTCCTATCAACCCAACTTCATGTTCTCTCTCTGTCACACACACACACACACACACACACACACACACACACACACACACAAATAAAGAAAATCAAAACAGACAAAAAGTTTTTTAATCAGTAATACAAAAATAAAATGAAGCAAAAGGTACACAAACATTATGGATTCCGCTTTGTATTAGTCAACTGTTTCTTAGCATGGGACCTACACCAAAGTGTGCTTGATACACCCAGTGACACTCCACTAGAGAAAACCGGTCTTCTCTTCCCGTCAGATACCCATTACAAATAGATTCTTGACTAGGGGTGGGACTTTGTGTCCACTTCCCCTTTTCAGTGCTAAGATTTTTGTCTGGTTTGAAACCGTGTAGGCTTTTGTTTGTATACTGTCACAGTCCCTGTGAGTTCACATGTATGTCAGTCCTGTAGTATCTGAAAGACGCTGTTTTCCTTGTAGTCATCCATTACCTCTGGCTTTTACAATCTTTCTTTTTCCTCTTCCACATAGATCCCTGAGTCTTGAGGGGAGGGGTTTGATGAAGACATTTAGGACTGAGTGCTCCAAAGTCTCTCACTCTCTACACATCGACCAGTTGTGGATCTCTTTGTTAATTACCATCAGCTGCAAGAAGTAGCTTCTCTGATAAGGCTTGATTGGTTCTCTAATCTACTTTATTTTATTGCTATGTTCTTTTAGCAGAATAATAGTATTAGGTTTCCCCTAGACCCATGACCTATCTGTTCTCAGGATCTTAGCCAATCTTAGCAGTGTCAAGAATGGGTTCCATCTCATGAAGTGGACCTTAAATCTAATCAGGAAGTGGGTGGTTATTCCTGTAACATCTGTGCCACTACTGCACCAATGCATCTTGCAGCCAGTCTCTGTTGTGTAGGTCACAGGGTTGGTAGCTGGGTGATGTTGATACTACTTTTTTCCTCTAGTAGTGTAAAAAGTACCTTCTAGCATCATGAACGCTCGTCAGTAGGGGTGCAGCTTCTAATTTGTCACCAGCTCAATTTCCCCATGGTTGATGACATAAAGAAGCTGTCTTTAGTAAAGGCCTACCATCATATTATAGAAAATCACCAATAGCATTGACAGTGGCCTACAATATTTAGGTGGGGAGTCTGTGGGACCCCTTTGGACAATGACTCAACAAAATATAACTTTCTGGCACTGGAGGCCTTAGTTGGTAGCATAAGATGTCTAGTTGGGGCATTGTCTCCACCTTTACATGGTGATTCCATTTAAATTTCTTGCACATATGTCTGTGTTTTAGGAAGCTTCTACAGTAATTGGTTTCTATTGGCTTTACAAAAGGCCTTTCATGTCCATAGTCCCTCCCCACATTCCCTTTTACACTGACTTCCATCCCTCTCCACATTTAATCTTCCTACTTTAGTTTCCCCTTTATTCCTTTATAACATTGTACTTTATTTCCCCTTCCTTGGAAGATCCTCTCCTACCCACTGGTCCCTTAGTAGGTACCTAACTGCTATGGTTATTAAGATTATCAAACACATATCCAAAGTGTAAAAACTGATATCCACATATATGACAAAACATGCAATATTTGTCTATTTTTGGTCTAGGTTTTTGGTCTAGGTTACTTAGCTCAGGATGATTGCTTCTATTTATCTGCAAATTCTATGATTTCATTTATCTTAACAACTGAATAATATTCCATTGTGTAAATGTGCCATATTTTTAGTATCTAGGCTACTTCCAATTTCTAGCTATTATGAATAGAGCAGCAATGAACAAGGATGAGCCAGTATCTCTATAGTAGGGTATAGATTCTTTTGGTTATATGCCCAAAAGTAGCATAACTGGATTTTGTAATATTTTGAGGTATGTTCACACTGATTTCAATAGGAACTGTACCAGTTTGCACTCCCATCAACAATAAATAAGTGTTCCCCTTTCTTCACATCTGCCTAGCATGTGTTGTCCTGTGTTTTATTGATCAAGGATGTTCTAATAGGATGCAGTGTGTTGTTTCAGATCTTTTTTAAAAAAACAATCTGTTGACAATTGCTTTGCATCCCAATATGTGGTCAGTTTTGGGAAAGGTTCCATGGGCCACTGAGAAGAAAGTATATTCTTTAGTGTTTGAGTGAAATAGTCTGTAGATATCTGATAGGTCCATTAGATTTATGACATAATTTAACTTAAGCATTTCTCTGTTTTGTTTTTGTCTGGATGGCCTGTCTGGTGATGACTACCAGTGTGTGAGATTCAATATATGATTTTAGCTATAGTAGTGTTTCTTTTAGGAACTTGGGTGCCCATGTGTCCAGTGCATAAGTGTTTAGAATTAGAATATCTTCTTGGTGGATTTTTCCTTTATGAGTATGTAGTTTCCTTTCTTGTCTCTTCTATTAGTTTTGGCTTGAAATCTATTGTGTCAGCTATTAGAAAAGCTAGACATACTTGTTTTTGGGGTCCATACTTGTTTTTTGCTTAGAATACCTTTTCTATCCTTTTACCCTGAGGTGATGTCTGTCCTTGATGACTACATGTGTTTCTTGGATACAGAAGGATGGATCTTCTTTTCTAATTGAAACTGTTAGTCTGTTTCTTTTTGCTGGGTAATTGAGACCATTAATATTAATATGTACCAATGAGCAGTATTCATTGATTTCTGTTATTTTGTTCCTGTTGGCAGCCCCCTTCCTTTTTTTCTCTTTTGACCAACTGTCCTAGGGGTATTTATTCCTGTGTCTTCTTGAATATAGCTAATCTTTTCTTCAAACTGACGTTTTCCGTCTAGTGCTGTAGAATTGGATTGGTAGATGGAAATTGCCTAAATTTGGTTTTATTGTGGAATGTTTTTCTTTCTCTGCCTTTTGAATCACAATGTCAGTCAATAGTTATACTGGGTGTAGTAACCTGGGCTGTTATCTGTGGTTCCTTGAAGTTTGTGGAACATCTGTCCAGGCCCTTCTGGCTTTCAGAATCTCCTTTGCAGTGGTTCTCAACCTTCCTAATGCTGTGACCCTTTGATACAGTTCCTCATGTTGTGGTGACCCCCAAACTTTAAATTTATTGCTGTTGCTACTTCATAACTATAATTTTGCTACTGTTATGAATCATAATGTAAATATCTGTTTTTCTGATGGTCTTAGGCCACCCCTGGAAAGGGCCAGTTGACTTCCCCAATGGAGTCGCGACCCACAGGTTGAAAACCACTGCTCCATTGGCAAGTTGGGTATTATTTGAATGGGCCTGACTTTATATGTTTCTTGGTCTTTTTCCTTTGCAGCTTTTTCTTTGTTCTGTATGTTTAGTGATTTGATTATTATATGTCATAGATAGGAGTTTCTTTTTTGGTCCTGTCTATTTGGTGTTCTGTATGCTTCTTGTAGCTTGAAAGGCTTCTTCTTTAGACTGGAGAAATTTTCTTCTATGATTTTGTTAAAAAATATTTTCTGTGCCTTTGACCTGAGTTTCTTCTCCTTCTTCCAGTTCTATTATTTGTAGCTTCTATCTTTTCATAGTGTCGCAGGTTTTCTGGATATTTTGTGATTGGATGTTTTTTAAGTTTGAAATTTTCTTTGACTGGGGTATTCAGTTCTTCTTCCTTGTCTTCAACACCTGACATTCTCTTCCATTCCTTCTACTATGTTGGTGAGGCTTGCCTCTGAGGCTTTTGTGTGGCATGTTGAGGTTTTCATTTCAGCTTGAGTTTTCTTTAGTGATTGTATTGTTTTGTTAAATTCTGCTTTCCTATCTGGAAGTGTTTTTATTATTCCATTCAGTTGGTTTTGTTTTCAGTCTTCATTAAAGAAAGCCTTTATTCATATTTTCTTTAAGGTCCCTGAACATGTTCATAATTGCTGCTTTGAAGTCCTTGTGTTGTGTTTCAGGTCAATTGTTTTTGACTGCCTAACACATTAGTATTGTTGCCTTCTGGAGGAGACTGTGTCTTGGTTGTTTATATCTGTGACATTTGTGTTGGGGTCTAAGCATCTAGAGTAAGGATGTTTGAAGTGATTCTTGGTATAATAGCCAGTCTTACTTTTGTTGGGTAGGCGTTCTATTCTTTGGTTGCCATTGCCCACTGAGTCCTAGCTAAGTATGGTGATGTAGGGTCCCTGGGTACCAGCAGTGTGGCAAGTATGGGGTCCCTGGTAGAGAGCAGGTCATTGAGAGGAATCCCAAAGAAATGTGACTAGATGGAGATGTGCTGGAAGGCAAGGCTGAGAGGAGTGGCAGGAAAGAACTAGGCTCCTGGGTTTGCACCAAGAGCCCGAGTCCCCGGAGAATGGAGGTAGGCTGGGAGGAGGGGCAGCAGGCAGGCTGAGGCCAGTGTAGTTAGAGTTTTTCTGCCTGGCCACTGGCCAATCAGAACTTTATTTACACAGAGCAATATCCACAGCAGGCCAGTCCATGGGTTAGGTATGGAGACACTGAAATGGGGGACAAGAAAGAGGATGAAGGTCTCCTGTCTGAGTCACAGCCTGGTATAGCTGCTGTAGTAGAGAGGTTCTGTGCCTTAGTGGAATCACAAAGGAGTGGAGATGGGCCGACCACCAGGAGTAACTAGGGGACCCTGAGTCAGAACCAAGAGCAGCTGTTCATTTTTGAGACAGGGTCTCATTCTGTAGTCTCTTTCCTCAGCTTCTCGGGGGTTGGGATTGCAGGTAGGAGCCAGTATGTGTAGCTCCCTCTTGCTCTTTAATGGTCAAGTGGCTGGAGTTAACTAGTTTTATTTTACTTCATTGCTGAGAATTGAACCTGGGGCCTTGTACTTCTGGCAAGTATGTCAGTGGCCTGCACTATAGACCCAGTTGACATCTGTTTTGCTAGGAAAGACTAGGAAAATTCTCTGGGAATTAGGCAGAATGTTTTAAAATTCTTTTTCTATAGGCAGAATTTTAACTTCATTTGATTTGAACTTGGATCTCGAAATGTTACCCAGGATGCTTCCAAACTTTTGGGCCCCAGAGATCTTCCCACCTCACCCTCCAAGCACATGGGACTATATGAATGTGCCATTTTGCCCAGCTAGAATTTGAACTTCCTTACCTGTAAATTTTCTGTAAACTGTCATATGTACTTCAGCGCAGTGCCTGTGCCTGCAGAGTGGGACAGTATTGATTATAAAGTAGCCCTGGAGAAGAGACAGTGAAGTCGCAGACTCACAGCAGGTCTCTGCTGCTGCTCTCTAGGTTCCGGAAGCTCCTGCCCAAGTGACTTCAGATCTCTTGGGCTGTGTTTTCAGCAACACTTGGGAAGCAGGCTCTCTCCGCAGGAAGGCTGATGATGTAATCAGAGTGTACTGTGTACAGCATCCTGAGTCTGCCTTATCCTGGTACATCGGTCACGGAATAGGTGTGATGAAGTCTGACTGCTGTCCTAGCCCTTCAGGGCCCTGGGGTCACCTGGAGGTGTGCAGTGGTCCCAGCACTGGCTGACTCGGCACCCTCTGCAGCCTTCCTGAAGCTCCACCCTCATCCCTGTCTTCTTCGACCCACTTGTCACTTCCCATTTGGATGGTTAGTGCTTCTTTGGGTAGTTTCTTCTGAATTATAGAAGCTGTTGTTTGTTGTATACATTTGCTCAAGCCCTTCTATTGTGTAACATTTCAGGAAAGTGTCTGAGGTTTAGCTTCTTTCAGAACTGAGATATCCCCAATAAAATAGTTCCCAGGTTTGGGGATTTAGCTCTGTGGTAGAGCGCTTGCCTAGGAAGCACAAGGCCCTGGGTTCGGTCCTCAGCTCCAGCAAAAAAAAAAAAAAAAAAGTTTCCGGCAAGCAGACTCAACCAGAAAAAAATATACCAATGGTTCTATATTTTTATTATGTCCTCTGTAAAGAATGAAAATGCCAGACATTATGGTATACATCTATAATCCCAGCACTTAAGAGGCTAAGACAGAAGTGTTGCAGATTCAAGGCCAGCCTAGACAACATACTGAAGTTCTCTCTCATATATAAGGATAAGTAAGATTGGTTAGATGGTTCAAGTGGGTAAAGGACTTGCCATGTAGACCTGGTGACCTGAGTTCAATACCCTTAACTCACATGAAGATGGAAGGAAAGAACCAAGTTCACACAGTCATCCTCTGACCTCTACATGTGTGCCATAGTGCACAAACCACACATACAGTAATAGTAAACACCTTGTTCAAAACATGGTTAGATGCATGTACATTTTCAAAGTAGCACATAGATAATATATTTCAATGCTGTGATTTCTTCGTAGGAACATCATAAAGCATTAACAATAGAATGTGTATGTGATGTTCCCTGTGTGTGTATGTATGCATGCATGTTCATGAATGTAAAAGCATGTGAAGGTGTGTGTGGAAGGGGGCTTGCAGAGGTCATTGTTGTCTTCCCTCATCATGTCCCCACCTTACTTTTAGAGACAGTCTGGTCTTTTCATGAACCAGCTGAAGTGGCTAGCTGTCAAGCCCAGGGATCCTCTTATGCCCATCTATCCAGGGCTGGGGTTACAAGCCCATGTCCCTACACCCAGGTTTTACATGGGTGTTGGGGATTACACTTGGGTCTTCATGCTTTTGTGGCATCTCTCTAGCCCCCAGATGGTATTGTTTGGGGAGAGAGGGTTTGAAACAGGTTCTCTCTCTCTCTCTCCACCTGCCGCTGCCTCCTGAGTACTGGAATTAGAGGTGTTCACCACTGTGTCCACTTCCCTGATGTCGTTCTTAGTATGAGGTTGGGACTCTACATTATGGACAGTAACATTCGAAAAACGGTGTCGTTTGTCAGGTGCTCTGATTGGAGTCCTGGTTTTCTTGCCCAGTACTTGTGAGGCCTTGAGCTTCTGAGTGTACTGATACTGGGTATGCACCAAGAGAGCACTTGGAACATTTGTCTACAACAAAGTACTCAGCACTTAGAGTAGATGGTAGCTAAAGAATTGAACTTGGCATCTGGAGAGCTGGCTCAGCAGTTGGGAGCAAATACTGCTCTTGCAGAGAACCTAAGTTAGATTCCCAGCACTCATGGCAGGTGACTCACACCTGCCTGTAACTCCAGCTCAGGGAACCTGACACTTCTGACCTCCTCAGGCACCTGAATGCGTGCACATACACATAAGCATAATAAAAAAGAAAAGGACTCTTTTAAAACAGTTTGAAGCTAGCATTTGCTTCCTGTTGGAAATATTGCCACAGAACATTTGAAAAGGAAAATGTCCTCCACCAATCATTACAAACTATCTTCTAGTGTATGAATATTTCAAGTATCTTAAAGGAAACTTTTCTGGGTGTAGTGCAACCTTAATGATAATGAATTTAGGTTGTAAAATTGGCATCATGCACACATATTTCACACTAACGTGAGGTTTCCATTAAAATAACAAATACCCTTATATACTGATTTTCTAAGCATTATTGCTTTCTATTGGATCTTAGCTAATAGTCTGACTTTTGTTTCTAGAGTTTAATGTGCAAGAAAGAGTTACAAAAGGAGCAAACGTAATGAGAACAGTGGCACTAACTACAGCTGGAAGCTGTGTTCAGGGTCCCTGACAGGCCAAGTGTTGTGTGCATTGCATGTAGTCTTTAATCCTTTGAGCAGTCCGGGCTGCTTAGTAACTCATTTGCCTGAGGTCACCTGGTAGCAAGGACAGAACTTGGATTTGACTGGAGCACTGACTCATCTTGCGTGGGCTGGTAATTCCTTCAGCGTCTTTTTTCAAGTTATCCCAGGCAGTCCTCGCTTTGGAAGTAGTTGCTTGCGTGTTCCACTGTATTTTCCCCCTTGTTCCATTGTAATTTTTGGTGACTGAATTGCCTCATCAGAAATACACTGACACTGTATTAAGAAAAGGATGCTGTTGAGCTCTCCGAGACCAGTCTGCTAAGTGGTCCACCAGTTAGAAGGATACACCTCTCTTGCCTTACCTACAGGGAAATGGCCTTCCAGGAAATTCAGATCTGCCAACTGTGAATGCAGGATGTGGTTCCTGAAGCATGCTCAGTGGTGGGAACCTCCTTTTCTTGAACAGCATCTACCCAGGAGTAAGTGATGATACGTATCCTGACACCAGATCTAGAGCTGGGAACACTGGGATTATGGCACAGTTTCAGTAATAGAGGTAGATGGCAACCCAGCATAGCAGCCAAGTAAATAGAATCCTTCCTTTCTGCTTATTCAGGTCTTCACCCAGCATAGCCTCAGAAATAGCTGAGAGCTTTGTGGAAGGAAAAAAAATGAAAGAGAGCACCTGCGTTCTCAAGGCTGAGGCCTCACTTTCGTTCCGGGTGCTGAGTTTTTTAAGAGGGTGTGTCTTTATTTAATGTGTGGGCATGTTGGCCTCGGGAAGACATTGAGCTTCAAAAGGCAAAATGTTTTGTAACCCAGAAATGTAATTGTGAGTAGAATTATTATATCTGATGATGAAATGAGACCTGACTAGTGTGCACACAGCACGTGTGGGGTTGTACTTGCTGGCCCTGCTTCTTTGGAGAGATGAACACAGCCCTAATCCCACGGAGATGCAGCCTGTTTGAACAGCGACAGATGCTAATTCATCTTAGGGAGCAGGCCAGCTCTTCAGTTGAAAGGAAGAGAGCAACCTGACTTGCTGGCAGTTTACATGCTGGTGATGGTCTGATTTCCTCAGGAGCTGATGGTAGATAGTGGGGATCCACCTTCAGCCAAAGGTGTGGGTAGCCACCACCTTATAGCCAGCAAGAACTTCAAAGGGGGAAGGTGAGGCACACACTTGCCCCAGGCTTGGGAGAGACAGACTGGAATGGGAATTCCAGTCTCATCAAAGTCACTAAACAGCTCTTAGGCGTCAGGCAGCCTTTGTAGCTGAAGTTCCCAATGGGTCTGAACCGAGTTTGGCACATATAATTATTTTGGCATAAAAAATAGCCATTAACCATTACAGAGGATTTTTAGAATTAGTCATGGTATTGAGGATGGCTGTTGAGACCTCCTCCTGAGTTCCTGAGTCTTTTTAAGGTAATCTGCTCTTCTGTAACGTTGGGTTAGCGTTTCATCAACTGAACCGCGCACTGCAGTGTTTCAGCTGTGGTCAAGTGTAATAATATAAAATCGGCTGTGTGTGTGTTTGTGGGGTGGGCTGCACACATGAGCAGTGGCCAGAGATCAATATTAGGTGTCTTCATCTGTCACTATCCATCTCATTTTTCGAGACAGGGTCTCTCACTAAACCTGAAACTCAGCAATTCAGAAAGGCTGGATGGCCAGTGAGCTCCAGGGACCCACCTGTCTCTGTCCCAGGCTTTTATGTGGACACTGAAGACCTGAATTTGTAGTCTCATACTTGTGCCACCGGAGTATCTTTCCAGCCCCAAACCCAGCTTCTTAACCGTCTCAGCTTACTGGTCAAAAGCATTCGCATTTACAAGATTGTGTGATTGTTCCCAGTGTCCATTTCTAGAATTTTCCCATCACCCCAGTGATGTGTTCTTAAGAAATCTCTTATTATAGCTATATCAGGTCATCAGTTGGGGTGACTTTAGTAATATCTTTTTGTCCCTTTGTTTACTTTATTAAGCAGTTAGCTATCTGATTTTTTTTTTTTTTTTTTTTTTTTTTGGAGCAAATAGCAAGAAGCAGAAAAAAGTAAAATAAGCAATGATTCATGAGCTGGATAATTACCTTGTGATTATAAGTTTTGTGGTAATAACCTAAATACTTAATCATAGAGCCGTGTCCTGAAATTCAGCTTGTGCAAAAATAATGAGTAGCCTCATCCGTCAACTCTTGAACTGGGAAGTAGGTTTTCAGACCCCTGAGGCTGAGGGTTACTGTTACAGTTACAAAGCGTTTTCCTGCATTAAACCAAACCTTATTGAATCTGTGTGACGGTCTAGCAAAACAGGTGACCTTAAGCCAGTTTCCTGAATGTCAAGGCTATTAAACTCTGGCATTTTTGCTTTTCCTTGCTTGTTTCTGGCAGTACAGAGGCTTAGGGATATTAGGTGCCTGGCCCAAAGCCTTTATCCAGTTGATCAACCAAGGCTAACCACTTACCAGAAGCTCCATCTACTGTCAGAATACATTGCTTTGTTTAGAGACCTGCAAAGTGTACTTAGAAAAGGAAGAATGTATTTTTTTTTTCTCCCTGCTCCTCTTTCATGTGCTTCAAAAGAAAATGCCCACATAGAAGAAGAAAATTAGACTGGCATCTTAAGTTACAAAGTGCCATATGAAACCAGGTAATGTCAGCCCCACACCCAAGCCTGCACAGCACCTCCGTAGTTAGATGGTAGTTCTTGGGTTGGTTTTCATAACTGGCCTGCTGGCCTGACAGCTCATTTCCTTTTGGAGCTCGAGGCTCCTATCAGTTCACCAGATTGTCCCTAAGTGAGTGACGGAGAGGTAGGAACTGGTCTTTTGGAATTTAATCAGCTGAGGTGGAAATGCTTTGGCTGTTTGTCCCTCCATCTTGGCCTCGGAACACTGGCTCTCCTGATATTATCAAGCCATCAGAGCTCCAGGGCCTTCTGTCTCCCGGAATGCACATCCACCCCACAAACTACTCCTGCACCCACAAAGCCCACAAACAAAATGTTCTCACCTAACTTGATAAGCGAAGACCCAGTTCTTCACAGGTGGGGGTAGAGAACAGAGATTAGCCTTCAGAACTCAGCTCACCTGTCATCTGGACCTTCCTCCTCACAGAAAAGCAGCACCATTGAATGAAAATTGGCCTCCTCTGCATGCAGACCGTGCTCACCAGTTACCCCTGAAACTCTCTAAGCTTCTCAGACCTCATCAACTCTTGTAAATAGCTTGTGAACTGACTGGTTATTAGCTGGCAATATTTGTGACAGGCAACTCTTGACTTCCTAAAGAAAAACAGGTGTTGGGGAACTGTACAGAAGAAGCTATAGGAGCCAGTGCAGAGTGCAGACAGGCCTGGGCATGAGCAGGGGGACCTGGAGTGTTCTCAAAGATGCCCTACGACAACCCGGACAGCTTAGCTCCAGGCATCCTCAGTTCCTTTCTCAGCTCAGGCTCCTTCTGGAAGCCCAGAGGGTCGGTACATGAACTTGCTGTTTGGGCAGAGAGAACCCAATTCTGGAGGCTCTGACTCCTATGCAGCAGCCATCCATCCACTCTACTGAGCCTCACTCATGAATACCCGTGGCACTCCCTCAGGCCCCAATGTCTGTGCCCACCAGTGAGGCCTTCCCATGGGGTGCTGACTCCCCCTGGCTCCTGTGGACTGAGATGTGTTTGTCCTCTCCCACAGAACAAGCCTGTGGACAAGGAAAGAGCCATGCTAGAAGGGTTTCTGAGCTTTCGTGCACAAGTCACCTGAGCACTGTTCTCCAGCCGCTCCTGTTCATTGCTCTGTCTCCTGCTGCTTTGTTTTCCTAAGTGAAAACATAGTTCAGACCTTCCCCAGAGCCCTCTGGCCTGCCCTTCCCAACTCCTGCACAGATTTTTAGGCATTTTCATAGAAATCCACTTGGCCATTTTAGGTGCATTTTCAGCTACCTTGTCCTTGCTCTGGGAACTTGCATTTGATTGTTTGTTTTTCTGATTGTGATGGTTTCCTGTTATTTTTGGGAAGCTCTTTCGTGGTTTAAATGGGTGTCCATCTTTCATGCCTAGCCATTTTCAAGGGCAGTCCCAGCTGAGGACAGCTGTCTCTCATTTTCAGGTTTAATGCCCTCTGGTCTCTGGGGATAGCCATTGTCCACTGGAGCAAGATGCAGAACCCAGGACACTAGTTTTGATGCAGGGTCTGGGGGCCCAGGACCAGGAGTTTGTGTTTCTTGAGCTAGATATATAGCTCATGGGAGATCTCTTTCCTGGTATGCAAGGGCCTTGGATTCAACTCTTCCAGGACTACAAAAGCAAAAAGTAATAATAAGTTACATTTCTAACAGGTTCCCAGAGGGACACCAGTAAGGTTGGTCTCAACTTTTAAAAGTAACTATTTCTATTATACAGAGTATCTGGATTTTTATCTATAACATCTTCCTAATTGTAGGGGATTTCTTTGTTAGCCTGTAGTTCACATTGGATTCTCTAACATAAATATAAAAAATGAACGAATAGTAGATGGAAAACCCCTTACAAAGGCTCTCTCTATAGTTCCTTCATTGATCCTCCTTTGTCTTCCACTAAACGTCTACACTGAATTTATTGGACATCTTTGTTTGGTGTTGAACAATCTATGAACTAGATTCAAAGGGAGATGTAACTCTTTAACTTCTCTTTCAAGGCTTAAGTGAATTCTAATGTTTTTAATTGCTGGTAATCCCCTGCGTTCCCTAACCCATACACAAACCATTTCACCCCAGGCACTTAATAAAGGAGCCAGAGCAAGATTCTGCCTCTGCAGGGCTGACTGGTTCAGAAGCATACACATGCCAGCTGCCAGGCTGCTGCTTTCAGCCGTGTTTGCAAATAGAAGCATTAGCTGTGTACCCAGAAGGGCATTCAAGGGCCTGAAGACTGCAGGCGCCACTGTGTTGATGTCTTAAAGGTCTGGCTAGATTGTATATGTACTGTATTGTACAGTCACAGCACGCGCATGTGCTTGGACATATGCTGTACACCTCATCCTGGATCAAATAAGGACTTTTCTTGGTGCGGAATAGAATGCATGTTTAAGTAGTATTCCCCCAATAAGGCTTCTATTGCAAGGACTTGTCACAGATACGTGAGGCTACCCAGAAAATACTCAGAGGCTCCAAACTAGTAGGCGCCTTTCCTCCCTATGTACAAGACAGTCCCAGCCACAAACAAGCCTTCAACATGTGCCCTGATGGAATGAGGCCTTGGATGGTGGACTGTCCATCCTAGTCTCCTGAGTTCCATAGAGGCCATTACCACCCTGCTGCTCTGCCAGCACAGACCAGTTTTTCTGTCTCTGTCTCCTTTGAGGTAGTCACAGTCACAGACTGCTCATAGTGTGCTCTAGAGCAGCAGTGTGGCTGCCAAAACCTAGTGGGTGTTCTGCCTGGGAACAGTGGGTTTGGTGTGTGTAGGGTCATGTGCAACATCAAGAAGCTGGAAACATCCAGGATTTCTCCACGTATTTATCACATCAAGGATGCTGATCATCTAAACATGGCCATTTTAGGATGGATATTGTCTCACAGAATCAGAGAACCTGACAACTGTATCCTAGTACCTAAAGAGCATGAGTTCTGAATTCAAACTCGCAGGGTTCAAGAAAACCAACAGAAACCATGTGAACTGGTGGCCTCTCCTCTAGTTGAGAGATCTGTCTCTGGTAGGTGGTCAGCCTTGAAACCATAGACACACAACAGCAGACTCAGCAGGTTCTATTAATATGTATTTGTGCATACAGATACACATGTATGTGTATAACAAATGTAATCAAAGAAAAAGGCTAACAACTTGAGAGTGGGGCGCACATGGGAGGAATTTGAGGGATGGTGACTGGGGGGAGCTGGAGGGAGGAAAGGGAAGGAAAATGATGCAGTTCTATTTCAACTAAAAACATTAAAAAATAAAGTACATTAAAAAGAGTGAGAGCGTGCCAGGAGGTTAATGCTCTTAACATCATGCCTGGCAGTCAGTGCCCTCTCCATTTGAATGACTGCTCCCTAGCAAGCCCGTCCTACATCTCCCCCTGTGAGCCATCTCTGCCTCCACTCTTTATAGTCCAGTGTCAGCAGTCATGTAGAGAGTAGTACATGGAAACTTGCCTGCTTCAACCATCAGTTCTGGAATCCATCTGATATCACTAGTTAGTTAGTTAGGCCCAGGATAATTGCCCTGTGTTTCAGGATTGTTAAACAAGGTACCAGAAGTAGACCAGCAAAGACACAGGTGTTCTGGCTTATACTGTCTTTTGTTGGCCAATTTGCCTCTCAGGTAAAATGAAAAAAATTAATTGAAACATTCTTACTTACTGGCTCATTGGATATTGCATGACCCTCAAAGATGGTCAGGTACTTGAGACTTGGTGTCCTGGTTTCCTCTTGTGAACTGACGGGCGCACAGTGTGCGTCTGAATACAGTTGGATTTTCTTTTCTTGCCATTGTCATTTTCTCTTTTCAGTTGTGAACACAGTCCTTATTTGTTTGCATCCATATTCCCCATGGTGATTTCCACAGAGAACTGTGTTGTTGACACTGCTCAACCCAGGGTCTCCAGAAACGACAGACTACTGTCACCCTTTCCACATTAAGACTGAAAGACAAAGGGAGCATTTTGGACATTTTTTTTTTTTCAAATACAAGTGTTCCTAGAGGTTTTTAGGTAGGTAAATAGATACTGTTTTAGTTTGCTTTCTATTGCTGTGGTGAAACACCAACCAAAACCACCTAGGGAAGGAAGTTTATCTCTCCCTCAGCTTGAAGTCAGGGCAGGAACTCCAGGCAGGAACTGAAGCAGAGACCATGGAAGAATGGAACTTACTTGCTCCTCTGGCTCATGTTCATCCAGCTTTCTTATAACTCCCAGGGTGGCACTGCTCACGGTGGTCTGGGCTTTCCCACATCTATCATTAATCAAGACGGTGTCCCCACAGCTTTACCTACAGGGCAGTCTAGTGGTGGCATGTTCTAGTTGAAGTTCCCTCTTCCCAAGTGACTCTAGCTTATGTTGTTGAGTTGACTAAAAACTAACCAGGACAGGTAGATATAAGGGCTAACTTTAGTTTTTCTTATTTGTGGAACTGTCTGAAGCATTGAGTTTCTCTTTAATTCTCTGTGAGAGTCAGTTCATGTTGATACTTGTAAAACACTTCAGCGTTGGATATGATCCTTTGATTGGATCTGTTGTGTGCCCAGCAGCTACTTTTCCTGATCCTTCAAGTCCCAAGTTCTTCATACACTTTCATCTTTAACAATCACATTACAAACAAAATCATCAAACTTCACAAAAATTTTTGAGGAAAACCCAAGCTGTTTGTATTTCTCTCTTGTTACCACGGTCACTGTTTGAGATGCAGGAATGGTGTGGGATAGGCAGTTGGCACAGGATATGTACTGGGTATCTCTGTTCCAGGGATGAGACCAGGTCACATTTATGCTGACAGATTGCTGAGTTGCAATGAACCACTTCAAAGACACAGGATGGTCATACTTACCTGTTAGGTTGGCTCTGAATAAACGGTTTTACCCTCTGACCATTACAGTCATTTAATTATAAATAAGCAGTTATGTAATCATAGAAATGTTTCAGATATTAAAATGTATAATTGATTGAAAGCCATGTTTTAAAGATTTCCTACAAATGCTCTCTGCATCAAGAAAGCTGGTACCCAGGGAAGGTATGTGCCCTGCTCTCCAATCAGGTGGAATCTACTTACAGCACCAGCTGCATCTGGAAGGTGCTGTCCAGACAGAACCTGCTGCTGGAGTGGCCATTGGAGACCCAGGACCCTGCACTGAGAGCAGAGCTGAACAACCAGGGTAGCCACTTTCATCCATGCAGGTTCTTTTCCTGAGGAAGAACATGGTGCTTTGAATTTCAGGTGCACAAATAAAGGCATCACAGTGTCGTTTTCTCTCCATGTTTTCTAAGATGGAGCCGTTTAAATCTGAATTTGAAAGAGAATAAAAACACTCTAATCTGTAGCTCATTCTCAGCCACACCAGCCCAGTTAGCAGATTCCGCATATTGGGAGCTGGTTTTACTTACCTGTGTCTCACCCCGTGTTCAGTGCATGGAAGAATGACTACATTCTGTCTGTAGACCCAAACCATCCCTGCCTCCCTAGCTCTTCTCCTAATGTCTCCAGCCCAGCCATCGTCTGTGACTCTTCTCTGCTGCTCACAGTGGCCTGTGGGTGTCCACGTGGTCTCATTCCTCCTGTACCCAGTTGACTCCTTCTGGTCCCCTGCCACTCTGCTTCAGAGCCTCAGGTTGTCCCCCAAGCCTCTTCCAGCCTCACCCCACACCCCTAGACAAGCCAATGGACACAGATACCTTTGTAGGTTCCCACTATTGTGCCTCTCCCCTAAAAGGCACAAGTTTGGAACTAAGTGTTCTTTTTTATTGGTAATTTTTAATTATTTCTGTTTACTTTTTGAGATTATAATATAATTACATCATTTCCTCCTTCCAACCCTCCCATATATCTCTCCTTGCTCTGTTGTCAATTCATGGCATCTTTTTGCATTGTTGTTACATGTATGCATATGTATGTACATATATGTGTATATATATTTCTAAATATAACCTGTCCAATCTGCATAACGTTACTTATATGTATGTTTTCAAGGCTGGCCATTTGGTATTGGATAATGGTAAAAAATTTTTAGGCATCTCCATTATTCTGTTCAATGAATTTAACTCACACACACAAATGTAACTTGAATTATTATCCAGATAGAGAACAAAACCATCATTCTAGAACATTCTCTCATGCCCTATTTCCTGTTGCTTAGGCAACTATACCACTCAGTTTTCACCAGACCCTTTTTAAACTACACATAACAGACTCCCATCAGCTGTCTTCTGGATGAGGCATCTTTCACTTGGGGTGGGTTCTTGAGACCATCAGAGTTCCTACAGCTCTAAGTGGTCTTCCCTTCTGGTGCTGAGAGAAATCTGGAGGGACTCAGATGCAAGATTTCTGCAAAGGAACTGACATCTCATTGGGTTTGAAGTGTGCAGACATCATTGGTAACATCATTCCAAGTGGACACTAGTGTCCACAGAAATCGAATTTCTTGGGAAATGCATTCAGGCCTAAGTCTCTGAGGCAGATGTTGCTTAAAGAATAAAATGCTTTAGAGCCATGAACAGCTTCAGGTCACATGCTGCCTGTGACTTTTAGGTCATGTCCTCTCTGTAGAGCAACCTCTGGTTTTAAAGGCACGGTGTCTCCAAGTGCTAACGTGACACACTGTTGCTCTGGTTGCAGGCATGCTGCAGAAGTGCCCCTCCATTGACGACTTGGTGGATGCCCTCGTTTCTGACTTGAATCTGGACTTTGAAACTTTCTTCATGGATTCTCAATAGCAGAAGCATGGCTCATGTGGATAAGAGTGTCACCAGATCCCACAGCTCCAAAAGTTCCATCCGACTTCAGTTCACTGAGGAAATATTTTCTGACAAGCCTTAAATTGAGGGAACTTGGAATAAAGAATGTGTTTGAATTACACTGTGTCTCACCTGCTTGGCAGAGTTTTAAGCATTTTTGTAGTCTATTTGTGAGCCACAGAAGTTTCTAATTATAGAGTACCAAGTGTTCCCAGCTTGGTGCCTGTGTCCAGACTGTTGATTTCTGTTGATCTCTGATTGGGTGCACTAGGAACTCCGCAGGTAGCTAAACTCTTGCAAGTTAGGACAATTTGAAGAGTTCTCCAAAGATCCCACCTGTTTTTTAAAGGAAGACCACCCTTTCTGGAGACCTATCCTTGGATAGTCCGCTGCAGCAACCAAGAAGCCACACTAGGTGTCGGCACTGATGTGCAGTCCTTCCTGGTGCTCAGGTGCCACCCCAGTGGGCTCGGAACTGGGAGGACTTGAACTCAGGCTTTGCTGCCTTGACTTGGAAGAGACCATTAGTGAGATAGATGAAGGTCGAGCAGTGAGTACATGAGGAAACAGGTTCAAGCCTTGTCTGTTGGTGCCCACTGAGCTGCTGCATGTTACAAATATGAGGAAAGAAATCATTTCATGGACTTAAGGTGTTTTACCCACCAGCTAAGTGTAGCTCTTCACTCTAAAATGCTATCTGGGAGAGTACCTCTTCCTGCTTCTCACTGGGTGGCCAGTGACAGCAGAAAGGAGAGTCACCAACCTGGGGCACATTCTCTGCACTCAGACTCTAGTAGCTTCCTACAAGCTCATCAGACAAAAAGGTGTCCTTGGTGACTTGCTGTCCTGAACCTCTGCAGGAAGGTGCTAGCTACCCTTCTCACCTGCCTACATGTGCAGTCCAGATCTGGATTAATAGGAAAGAAAGTGCTTGGCTCTCTGAGGCCAGCTTCCTCATAGCTAGGATGGTGTGGCAGTGTCTTGTCTGGGCCTCCAAGGAAGCACCTGGGAGCCTGTTTAGAGTCTGCCAGGAGGATGGGTTGGGTGGTGTTGGTGATGGAATGGGCTCCAGTGCCAATGCCTGGCAGGGGTGGAGCCAAACCCACCCTGTTTGTTCTCCTTATCTGATTTGAGTACAGATCTGATCCTTGTAGACTTGCACTCCCATATGCCAGCTCTGTTCTGGGAAATGCCCCGGGTCCATCAAGCTGCTGTCAGCTGCAGGGCCATATGAAGAGGTGCTGTAACAGGCTCCCTGGTGTCACTGGGGTGCCAACTCCCTGTGTCTACTGGAAACAAGGACTAGTCAGGGGAGTTGAGGCAGATTGGGGAAAACAAGGCTCAGCCCCTATAAGAGGGCTGTTACAGCTGCTAACTAGCCATGGGAAGAAAGCCTGCCCAAGTGAGGATACCAGGAGGACCAGTCAGAGGGAAGGGAAGGGAAGGGATTTAGGAAAGAGGCAGGTCCTGGAATCCCAGAAAGTGTCCCCCTGAGCCCCCTTCTTTTCACATTCTTGGTGCTTTGGTGTTTCCTACACACAATTCTGTGTCCATCCCACAGAACAAACATTGATACCCTAATCATCCCTCATCCCCAAATCTCCACACCTACGGGGGCTCAACTAGGATTTGAAGACCCACCCAAGATCGATATGACTGACCGAAATTGTGATGGAGGACTCTAGTTGGACAAATCCAGCCCTCCAGAAGCCTCATGGAAGGAGAGGACCTCTGCCTGTGGTTAACATAGCCAAGTCACCCAGCCAGCCCCTTTGTTTCTCTGAGGACTGATAAAAGTAGGGAGCCTGACCTTGGGGGACCAATGGCTTTGAGCTCATAAAGCTAAGCAGAGTTGCTGCACTCCCCAGTAATTGGAGGAATCAGGGTAGGGTTCATACTGCCCCTCCCAAACTAAGGTATAGTCCACCATCCTACAGGAAACAGGCACACTGCTGGGGAGCTTTCCTCCTAGCCCTAAGATGTCTGGTTGATTTTGTTTTGTTTTGTTTTGTTTTTGTCTCCACAATGCTTGGGCAACTTTCTTTATGGAAGCTTGGACATGCTCTATGAAAGATTAATACCCCTTAGTGGACCATCAGTACCTTATCCAGACCCTCCCAACTGCCCCTTCTGCAGTGCCTTTTCTCTTGGTTTATTCCTTATCTTAGGGTTTTCTATTGCTATGAAGAGACACCATGACCACAGCAACTCTTATAAATAAAAACATTTAATTGAAGTGGCTCACTTACAATTTTAGAGGTCCAGTCCATTATCATCAGGATGGGGAGCATGGCAGCATGCAGGCAGATGTGGTGCTGGAGCTGAGAGTCCTACATCTTGACTCCGAGGCAACAGGAAGTCAACTAACTGTCACACTGAGTGAAGCTTGAGAAAAAGACCTCAAAGCCCACCCCCACAGTGACACAATTCCTCCAACAAGACCATACCTACTCCAATAAGACCACACCCCCTAATGGTGCCACTCTCTTTGGGGACCATTTTTTTTTCAAACCACCACATTCTGCACTACCAGTCTCCCCTTTTCCCAGTATGATTTTTCACCTCAGTCATTGCCCACTTTACCAGTTTTAGACCTTTTCAACAAGACCAAAGAAGTTACAAAGTGGAGATGGTACTGTTTGAGTAGCTAATAGCCTTGACAGTTTCCAGATCTGCAGTGTCTGACAGCCTAAATATGGGCATTTCCTCTCATGACTGGACACTCCAGGGGCCAGAGGAGACTTATCTCAGTCTTTTGATGACAAATTCCTGCAAGCTCAGTGTTCATCAGCTTCTTTACCCCTTAGACCCCTCTCTCCAAGAAATAAGATGCCATATCTTTTAAGTGAAAGTGTTAACAAAGATATCTGGGCCCAGAACCATGGGAAACCAGGGCCAAGGGGCCTCTTGAGTATAACAGGAGGGAAGTTGGGAGATGTTGGGAGTTGAGCCATCCAGAAGTCCCATTCCTCAGTCCTTTTCTTGGGGACAGAGCAGACCATATTAGCGTCCCCTGCTATAGGCTAGTGCTGCCCCTACAGAGCTGTTAATTTGGCAGAGTGATTTGGTCTTTGGGGCCATCGTAAACAGTGGTGAAAAGATTACACTGACTGGATGTGCTGATTCTGAGAGGCAGCGGTGGCTAGTAGGTTGGGTTGTGGCATGTTATGTGAAATAGTCAAACTGAAACTAAAGATGGCCCCTGTGGTAGCAACTGATCTAGCCACATGTAAACCACATGGATGCAAGAAATGTATGTGAAGAACATGGGGAAATACCTGAGACTTAAAGGAGACTGCTGTCGGGTTCCCATAGAAGACTGCACTCCGGTACTGAAGAGGTATACCAGATGAGGAAGAGAGTTTGATTGTATGGTTAATGCTTTGATAGCTGTCTTGACTGGAAGTTTCACAGACTGATTCTTGACCTCTCAGTGAAAGTACTGTAACAGGAGGCGAAACACTTCACACAGGGGAACTGTGTCCATAGAGCCCTGCTGCTCTGTGCAGAACAGCTGAGGTGCCAGAATTGTCCTGTAGACATCTCAAAGGAGATTGTGTCCCTTCATGGTTGGAACTGTGATATTTTTATACTGTTTGGAAGAAAGCTATGTTTTCAAGATGAGCATCCCCTGAAGATGTGTGCTGCAAGTCACCTTCCTGACCTCCATGTGCCATGTATGCCATCAAATGAGTAATCAATTGTGAATTCCTTTGTATCTGTGTGTGTTTTTTTATTTTTAAAAAGCCAATGAGAAAATGTATATTTTAATGAATGATGGTGTTAATTTTTGAAGTCACACAGCAAAGACTAGGAAATGCACCAACCCCCTAGAGTGTGATTTTATTATCTTTTTTTTCTCTGTGTGGGGCTTTGGGGTTTAGTTTTGGTTTTTAGTAGACCTTCAACTTAGACATGTGGAGGAATGAACATCATTGTTTTGTTCTGAAGAATTCTTGATAGTGTTTCCCCTACACACACCCAAATTGACTTACATGTTAAAATTTGGTGCTTTTAATGGTTTTAAAAAATGAATTAGTAGTGATTAAATTAAAATTAGAAAAAACAACAACAAATATGCTGGAGGTTTGTCTCTTGGTGGTTCTAGGTCCTGTTAAGCTAACAATAGGTAGTACCCATTGCAGCCTTTTTCTCTGGAGGCAGATGAACTGTAAGAGAGCTCCAGAAAGAACAGAGAACTCTTAGAAGTTGAGATCATGTGGTCCCTATTTGCAATTTGTCTGACATGTGATTGATTGTCAGCTAGGCTACACTGATGGTTATGATCATTCTTAATAGGTTTTCTGTAATGCCATAATAGGTTTCTTCGTTGATGCAGTTAGCCAGATCAAGCCAAATTGAAAAAGTAAAATAGCAGGTTTATTTGAGCAAAGCAACTCCCAGTGGGTCCTCCAGCCCCAGAGATCAGGGCTAGAGAAGTCACACACCCAAACTAAAGCAGGGAGACTTTATAGGTTGTAGATGAGGAATGATGACATGTTTGCCACAAGCTGGGTTTGTGCCCAAGTATGGTCAAAAGCTGAACACTTTAGGTGGGGACTTGGGTGGCTGGCAACTTCAGGGGAGGAACTGCTGTAGCTGCCAATAATGTGGAACTGGGCTTTTAGGCCCTATTACTTTGCTGGAGATTCTCTGAAAGGGTAGGGTTTAGAGAGAGAAATGGAACTTTCCAGATTAAGCAGGAGTAAGCTGGAGGTTCCAGCCATACAATTCTGCCTAATAAAACTCTTTGACATTTTCTCCCTAGCTCCAAAGGACACACACCCCCACTCCTCAGGGTGGCAGGCTGCAAAGGATGATGTTTGGTGGCAGGGGGTGTATTTCTGTGTGCTTGTACAATTGATGAAACATTTTCTACACCTGACTGGGACCCACAGTTTCTACCAGTGTCAAAAGCAGGCTGGATGGCTCGTGTCTGGCTTGTTAAAGGATCCCAACATAAAATCCCGTGGTCAGTTTCAAAGTCACATTTACAGCATCATGAGGTTGAACCATACTAAGATGAACCAGTGTTAATCTGGGGCCATCCACACTTAAATCTTGACTTGGCTCTGCTTATCTGGAGAGAAATTAAGGAATCTCTTTACCTGAGTGTTCATCTCAGCTGCTTTAAAGTCTGGGAAACAGAGCCTGAAGGGATGCAGGAGACCCTGGGAGACACGTCTGGCCTTTGCAAAGCCTCTCTGCCGTCTGAGAACGAATCAGAAGGAGCCTTCAGAGCTTCCCGTCAACAGCCTCCATGGTTATTAGTAGCTGCAGCTCACAAAGCCAACTGGACTTTTCTCCTCAAGGATGAACAGGTGGGGCCCTGAAGAAAAAAGGACAGGAAGTGAAGCTGGGTGGAGGACTCCCCAGGCTGTATTGTTACTGAACAGCAAGCAGAGAGGGCGAACTGTAGATTTAATGTCCTGCTCCCAAACATTCACCCTGTCCATCCAAAACACAAGCCAGAGTAAAGACTGGCACCATGATCAAGCTCAGAAAGAAGTCAGGCCAAGTGAGCCAAGAGTTTTTAAGTGGAGATCAAACATTCCAAATGTAGTAAGGCCTAGGTATCATTGCAAAGCATCATATGCTACATGCCAAATTCTGCTCTGTGTCACTCTTCCTGTTCCATCCAGTCACCACTTTTTAAATATTGCTGTTAGTAAGTTATTTCTGGGTCCCACCTAATTTTGACATGCTTGGTTTTTAAGTAGCTCATAAAACAACACTTAGAAAGAAAACTGTGTTCACCCACACTAAAGGAGGCAGCCTTCACTGTCCCAGGTCTGCAACAGAAACAGTCTTTGCCCTACAGAGCCAACCTATCTCTGTGTGGGCTGTCCATGTCCCCTGAACAGCCTGGAGGATGGGGGAGAAGGGAAAGCAGGGTTGGTCCTCAGCTCCCTCCAGCCTAAACTCTGAAACTTGACCTCCCAGTCCCAAGACAGGCATTCCTGGAACTCTTGAATCATCTGAGATATTTGAGGTCGGATAGAAGATTCTCCCAAATAATACAATCTCCATATGGCACGGGTTGGTGGCATTCAATTGTTGTCGAATCTAGGACAAGACTGAAGCCAGACCCCAATCCAAACTTGTGACTTGAGGCCCCAGCACAGCCTCTGAAAGTGACGGTCTCCCTGAGACTTCCCTCCACACAGGGCTGCTCAAAGCCCAGCCCTTCCTGTGCTCTTAGTTCCATGACTACTGTACAGATGCACCTGACTTAATGTGGAGATGGAGCCCAACAACCCACCATAAACAAACAGCTTCAGTGAAAAATGGATTTAATATACAAAGCCTGCCCAGCATCCTTGCTTAGCCTGGTTCACCTGAATGCTCTCAGGATGCTTCATTAGCCTACAGTTAGGAGGCAAAACCATCTGTATTATAATATGGTGTTGAATGTCTCGTGTAGTTTACTGAATACAGGACTGCAAGTCGGAAACAGATGGATGTTCAACCCACTCTCCGTGGTGGGTTGGAGAACGATGATCCCACTTTGTCACTCAGTCCTAGGAGCCAGAATCACTTTCTTTATAGCACTCAAGGGTACCCAAAAAGACCTATTTGTCAGTTTAGGAGCTAATCAAGTCTCATATGCAGCAAAGTCCAGTTGTGTTTGTTAACATGGTGGGGTTATGTAGAAAGATTTACCAAAGACTTCCCTAGTGCTAGTCCTTAGCACCCCCAAGCCCACAGTAAGCATGCTTTCACGTAACATCTGGGGTGGGGAACAACTGGGGGGTAGGGCCAGCAGTCCCAGGTGGTTAGTGGAAGGTGTGGGCAGAGGGATTGTTGAAATCTTGGGTGGAATTTCCTGAGCCCAGATAGTTTATTAACTTTTGTTGTTGTTTTGTTTTGTTTTGTTTTGTTTTTGTTTTTCAAGACAGGGTTTCTCTGTGTAGCTTTGTGTCTTTCCTGGAACTCACTCTGTAGACCAGGCTGGCCTCGAACTCACAGAGATCCACTTGCCTCTGCCGCCCAGCACTTTATTGACTCTTTAAGGGGAGATAGAACCCTTCTCACTTCCTTTCCTCCTGTAAGGACTGGGGCTTAGAGACTCTTCCGAGAAAACTGCCATCTGATAAGTGGTCCTTCCAAGACCACTTGTCCGGCTAGGGTGCCTTACTCCCAAACACCCCTTGACACAGTGACCTCTCTTTGGGGAAGCCTGCATGGAGTGAGGAGCAGTTACAGGAAATGGCTGAGGGAAGTCACATGAAAGGTGCCTTGAAAGAGGCCGTGAGGAACGGAACTGATAACTTCCTCATGAACCTAGAACTCGGTATCAGGCTGGGGCAAGAGCTAGTGTTGCTGCCGGGGGCTGCAGCTCCTCCCCAGGTCTTGACAGCAGCCTCTCAAGCCCAAAGCTTGTGCCCACCCTCCTCACAGTCACTGCTCACCCCGAGGGGCTCAGCTTCCAGGTTGCAGAGCACTCAGCAGGCGAAAGTGTCATTGGAGACTTCTGGATTCTTTGAAAAGTAGTTGATTTGCTGAGCCAGCCCCAATTAAAGAGTAAAGCAGGCCTGATGAGTGTGATGTATGACTGGCTGTGGGGGAGTTCCATTCTGTGGACATTTCTGTGTCCCTCTGGCATCACTGTCATTGTCAGTGATGGAAGAGTACTGCCCAGGATGCAGAGGAGCTGTCCCAAAGGGCCCAGGGACTCTGGCCTGCTGCTTCTGATGGTACAAGAGGCTAGGATGGCCAGGTACACAGGCCCACCCAGATCCTGGCCCAACCCAGAAGGGACACTTCCCATCCCCAGATACTGTGACATTGTTATTTTGCTGAGCTACAACATACCCTGAAACCAGGTGGAACCAAGCAGCTGGAGCCTGAGGGGAGGGTCTCCTTGTCAAGCTCTCCCCCTTAATCCTCTGCTGGCTGGACAGAAGCGAGAGGACAGTCTTCACAATAGAGTGCTGAGAGAGAGCCTGCCAGTTCCCCGGGAGCCATCACCAGGACCAAGACACTGGGGGGTATGAAAAACACAGAGCTGTGAGCACAGGATCCCTGGTACTGGGACTCCTGACCAAATCCCAGCTCATGTCCTGACTCTCAGTAGCTGTGTCCCCATCCTCAGGGACCTGGGACACTTTTAATCTTTATACCCTTGGTGACACAATGTGCAGCTTTTAGCAATGGAGAGTCCTCTCTCTCTCTCTCTCTCTCTCTCTCTCTCTCTCTCTCTCTCTCTCTCACTCACACACACACACACACACACACACACACACACACACACACCCTGAACGTATATGATTTTTTGAGACACAGGATTCTAGCCTGCTTCCTGTTGCTGTGATAAACACCATGACCAAACACACTTGGCGTGAGAGTGTTTCATCTTACAACTCCTGGGTCACAAGCCATCACTGAGGGAAGTCAGAGGAAGAACTCAAAGGGGGAGCCTGGAGGCAGGAACTGTGGAGACTCTTCCCAGCTTTTGTATACAGCCCAGGCCCAATCACCTTGGGATGGCACCACTCAGTGGGCCAGGCCCTCCCATGTCAACCATCACTCAAGACAATGCTGTAGACAGGGCCAGTCTGACCCAGGTAGTTCTTTAGTTTCCTCTCCCCAGATCAGTGTAGGCTGTGTCAAGCTGTCAATGAAAACTGACCAGCACAAACAGTCTCACATATCCCAGGCTGACCTCAGACTCCCTCTGTAGCCAAGGACAACCTTGAACTTCTAGCCCTCCAGACTCTGCCTCCCGAGTGTTGGAATTTTAGGCAGGAGCCACCACATCTGGTTGTATGTGGTGCCGGGGATCAAACCCAGGGCTTCATGCATGGGAGTCAAGTGCCTTACCGGTAAACGGAGCCACAGCTCCATATTTTTAAGAAGCAGACACACTAAACTAAAAGGGGTAGCTTCCGGTTTCTTATCTAAAGGTGCTGAGTTTCAGCTTTAAAAGAAGAGTCCTGGAAGTGGACCGGAAGGACCGGGGTCAGCACAGGACACGCCAAGACCAAGTGCTCAGCACAAAGCCAGAGGATGAGGGAGAAGGGAAAAGGAACAAGGGAGAGGAGGAAGAGATGTTTGCCTCAGAGGAACAGAGTCCAGGGTCCGGGCACCAAGAGAGCCCTCTCATTTGGATCCTGGGTCTTCAGCATCCTCTTTCAGCCCCACCTTGTGGGCGTGACCATTACCGAAGCCTCAACGGGAGTTGGAACTTCCAGGCCAAGGCTGGAATGGCTACCCACTACATCATATCTAACTTATCTTTTATCATAACTAAGGAAAATTATATCTAGCTTCAACTACATCAAAGACCTCAGAAGGATATAATATTACCTTAGAAATGGGAGAAGGATGCAAGCAACTTTCAAGAGTCTTGCGACAGTAGACAGAGACAGCTGGCAGCCTGGACAGTCATCCAAAGTTTTTTTTGTAAAGTTGGGGCATCTGTCTTCCACCCACAGGTCTAGAGTCTCTCAGTCATTTTTCTCCATGTCCTGTAGAATGTTTAGTAGTTTCCTCTGTGAAGCAGGAACCTGAAGGACCATTTCACCAAGCAAAGTTCAGTGGTCGCCTTTCTATGGGTCCTGTATGTCCAGCTGATCAAGCAGTCCGGGCAAGGACAGTTTCTTGCCCAAATGGCTATTTTTGCCAAGAAGAAGATAAACTCCATATAGAGTGTCTTTGATGCCCATCTTCCTCTCTGAAGTATATCGGTGCTGCCAGCAGCAGACATGTCTCATTGTCCAGAAAGTCTAAATTTTTAAAACATTTTAAAAGCCATATTTTGTAGGTCTTTGAAGTATTTGAAGATTACCTATCTATCTAAAATATATCTATGTATACCTAGAAGACTTAACTAACATGGCTATGAGTATGATTACCATAGATGACTAATTATTAATCTATTTCTTAATTATCCATTACAATTTTAAATGAGCTGTACAAACATAATACCTTAAACAAGAGTAGAGATATACACACAGTATAACAAAATTAACTTTAAGTTTGTATCAGTAAACTAAAATCTATACCAATGTAAAACATTTTAAACAAGTTGTTGCTCTTTAAAAGTAGGTTCATCCTATCATATCTAAACTATCCCCTTTTCTTCTTTAGAAAGAGAATGCATTTATAATCAACCTGTTTTAAATAAAAATATTGGCTTTTCTCTGTCCCACACGAGAGGGCTCTTATGATTTGGGACATAAGAATCTCTTAACCTTTTCCTTTAGCAATATGCCTGGGTTTAGAGAAGGAGTGAGCCAATCTCCCAAGCCAGCTTGATATATTTGGGAATTTGGGCATAGTTTCTCTTACTACTTCCTGCTGGAGGGGGGCACTGTATCTTATGAGGACACAAAGAAAATTTTAGATTATGGAGTAGTCCATGAGGGTGTATTGTCTGAGTCAGTTGCCTTGAAACTGTTTTGGATGTTGGATCATCTGGGCCATGGTGTAATTGGAGACCATTCAGAGGGGCTTGGCTGGTCAAACCTGATGTATCTTAATCTGGAACAAATCTATAGCCTCTGGCTTTCTGTGGAAAAAAAGCAGAGCCTCTTTTCCAAAGCAACATATCCTTATATCCAAATTTTGAAGTCAAGGTACCTTTAAAATTTCCATATTTGTTTAACTCAACAGCTTTTAAGATCAAATGTTTTTCTGCAGTTAAAAATCCCAAAGACAACACAATCCAGATTTTCTCTGTAATATCCATCTTTACATGGCTTATTATACTACCTTTATTGACTCTTTAAAGACTTTATTTTTAAAAACTATGTATTTCTTTATATAATTGTATATATTCCTTTTTATCTCTCTTCCAAGCCTACGAACATTTTTACACACATTGTAAAGCATTTAAAGTCTTGTTCCATCTGAATCTGTCTTATTGTGAACCTATTGATTTAAACTGCAGCATATCTAAGACTGAAACACCACTGTGGCTGCTGGCTCCGCCCACTTCAGCTTCCCAAAGTGGCGGTGGTACAGTTTACTGCCAGCTCTGGGTCTGGAGCCATGTGTACCATCAACTATCAGACTATATCCAACACACAGCGTAGTGCGCAGCTTGGAAACACCTCTGTGTAACATAGCACAGGTCAAGCCCGCATGCACACATGCACACCACGAACCTGCCATAGAATAGCTCAAACACGCAGGCTGCTGCTAACTTGAGAGAGACAACTAGGAAGCTGTTTTTAGCTCTGTTTTGAATTGCTTATTAAATATTCTCAGGTTTAAGGTGGAAACTCGAGCCATTTGTAGCTGGAGAGTTTTCTCTCTGGGTCCCACCATGCCCCAACAGTCTGACAGCCCACTTATAAAATAAACACACCAATGCTTATATTATTTAAACTGTTTGGCCTAATGGCTCAGGCTTCTTGTTATCTACTTCTTCTATCTTAAATTAACCCATTTCTATTAATCTATACTTTGCCACATGGCTTGTGCCTTCCCAGTACCTTACATCTTCCTTGTCATGGCAGCAGCTGGCAGTATCTCTCTGCCTCAGCCTTCCACTTCCCAGAATTCTCTTCCTTGCTTGTCCCGCCTATACTTCCTGCCTGGCTACTGGCCAATCAGTATTTTATTTATTGACCAATCAGAACAACACATTTCACATACAGAACATCCCACAGCAGACTTCAATACTTTGATAGCTGGCCCCTGGTGGTCAGCCTCAGGAGGAGGAAGAACAGACTTTAGGAATGGAATCTAACTTTTTTTTTTTTAGCAAGGCAGAGGGAATAGGGGAAGGGCAAGGCCTGCCAGAGCCATGTTTGCCATGCTCAGGCCTACTGGAGTCCTTCATGGACAGTGCTGGTGGCTGCACATTAAGAAAGTGTTTAGCAACCCAGAGTTGTCCACATGACCCTGGGTAAGGCTGTACTAAGTGAATGTTACTGCAAGAAAAAAAATTTTAGGACCATCAGTGGTGGGTTGCAGGTGAAGCTAGGTGGTAGAGTGCTTGTTAGCACACACTGGGCCCTGGGTTCACCCCACCCACCCCTAGAAAAGGAAGTTAGTGGTTTCTTTTTCATGGAGGAGATTTGCTGAGACATTATAGTCATAGTGTAGGGATGACATTCCTAGACCCTGTTTGTCCCATGTCCTGTGATTCCCAGGACAAGAGCCTAAAAAGGGGCTGGAAGCTTGGAGTATTGAGTTCTGGTAAAGAACTTCGTGAGTCTTCTGATGTCAGCTATAGGTGACCAGGGTATGGCTTAGTGGCTGCTGTGCAAGGCTGGGCTCCCTCCCCAGCACCACAAACAATATAGCATCCACCCTGTTCTCTTTGATGGCTAATTTTACCATCCTGCGGTGACATATTTTTGTAGAACTCTTTTTTCTCCTCAGCTGTCATAGTGTTGTGCATTTTGTGAGCCAAATAATTAAACTCTGACATTTGTTTTTTTGTTTGTTCTTTTGGCCCCAAGTAAACACATGCTTAAGCAATCACTTCCTTCTGCTATTGAATCATGCAATCTAAAAATACCAGAGGGTTTTCATTTTAGTTTTGCAGACTGTGTGATTGCAAAACACTTTCACACACAATGAAGAAAAGTAACAGAACTTGAAGTGTTCTCATTGCACGCCCCTCCTTGTGTCCTCAGCTGGCCTCCTGCCACCTGGTCCCACTCAAGTCAGAGGACAGAAATGACAACTAATCCCTGGAATCTGAAGAGTACAGTTGGCTCTCGGCATCAAGGGGGCCTGGGACAGCCACCAAGTGCACAGGCCTTGAGTTCCTCTCATAAAACGTGGCAGGGTTTGCCTAGAAGCTACAGACAGCCTCCTGTGTGCACAGATAACACCCAGCATGATGCAAACATGATACAGACACTGGCTGCATGTGTATCTGGTCAGTGCAGAAACGGTTCTTGGTATTCTCCCTCTGCAGCTGGTTGGATCAGGGCATGTGGAATGCGTGTGCAGAGAGACTGTGCCTTTCTGTGTACTGTGCCACACCAACATACAAACCTCATAACCACTTTGGGAGATATGTACTGCTTTGAGGAACTAGGTTTGTGTTTATGCATGGAACTGGAGTTACAGATGGTTGTGAGCTACCTTGTGGGTGCTGGGAACCAAACCCAGGTCCTCTGGAAGAGCAGCCAGTGCTCTTAACCACTGAGCCATCACTCCAGCCCCCTGAGGTACAGATCTTAATTCTATCTTATGGATAAGGTAGCTGGGGCCCAGAAAAACCAAGGAGCTTTTGAGGGAGGAGGGGGGCACACAGTTTCCAATTCAGTGTGGATCCAGCATCTATGGATTTCACCCCCATGTTGGATTTCATGACGAGAAATGCTGTGGCCTTGACCTTGGGGCCTTTCTCCCTCCTGCTTTCCTCTGCCTGGGTGTCCTGGGCCACTTGCTCCTTCCCCCTATTAACCTTCCAGTCACTTCAGAGTGGCTGCACTTCTTCTCGGATCAGAGACTTGGAAATCACTCCTTCCCATCACTGCTCCTGTGGCCTGCTAAGGTCAATGAATGCTCTGTGCAGGCGCTTACACAAAGGGGCTCCATAAGGACCAACCTGATGGCAGGAATATTCATTTCTTTCTCTGCAGGCCACCTGTAACTGCAGCACTGGGGTGTAGTTTGAGTTTTCTTGCCTGGCCCACAGTCAGGACAAATCTCTCTTACCCACCAAGCCCCTAGATGCTCAGACCCAACCAAGTAAACACAAAGAAACTTCTATTGCTTACAAACTGTATGGCCATGGCAGGCTTCTTATTATCTACTTCTTCTATCTTAAATTAACCCATTCCTGTTAGTCTATACTTTGCCACATGGCTTGTGGCTTACCGGTGTCTTTACATGTTTCTTCTCATGGCAGCGGCTGGCAGTGTCTCCCTTCCGCCTTCCACTTCCCAGAATTCTCTTCTCTGCTTGTCCCGCCTATACTTCCTGCCTGGCTACTGGCCAGTCAGCATTTTATTTATACAGAGTGATATCCACAGCACTGGGGCTGACATCAGCATACCAGGTGATGGGTGCCTGACCTCAACCTGACTCCTGGGCATAACCTCGGAGTCTGTCCAGCAGGATTTACTGGTGCCTGACCCCATCTCATCAGGCCCACTGTGCCACTCTCCTCTCTGATCCTCCAGCTTGCCACCCTGCCTTCTCTCCGCTGTTTGTGGAACCCTGGGCAGGAGATCCATCTCAGGAAGTCATAAGAAGATCAATTGAACCGCGGGTGTTGATGGGAGAAATGGCCCTTGATCACAAGTGTCTGTCTCCCAGAGACATTTGGTGAGTGAGGCTGGGAAGAGAATGGGGCCTTTGCATTCCCAAATAGTGTCATAACAGTGATAGACAGTGGAGACGTTTCCCCTTCCCATGGAGCACACCCTGGGTCCTCAGAGGACATTATCACCCATTGTAGAGGAGCCATCACATGGACCCGAGGCTTCCCTGGTGTCTCCTGTGGCTCTGCTGCCTTTTTGTCCAGATCTGCAAGCCTCATTGTTGCATTCTCCTTTGCCAAGCCCTAACTCCCCAGCCACCCGTCACTCACCAGGCTTTGGTAGCCATGTGTGAAGCCAGGGACCCATACCTCTCCCTCTATAGTCACATTCACCAGTTCCTGTAGCAGGAATCTTAAAGTTTCTTATTAATAAAAACAAACCTGGAGCCAGGTATTGGGGTGAATGCTGGAAGATCAGAGAAGCAGAACAAGCCACAGCTACCTCACCTTGCCAGTTTCTTAGCTGATTCTGTTTCCTCAGACTGGAAACCTCTGAGTCCTCGTCCAAATGGATCTCAGCTGAACTGTGCTGCTCAAAGCCTAGAAGCTTAACCAGCCAAATGCTTCTAGTTTCTGGTCCTCATGCCTTATATACCTTTCTGCTTTCTGCCATCACTCCCTGGGATTAAAGGCGTGTGTCACCAGGCCTGGCTGTTTCCAATGTGGCCTTGAACTCACAGAGATCCGCCTGGCTCTGCCTCCTGAGTGCTGGGATTAAAGGCGTGTGCTACCACTGCCTAACCTTTATGTTTAATACTGTGGCTGTTCTGTCTCTGACCCCAGATCAGTTTATTAGAGTGCACAATATTTTGGGAAACACAATACCACCACAAGTTCCCTCCAACTCAGTTGCTCTTTCTGGGATTGTGGCCGAGGTTCCCTGCGGCTAACAAGGAGTGGGTGCTCTAGCTGTCTGAGATCATGATTTGCTGTTTCAAGTACGCAATTCAGAATGCTTTGTGTTTCATGTGGCTGCTCTAACCAGATCGAGTTACCTGCTCCTGTATAATGGCCTGATCTTTCCTCACTCCCCTGGGGCCTCTTCATGTTTGCATATCCAGTGCTTTATCTCCCTGGTGTTAATAACTGGTTTGGATTTGTGTCCTCTTTAGGGTAAGTAGTTTGCAATTTCCCACACTGGACCTCTTCTGATCTTTTCCTTTAATTCTTGCCTCTTGCTTCTAGTATTTGATTCTCTTTGAGTGGGAGGCTGATTTAGTGTCAGGGAATGGTCAGCTGCCCACCCCGCTCCTTTCCAGGGGAAGGGGACTACAGCAGAGGTAGTTAACTTGAGGCTGACGGCCTCCTGCTGTCTCCTGCCTCCTGTTGGTGAGGGCTTCTTCAATTGGTCCAGGTTCTGCCTGCTGAGGCTGGTGGAAGAACTGAGATGTGTGACCCCAGGCCATTCCTGAGACTGTAGTGACCTCCCGGGGTCCTTCTTTGACAAAGCATAATGGTATTGCACACTTGGGCCTCATCCCTAAGCTATCTCATTATGTATAGGTGACCATCTCCAAGCCTGAAAAAAAACAAAACAAAACAAAAAAAAAACAACCCTTATCTCCTGGTGATAAGGATGTGAGTTGGTTACTATACTTAGAAGTGATTATCTTAGCCCATATTTTTTGTTGTTACAAGATACTCCAGGCTGGACACCTTGTAGAGAGGTTTGTCGATCTCAGTTTTCCAGAGTGTGAAGGGTATAGCATCGGCATTCCTACTGATGGATACTAGCCATTTATCTCAAGATCCTGAGGTCTTTTGATTCCGGGGCAGATGGGCCTCTGCCGGCTTGTAACGTCATTGCTGGTTCAGGAGCAGCCTTTGATGTCTAGCGTCTCATCTCTGACTGGGAAGATGGTTACCTCAGGGTCTCGTCTCCCAGCTCATTGACCTCTGTACCACCCATCCCTGGGTGCTGGCACTCCAGGGGGACATCACCTCTACAGGATAATGGGGACTGAACACCTGAAGTGATGGCAGAACCTGCTTCCTGCCCCCTTCCTCTGCCCCTACCCCCTGCCCCCTGCCCCTTTCCTCTGCCCCTACCCTCTGCCCCCTACCCCTTTCCTCTGCCCCCTACCCCGCTGTATCAGATCAACTACCCCACTCAGGAGCTGACAGGCTGGAAAGACAAAACAATATTGTGTTTAACAGCTTGCACAGGGCCAGGGGCCACCTAGGTCTTCCTGAACCAGCTTCCAGGGGCTCTCTGTGGGGAAAACTCGTGGGAAAGACACCCTGGCACAGTTTCTGCCCTCCCCAAGGTAGAGACTGTTGCTACTTTGGTCCTTGCTTGTATTGGAATGCCCAGCAGTCTAACTTCTTGGACCAGGAGGGCCTGGGTTTCATCTGAGTCACCCCCACCTGAGCACAGCTAATGGCAAGGAGGCCTTGGCTGTTCTCCCTCCCATGCTGCACTGCCTCAGAACCATGCAAACACGGGCCAGAGCTGCCGAGCATGCACCGTCTCTCCAGCTCTGAGCATTATAATCAGTCTTCCCAAGAGCCAGGCCAGCCGGCGATGCTTACACAGAATCCCAGATGTGCTGCTCAGCCAGCAGCCTGGCAGCAGAGGCCAGGCCCCCCCCCCCCCCCAGGACCTCTTCCATTCCCTCAGCTCCGGGTTAAGGTCTTCAGCAGCTCTGCAGTAGCATGTCATGTTGCCCAGTACCTGGTTCCCATTTCCTGACCATTATTCCTTCTAAGCACTTGGTATGTTTAATGTATAGTGGAAACATTTAGCGAGTGTAAGGAAAGCAGGGGGTTAATCATGCAGTGTTTGCCCAGAGTCACTCCAGAATGCCTTCAACAGGCTCACCTCACTGCTCCTCATCTTTATCCCAACCTTTAAAAACAACCTGGATGGGAGTCAGCTTTTTTCTTCCATCATGCGGGGCCAAACAGTCAGACTCCGGTCATCAGTCTTGGCAGCAAGCGCCTGTGCCAGCTGAACCTCCTCACCAGCCCCGGACCTCACTCTGCAGACATAACTGCATCTACCACTGTTGACAGTTTATTTAATTTTTTCTTTTCCTCCTCAATCTTTAGGAAGCAAAGGGTCTCCAAGGCAACCCAGGCTTCACCTTCACAGCTTCACACAATGGCGTCTCTAAGCCTCCATGCGAGGACACCCCTTCCACATGCCTAGCCTTAGCAACTTTCCTTAGTCATGGAGACAGATTCTGTAACCCCTTTCTGGTATCCTTAACTCTAAAACTAGGACCATATGACCAAACGGCCAAGTTCTGCCGCTTGCTGGGGCTGGGGCATGGCTCTCTTGTTCAATTACATCTACAGCAGATTTCTGTTTTCAATGTTTTCTTCACTGCCTAAGCTTGGCTGTCCAGAACTTGCTCTGTAGACCCATCTAACCTTGAATATAGAATTCTGCCAGTCTCTGCCTTCTGAGTGCTGGGCTTAAAGGCATGTGCCACCCTGCCTGACTCTAAGATATTCTTTAATTCCTCTTCATAAGTTGGAAGCTTATCTGGGTCAGCTCTTGTCCTGAGGCCACCACTCCCTTTATTGTATCTAATATCTTTAATCTGTTTATCTCCTTGAACACAAGATCTAACTCGATTCCACTTCCTGATGCCCCCTTTCCCCTTGAACTGTACATTTTGTATTTCTTCCTTGAACTATACATTTTGTATTTCTTCTTGCTCAGCTTGCTCCTTTTCATATAGATTTTCATAAGAGTGAACACTAATAACCACGCGACTGAGTCAATACTAGGCTGTTTTGAGATTTTTCTCTGCTAATACAATTAATACAAAGCTCTTCAATTAGCCTCAGGCAAACTTTTCAGACAAGGGCAAAAAGCAGCCACATTCTTTGCCAAAATATCACAGGAATGGGCTCTGGGCCACATATTAATATTCTTCTCTGAAATGTCTTAAGCCAGGCCTCCACAGTTCAAATTGCCCTCAGTACCATTGTTTTCTATGCTCCTACTATTATGATCCATTAAATTCTGCTTAAACTGCTCAACTGCTTTTCTAATCCCAAATCCCCAAATCCCCATTCCTCTGAACAAAAGCATGGTGAGGCCTATCACAGCAATACTTCACTCCTGGTACCAACTTCTGTCTTAGTCAAGGTTGCTATTGCTGTGAAGAAACACCATGACTGCAGCAACTCTTATAAAGGAAAACATTTCATTGGGGCTGGCTTACAGTTTCAGAGGTTTGGTCCATTATCATCATGGCGGGACATGGCGGCACGCAGGCAGACATGGTGCTGGAGAAGGTGCTGAGAGCGCTGCATCTTGATCTGCAGACAGCAGAAGGAGACTGTGTGCCACACTAAGCCTAGCTGACCACCACAGGAAACAAGTAAGTATGCTCTACCACCAAAAAACAGATAGTGAGTGAGTGACTTTGGGCCTTCCACAATCTGTAGCCTTTTATCAGAGTGAGTTTTCTGAGAATTAGACTCGCATCCAGGGCTCCAGTGACCTCAGTTTTGTGTGTTCTAGGGAGGGGCTTGGCCATGGGCAGCCTGCCTCCTCAATGTACCATTAAAGGATTGCTAGTGGGGCTGCAATCCTCACAGGCTCACATATTTGAATACTTGGTCCCTAGATGGTGGAACTGATTGGGAAGGCTTAGGAGGTGTGGTCTTATTGGAGGAGGGGTTTTACTGTGGGTAGGATTTAAGGCTTCATAAGACTCACGTCATTTCCAGTGTGCCCCCTCTGCCTCGTGGTTATGGATCAAGATGCAAGTTCTCAGCTGCTCCTTTGCTTTGCTGTCACAGACTCTAACCCTCTGAAACCATAATCCAAGTTACACAATTTTATAAATTTCCTTGGTTATGGTATCTCTTCAGGGAAATAGAAATGTAACTTAAGGCAAAAGTTGGTACCAGGAAGTAGACTATTGCTATGACTGAACTGACCTCGTGATTTTCTTTTTTTTTTTTTTAGTGGAATGTGGAAGACTATAGCATGTTGGACTAGGAAAGCAGCTGTAATACTGTAAGCAGAGCTTAATGGGCCATCCTAACAGGAGCTTGGAAAACAGTAGTGCTGAGAGCTATGAGGGCTATGAGGTTTCAGAAAGGAGAATCTATTAACAACTGGTCTAGAGACCAGTCTTGTGGTATTTTGGCAAATCATGTTGCTGCCTTTTGCCTTTATTCCAAGAATCTGCCTGCCTGAGGCAAAATTGAAAAGTAATGGACTAATTTCCTTGATAGGGGAGATTTGAAGACAGCATATTGCGTGATTATTATTAGTAATTACTCTTTGCATAGGAGTGATCCATATAGACCTGCATTGTCTACAATGAAAATGAGCAAGTGGGACAAAATAGACAATACAAAGTATACAGTTTGAAGAGCAAAAGAGTACCAGACCATTTAATGTTTGAGGCAAGACTTGTGCTGAAAGAGATAAGGTCAAGAGAGGTCTGATCAGAAATGGAATATGAATGTGATCCACGGGTGCCAGGTTGGCAGCATTGTCCATGTGGTACCAGCTTTAGAGTCATGAAGGATACACTAAGAAAAGGGTTGTGGAATGTCCCTTTGCAGTTAAGGAAAGCCACTGAAGCCAGGTGTGTGGCAGAGGAGTCCTTGCATGAAGATTTTGAGACGCCATTGCACAAAGCTGTGAAAGTGTGACCTGGATTGCATTGGAGACTTCAAGACATTAGAGGTGCCAGAGCTGTGGGATAGCTGCCATGGGAGAGCTGTTTACAAGGGATGGGACCAGTCCAGGAGAGGGAAGTGTGCTGGAGTCAGCAAAGCTGGAAGGGCAGGGCCAGCTAAGCTATTGACATCAGACATGGAGCCACAGGATTGGAGTCTTGACCTGTTGGTCACAGTCTTCCTTTTCTCCAGTATTTTCTCACCATGCCACCTTCCTCCCTTTCCAAACAGCAATGTATATTCTGTGCATTGTATGTTTGAAGTATGTCATTTGCTTTTTAATTTTCCAGGGGGTTACAGGTAAGAGATGTCATTTGTCTCAGAAGACACTTTGGACTTTGAAAGAGTGTTGAGACCATGAAAGACTATGGGAACTTTGAAGTTTTATTAAATGCATTTCGCATTATGATATTACTAAGAGTCTGTGGAGGCCAGGGAATATAATGTGGTGGTTTGAATGAGAACAACTCCATAGGCTCATATATTTGAAAGTTTGTCCTTAGTTATTGGAATTGTTTGGGAAGGATTAGGGGTGTGGACTTGTTGAAGGAGGTATGTTACCAGAATGGACGTTGAGATTTCAGAAGAATCATGTCATTTCCTGCTCTCTCTCTCTCTCTCTCTCTCTCTCTCTCTCTCTCTCTCTCTCTCTCTGCCTTGTGGTGTGGATCAAGATGTGAACTCTCAGCCACTTCTTTGCTCCACCATTGTGGCCTCTCTAAGCCTCTGAAATCATAACCCATATTAAAGTATTGCTTTTCTAAGTTGCTGTGGTCATGGTATTTTATCATAGCCAAGAACTCATGCAAGATGACTCAGTGGGTAATAGTGCTGGCTGTGTAAGCCTGACAATCTCATTTTAATTCCCAGAACCCACATGATGGTTCAAGTAGAAAACTGACTCTACAAAGATGCTCTCTGACCTCCACACATGTGCCTTTGTGCAGCACACATAGCCCATATCCATCATGAACACACATGCATATGATAATAAATATTAAGGATAAATAAAAACATTTTTAAAATGCCATTGAGTGTTCTATAGCTCTTCTGTTGAGTTCAGTAATCTCCCAGGTAAGGAGAGTGCTGGTAAGTCTGTGCTAGCTAAATCATTCTAAACAGATCAAGCTGGGTATGTGGCATGCATGAGTACTCATCTCCACTATATTTACTGGTGCACTCTTTCTCCTCAGACTGTAAGTGTTGTATTTCTCTTTGTCCAGCTTATTCCTTTTCATTATAGATCTCCATAAGAGTGATTCCTAATGATTAAGGGACACAGTCAATACTAGGCTCTCTTGACATCTCCTCTGCCACAGTGATTAATGTAAAACTCTTCAGCCTCCTCAGGCAGATATTTTTAGACAAGGGCAGAAAGCAGCCAAAGATATCCTTTGCCAAAATATCATGGGAACAGTCTCTAGGCCACTTACTAATTTTCTTCTCTTCTGAATTTTCCTGATCTAAAGTCCGAAAGTCCACATTCTGCCAACAAGCAGCATTGTCAGGCCTGTCACAGCAACACCCCAGTCCCTGGTACCAACCTCTGTTGTACTCACTGTCCTGTTGCTGGGAAGAGACATCATGACAAGGCAACTCTTCTAAAGAAAGCCTTTAATTGGGGACTTGCTTACAGTTTTAGAGATTTAGTCCATTATCATCATGGCAGGGAGCATGGCACTGGAGCAGTAGATGAGAGATACACCCTGACCCACAGAGAGAAAGAGAGATGGAGACATAGAGAGAGACAAAAACAGAGAGAGACAGAGACAGAGAGGGAGATGAACCTGGCATGGGCTTTTGAAACCTCCAAAGTTCACCCCCAGAGACACACTTCTTCCAACAAGGCACATTTACTCCAACAAGGCTACACCTCCTAATTCTTGTAATCCTTTCAAATAGTTCCACTCCCTAGTGACCAAGTGTCTTAGTTGAGGTTACTGTTGCTGTGAAGAGACACCATGAACACAGCAATTCTTTAAAAGGAAAATATTAGGATTGGATTACAGTTTCAGAGACTTAGTCCACTATCGTCATGGTGGGAAGCATGGCAGTGTGCAGGCAGACATGGTGCTAGAGAAGGAGCTAAGAGTCCTACATCTGGATTGACATTTAGCTGGAAGTGGCTTGAGCTTCTGAGTCCTCAAAGCCCACTCCCAGTGACACACTCCCTCCAATAAAGCCACACCTACTCCAAAAGGCCACACTTCCTAATAGTGCCACTCCCTGTGGGCCTATGGGGGTCATTTTCTTTCAAATCCCCACAACAAGCATTCAAATATATAAGCCTGTGGGGACCGTTTTCATACAAACTTCCATACCCACTATCACTGTGTGAGCATCAGTATGTGATTTTAGTTCTGGTAGTGTTTCTTTTATGAACTTGGGTATCCTTCCAATTGGGGCAGAAATGTGTAGAACTGCAATATATTCTTAGTGGTTTCTTTCCCATAAGAGAGTGTGTTAATCCTCTCCCATCTTTTCTCAATAGTTTTGGCTTGAAGTCTGATGTGTCAGATGTTAAAATAGCTACACCTGCTCTCTTCTTGAGTCCATTTGTTTGGAATATCTTTTTTCATCTTTTTACCCTGAGATGATGTTAATGCTTGATGATGAAGTATGTTTCTTTAATGCAGCAGAAAGGTAGATCTATTTATTGGGAAATTGAGACCATTAATATTGAGAGTTATCAATGACCAGTGTTTATTTATTCCTGTTATTTTATTGTTATGGTGTGGTCCCCCCCAACCTTCCCACTTGATTGAGTGGTCTGGGATTATTTATTCCTTATGTTTCCTTAGGGGTGGCTAACTTTCCCAGAGTGAAGTTTTTCTTCTAGTGCTTTCTAGATAGCTCAAATGCCAGATAAATACTGACTAAATTTGTTTTTTAATTGTTACATATTCTTCTATCTTCAGTTATTATGATTGATTGTTTTGCTAGATATAGTAGTCTGGGCTGGCATCTGTAGTTACTTAGAGTTTGTAGGATATCTGTCCAGGTACTTCTGGCTTTCAGAGTCTCCACTGAGAAGTCATATGTTATTCTAATGGCTCTGCCTTTATTACACTACATGGTCTTTTCCTTGCAGTTTTTGTTATTCTTTGTTCTGTATGTTTAGTATTTGGGTTATTATGTGACATGAGGGTTTCTTTTCTGTCCTATATATTTGGTGTCATATATATATATATATATAATATTTTCTTTGTCTTCAAGACCTGAAATTTTCTCTTCTATCCCTTTTAATATGTTAATGAAACTTACTTCTGAGATTTTTGTTTGAAAATTTAGAAAAGTTTTCTAAACTTTCCATTTCCAGTCTGATGCCATTTTGGGTTTTCTTTAGTAATTCGATTTCTACTTTCATGTCTTAAACCCTTTTTATTATTTTATCCCACTTTTTTTTTTTTTTACAAACTTCATTAAGGGATTTATTCATATCCTCTTTAAGGTCCTTGAACATGTTTATAAAGACTATTTTGAAGCCCTTGTCTTGTGATTCAGAGTATTGCATTTCTTAGGCCTACTGTAGCAGGATTACAGGGTTCTGGTGGAGGCATATTGTTTGTGGTTTTGGGCTGGTGTCCAGGCATCTGGAGTTATGATGACTGAGGTGACTAAAGGTGTTGATATCTGGTCTTTTCTTTGTTGGATGGGTGTTTCATTCCTTGATTTCCGTTGCCCTCTCTGTGTTTTAGGGATGTGGGGCTGTGGATTGCCTGGTATAGAGTGCTCCTGAAGGTCTGTGGGTAGCAGAGAAGACCTGACGTGGGCTAGGAGATAAGGCTGAGGAAGGCTTCAGCAAAGAGCTAAGAAAGTTTCAGGTGTGGTAGCGGGAGGGGCTGCTGCAAGTAGGTTGTAGTAGAACAAAGATGAGGCAGAGATGAAAGGGATGGGGTACCCTGAGCCTGTACCACGAGTTCAAGTCTCTAGTGAATAGAGCTGAGGTATGAAAAGGCACCTACAAGCAGGCTGCTACAGAGCAGAGAACAAGAATGGGAAGGTCCTGATGGAGGACAGGGTTGATAATGAGAATCGACTCCTCTGTTCCAGCCTGATGTGGCCACTGGGAGTCCTGGTAGAAAGTGTCTCTAGGTATCTGTGGCTGACATTTGGTTTTGAGGGTCTGCAGGAAGAGTCAAGGCTGGGTCCACACCAAGGGTTGGTGAAGTCCTTAGAGAATGGAGTGACTTGGTATCATTTAACAATTACCATGTATGACCATCACAATAACTTTTGTGATACTTACAGTGACTTGTGTACTTTCACAAAGATTTGGTATGACCTTACAATAAATTGTGTGTCCTCATAATGATTCTGTATGGACTAATTATGACTGTGTATTCTTCACAATGACTCTGTGTGACATTCATAGTGACTCAATTTGACATTTACTGTGTCTTTATTTGCCCTCACAGTAACTCAGTGTGAACTTCACAGTGAGTATCCAGTCCTCATTATGACTTTGTGTGGCCTCCACAATGACTGTTGACTTTCACAAGTGACTCTATGTGACTTTCACAATGACTTTGTGGTATTACAGTGACTCGCAATCATGTGTTTGCCCTACCAATGTCTCTGTGTATCCTCCTCATTACTCTATATCATCTTCTCAATGATTTAGATACCTTTGCAATGAATTGCATGCCCTTATAAGGACATTATGTGACCCTCACAGTGACTGTTGCCTTCACAATGATTCTGTGGAGACACATAATGATTTTTGTACCTTTGCAAGGATGCGGTGTGCTTTCACAGGTGTGTGACTTTACATGGAATTTTTGTACCCTTCACAATGACTTTTTCTGGTGCTCGTGATAACTTTGTGTGTTCCCACAATAATTTCTGTGTCTCTAGGATGACTGTGTCCACACAATGATTCTGTGTTTCCTCACACTGACTCTTTGTGATTCTTATACCCTGTGACCCATGATAATGACCTTTGTTGTTTTCATAATCATTTGCTTCCCCCCACAATGACTGTGCCCTCACGATGATTGTGTGATCCTCATAATAACTAATGTACTTTTATAATTAGTCTTGGTATGCTGTATAATGATTTTTTTCTGACCTTCACAATAACTTTGTATGAGGTCACAATGACATCTTGTGTTCTTATAATACATTCTGTACCCTCATAATGACTCTGTGTTCCCTCACATTGACTCTGTGACCTTAACAATGATTGGCATACTCTGACAACGACTTGTGTACTCTTGTAATGACTGTGTGACCTTCACAATGGTTCCATGTGACTTTTTTTATGAATTATTGTGACCCTCACAATGGCTCTAGCATCCTCACCATGATTCAGTTTGACACTCACAATGACTTTATGTGCCATAACAATGACTCAGTGTGATCTTCACAATAAGGAGTGTATTCTCAAAATGACTCTAGATGACTTTCAGAATGGTACTAGTAACCCCATAACAACTTGTGTGCCTTCAAATTGTGTCCTCACAATGACTTCCTGTTTCTTCACAATTACTTTGTATGTCCTTCACAATGATCCTCTGAGACTCATGAAATGGTTTTATGACTTCAAAATGACTGTGTGCTCTTCACAATGACTCATTTTGATGCTCACAGTCACTTTCTGTGACTTTCACAATGACATCTTTTGTGCCCTCAATGACTTCTGTGCCCTCATACTCAATGTGCCTTTATGATCACTGTGTGACATCATATGAATATGAGTGGCCTCACAATGACTTTGTGTGACTTTACAATGATTTTGTGTACCCTTCACAATCATTTTTTGTGAACCTCAAAATGACTTTGTGTATCTTTCACAATGACTCTTGGTGATGTTCACAATTACTTACATGCCTTCACAATGATTTTTTTAAAATTTTTTTGTTATTAATTTTTTCTTTATTATTATGTGTTTTAATTTTATACATCAGCCATAGGTTCCCCTGACCTCCCCCCTCCTGCCCCCACCCCCACCTTCCCCTCAGCCCCTCCCCTCTATTCCCATGTCCTCCAGGATCAAGGCACCCCTGGGGATTCATTTAAACCTGGTGGATTCAGTATAGGCAGGTCCTGACACCTCCTTCCAGACTGAGCAAAGTGTCCTTGTGTAAACCCAAGGTTTCAAACAGCCAGCTCATGCACTAAGGACAGATCCTGGTCCCACAAACTGGGTACCTCCCAAACAGATCAAGCTATTCAATAGTCTCACTTATCCAGAGGGCCTGATCCAGCTGGGGGCTCCACAGCCTTTGGTTCATAATTCATGTGCTTCCATTCATTTGGCTATTTGTCCCTGTGCTTTTTGCAATCTTGGATTCAACAATTCATGCTCTTGCAGACCCTCCTCTTTCTTGACAGTTGGACACCTGGAGCTCCACCTGGAGCCTGGCTAAGGATCTCTGCATCCACTTCCATCAGTTATTGGATGAGAGTTCCAAGACGACTGTTAGGGTGTTTGGCCATCTGATCACCAGACTAGGTCAAATCAGGCTTTCTCTCGACCATTGCCAGCAGACTACAGAGGATATATCATTGTGGATTTCTGGGGACCTCTTGAGCACTCTGCCTATTCCTATTCTCATGTGGTCTTCATTTATCATGGTCTGTTATTCCTCATTCTCTCTTTCTGTTCTTGATCCAGCTGGGATCTCCTGCTCCCCTAAGCTTTCTTTCCCTCAAATCTTGCCCTTCATTAATCCCACTGTTGTCCAGGTTGTTCATGTAGATCTCATCCATTTCTCTGTCATTGGGTGATCCTTGGGTCTTTCCTAGGTTCCCGTTTTCTAGGTAGCCTCCCTGGAGTTGTGTAGCAGTCTAGTCATCTTTGTTTTACATCTAGTATCCTCCTATGAGTGAGTACATACCGTGTTTGTCCTTCTGAATATGGGTTACCTCACTCAGGATGATTTTTTTCTAGATCCATCCATTTGCCTGCGAACCTCATGATGTCATTGTTTTTCTCTACTGAGTAGTACTCCATTGTGTATATGTACCATATTTTCTTTATCCATTCTTCAGTTGAAGGGCATCTAGGTTGTTTCTAGGTTCTGGCTATTACAAACAAAGCTGATACGAACATAGCTGAGCAAATGCCCTTGTGGTATGATTGAGCATTCCTTGGGTATATGCCCAAGAGTGCTATAGCAGGGTCTTGGGGGAGATGGATTCCCAATTTTCTAAGGAAGCGCCATATTGATTTCCAAAGTGGCTATACAAGCTTGCATTCCCACCAGCAGTGGAGGAGAGTTCCCCTTGCGCCACACCCTCTCCAGCATAAGCTGTCTTCTGTGCTTTTGATCTTAGCCATTCTGACAGGTGTAAGGTGGTATTTCAGAGTCGTTTTGATTTGCATTTCCTGGATAATTAGGGATGTTGAGCAATTCCTTAAATGTCTTTCAGTCATTTGAACTTCCTCTGTGGAGAATTCTCTGTGAAGTTCAATAGCCCATTTCTTAATTGGACTCTTGGGCATTTTGATGTCTAATTTCTTGAGTTCTTTATATATTCTGGATATCAGCCCTCTGTCAGATGTGGGGTTGGTGAAGACCTTTTCCCGTTCTGTAGGCTGTTATTTTGTCTTGTTGACCGTGTCCTTTGCTCTACAAAAGCTTCTCAGTTTCAACAGGTCCCATTGATTTGATTGTTTCTCTCAGTGTCTATGCTACTGGTGTTATATTTAGAAAGTGATCTCTGGTGCCCATGCATTCAAGAGTACTTCCTACTTTCTCTACTATCAGGTTCAGAGTAGCTGGATTTTTGTTGAGGTCTTTGATCCACTTGGATTTAAGTTTTGTGCACGGTGACAGATATGGATCTATTTGCAGCCTTCTACACATTGACATCCAGTTATGCCAGCACCATTTGTTGAAGATGCTTTCTTTTTTCCATTGTACATTTTTGGCTTCTTTGTCAAAAATTATATGTTCATAGGTGTGCGGGTTAATGTCAGGGTTTTCAATTCGATTCCATTGGTCCACATGTCGGTTTTTATGCTAGTACCAAGCTGTTTTTGTTACAGTAGATCTATAGTAGAGCTTGAGGTCGGGGATTGTGATGCCTCCAGAGGTTGTTTTATTGTACAGGATTCTTTTGGCTATCCTGGGTTTTTTGTTTTTCCATATGAAGTTGAGTATTATTCTTTCCAGATATGTGAAGAATTGTGTTGGTTATTTGATGGGAATTGCATTGGATGTGTAGATTGCTTTTGGTAAGATCACCATTTTTACTATGTTAATCCTGCCTATCCATGAGCATGGGAGATCTTTCCATTTTCTGACATATTCTTCAATTTCTTTTTTCAGGGACTTAAAGTTCTTATCATATAGGTCCTTCACATGCTTAGTTAGAGTAACCCCAAGGTATTTTATATCATTTGTGGCTATTGTAAAGGGTGATGTATCTCTGATTTCCTTCTCAGCCTGTTTGTCTACTGTATATAGAAGGGCTACTGATTTTTTTTTTTTTTGAGTTGATCTTGTATCCTGCTATGTTGCTGAAAGTTTTTATTGGCTGTATCAGTTCCTTGGTTGAATTTTTGGAGTCACTCATGTATACTAACATGTCATCTGCAAATAGGGAGATCTTGACTTCTTCCTTTCCAATTTGTAATCCCCTAAATCTCTTTATGTTGTCTTATAGCTCTGGCTAGAACTTCAAGTACTATATTGAATAAGTAGGGGGAGAGGGGACAGCTTTGCCTTGTTCCTGATTTTAGTGGTATTGCTTTGAGTTTCTCTCCATTTAATTTGATGTTGGCTGTTGGCTTGCTGTAGATTACCTTTATTATGTTTAGGTATGTTCCCTGTATTCCTGATCGCTCCAAGACCTTTATCATGAAGGGGTGTTGGATTTTGTCAAATGCCTTTTCTGCATCTAGTGAGATGATCATGTGGTTTTTTTCTTTGAGTTTGTTTATATGGTGTATTACATCGACGGACTTTCGTATGTTGAACCACCCTTGAATCCCTGGGATGAAGCCTACTTGATCATGCTGGATAATTGTTTTGATGTGTTCTTGGAGTCTGTTTGCCAGAATTTTATTGAGTATTTTTGCATCAATGTTCATGAGGGAGATCAGTCTGTAGTTCTCTTTCTTTGTTGCATCTTTGTTTGGTTTAGGAATCAGGGTAATTGTAGCCTCATAGAAGGAGTTTGGTAATATACCCTCTGCTTCTATTGTGTGGAACAATTTAAAGAGTATTGGTATTAAGTCTTCTTTGAAGATCTGGTAGAATTCTGCAGTGAAACCATCAGGTCTAGGGCTTTTTTTGTTTGGGAGACTTTTAATGACTGATTCGATTTCCTTAGGGGTTATTGGACTATTTAAATGGTTTATCTGGTCTTGATTTAACTTAGGTATGTGGTACCTATCCAGGAAATTATCCATGTCTTTTAGATTTTCCTGTTTTGTGGAGTAGAGATTTTTGAAGTATGACCTGATGATTCTCTGGATTTCCTCATTGTCTCTTGTTATGTCCCCCTTTTCATTTCTGATTTTGTTAATTTGGATGCTCTCTCTCTGTCTTTTGGTTAGTTTGGATAAGGGCTTGTCTATCTTGTTGATCTTCTCAAAGAACCAACTTTTTGTTTCATTAATCCTTTGTATTGTTCTCTTTATTTCTATTTTATTGATTTCAGCTCTCAATTTGATAATTTCCTAGCGTCTGTTCCTCCTGGGAGACTTTGCTTCTTCCTGTTCAAGGGCTTTCAGGTGTGCTGTCAAGTCACTAGCGTGAGATTTCTCCAGCTTCTTTATGTGGGCATTCAGTGCTATGAATTTCCCTCTTAGCACTGCTTTCATAGTATCCCATAAGTTTGGGTATGTGGTGTATTCATTTTCATTGATCTCTAGGAAGTCTTTAATTTCTTTCTTTATTTCTTCCTTAACCCACTGGCGATTCAGTTGAGCATTATTCAGTTGCCATGAGATTGTAGGATTTCTGTAGTTTTTTCTCTTGTTGAAATCTAACTTTAAACCATGGTGGTCTGATAGAACACAGGGGGTTATTCCAATTGTTTTGTATCTGTTGAGATTTGCTTTGTGGCCAAGTATGTGGTCGATTTTAGAGAAGGTACCATGGGGTGCTGAGAAGAAGGTATATTCTTTTTTGTTTGGGTGGAATGTTCTGTAGATATCGATTAAGTCCATTTGAGCCATAACATCAGTTAAGTCCATTATGTCTCTGTTAAGTTTCGATTTGGCTGATCTGTCCAGAGGTGAAAGTGGGGTGTTGAAGTCTCCCACTATTAATGTGTGGGGTTTTATATGTGATCTAAGCTTTAGTAATGTTTCTTTTACATATGTGGGTGTCCTTGTGTTTGGGGCATAAATGTTCAGAATTGAAACTTCATCTTGGTGGATCTTTCCTGCGATGAGTATGTAATGTCCATCATCATCTCTTTTGATTGATTTTAGTTTGAAGTCTATTTTGCTGGATATTAGGATGGCTACACCAGCTTGCTTCTTAAGACCATTTGATTGGAAAGTCTTTTCCCAGCCTTTTATTCTTAGGAGGTGTCTGTCTTTGAATTTGAGGTGTGTTTCTTGTATGCAGCAGAAAGATGGGTCCTGTTTTCATATCCATTCTGTTAGTCTGTGTCTTTTTATAGGTGAATTAACTCCATTGATATTAAGGGATATTAATGACCAGTGATTGTTCGTTCCTGTTGTTATTTTTATTTTTTGGTGGTAGTGTGTGTACTTCTCTTCTTTGGGGTTTACTGCTGTGGTATTATCTATTGCCTGTGTTTTAATGGGTGTATCTGCCTTCCTTAGGTTGGAATTTTCCTTCTAGTGCTTTCTGTTGAGCTGGGTTTATGGATAAGTAGTGTTTAAATCTGGTTTTGTCTTGGAAGGTCTTGTTCACTCCATCTATGATGATTGAAAGTTTTGCTGGGTATATTAGTCTAGGCTGGCATCCATGGTCTCTTAGTGTCTGCATTATATCTGTCCAGGTCCTTCTGGCTTTCAAAGTCTCCATCGAGAAATCAGGTGTTATTCTGATGGGTTTGCCTTTTGTAAGTCACTTGGCCTTTTTCCTTTGCTGCCCTTAATATTCTTTATTCTGTACGTTCAGTTGTTTAATTATTATGTGGCATGGGGGCTTTTTGGGGGGGTCTAGTCTGTTTGGTGTTCTATAGGCTTCTCGTATCTTCATAGGCATTTCCTTCTTTAAGTTGGGAAAGTTTTCTTCTATGATCTTGTTAAATATATTTTCTGTGCCTTTGAGTTGGGATTCTTCTCCTTCTTCTATCCCTATTATTTGTAGGTTTGGTCTTTTCATGGTGTCCCAAATTTCTTGGACATTTTGGGTCATGACTTTGTTGGTTTTAGTGTTTTCTTTGACTGATGAATCTATTTCTTCTACCGTATCTTCAACACCAGAGATCCTCTCTTCCACCTCTTGCATTCTGTTGGTTATACTTGCCTCTGAAGTTCCTGTTTGTTTACTCAGATTTTCTATTTCCAACATTCCTTCTGCTAGTGTCTTCTTCATTTTTTCTATTTCCCTCTTCAGGTCTTGGATTGTCTCCCTTGCTTTTTCATGATTTTCATTCAAGGATTTATTGTTTTCTTCTGCTTTAATTGTCCTTTCCTCTAGTTTTTTATAGTGTTCTTCTCATTTTTTGTTTGTCTGTTCCTTTACTTTATTTTTGATTTTTTCTATATAAGGCTCTAGCCTCTTCATGATGTTACTTATAAGGTTGTTTTCTTCTTCCATTCCGTGATGTTTGGGTCTAGCTGTTGGAGAAGGGCTAGGTTCTGGTGATGCTGTATTGCTCTTTATTTTGTTGTATGTACTTCTTCCTTGACGTCTGCCCATCTCCTCTTGTGTTCGTTCTTGGTCTTATCAGTGTACTTGGTCCAGAGAGTTGACAGATTTAAGGAGCCTCTCTCTGGTCCAGTTGGAAGCTCTGGGCCAGATGGGAGCACTGGTCCAGATGAGAGTGCTGGCTGGATAGGAGCTGGGGGGCTGGACTCTGAGTCTGGGGAAGTCCCTGATGTCTCCTTATTTTGTCCAGATGGGAGCTCCTCTTGTCCAGATGGGAGTTCCTCTGGTCTCTGGTCCAGATGGGAGATCCAGGGCAGGATGGAAGCTTGGGGCTGGTCTCTGATTCTTAGGAAGTGGCTGGGGTCTCCAGCAGATGGGTGTGGGGGCAGGGTGTGGAGACTGCAGTGTCTGCCTGCAGTCTTGGAAAAGGGGAGCCTTCCCGCAGGGCCTGCCAATTGGCAGGAAACTGGGGCCAAGTTGGTCAGGTCCTCCCGGAGTGGCCTGTGTCCAGCGGTGGGACCCAAGGGCAGTTGCCTCTCTGGCTATAACCCCAGGCACTCACCTCTCCTTCACAATGATTTTATATGCCACCACAATGGCTTAGTTTGCCTTCACAATGATTTTGAGACCTTCACAGTGACTTTGTATAAATTCATAATGATGTGTGACCTTCACAGTGATTTTATTTCTTACAATACTTGTGTACCCTCACAATGACTCTTTGTGACCTTCACAATGACTATCTTATCTCCACAGTGATTTTGGTTCTCCTAACAATCACTTGGTTTTCATCACTATAACTCAATGTGCCATCACAATGGCTTTTATGATGTTACCTCTAACTTTGAATATCCTCACAATTAATCATGTTCTGTTATATTAACCCTGTGTGCCCTCAGAAAAACCTATTTGACCTTCATAATGATTTAATATGCCCTCACAATGATTGTGTGTGACCTTTACAATGACTCTTTGTGACTCCTGCAGTGACTTTGCCCTCACTTTGACTTTGTGTGACTTCACAATGACTTTGTATGCCCTTTATAGTAATTTTTGTGATCCCCAAAATGACTCTTTATGATTCCCACAATATGATCCCCATAATTATTATGTGTCCTCACAATGACTTTGTGTTCATTCACAATAATTTTGAGACCCTCACAATGACTATATTTTTTCAACAATGACTGTGTGACCTCACAATGAGTTGTGTCTTCTTATAATGACTCACTGTGACACTCATTATGATCTGTGTGATCTTCATAATATTCTGTGTGATACTCACAGTATCTTATTGCGATACACACAGTGATTGTGTTTGCTTTCACAATGGCTCAGTGTGAACTTCACAATGAGTATGGGCTCCTCAAAATGACTGTTTGACCTTCAGAATGATTTTGTGTATAATAACAATTATTTATGTGCCCTCACTTTGAGGTTGGATGATCTTGTCTGAATCTCACAATGACTCTATAGCCATCATAATAACTCTGTGTGATCTTCACAGTAACTTGTGTGCCCTCACAGTGACTTTGTGAGCTCATCACAATGACTCTTTGTGACCATCACAACAATGTTGTGTATACTTCACAGTAGTTTTTTTTTTAATTTGCCCTCACAATGACTCTGTGTGTTTCATAATGACTTTGTGTACGTTTGCAATGTATGGTCATTTTTACCTTCACATCTACTTCTTATTCCCTCATAATGACTCTGTCCTCACAAAACCTCAGTGTGACCTTCAAAATGACTCTGTGTGCATTGACAGTGACTCTGTATGACCTTTACAATGACGCTTTCACAATGATTTGTTTGCCCTTCATAATAATTCTCTGTGACCCTTGCAAAGAGTTCCTGGGTCCTCACAATGACTGTGTATGTTCTTCACAGTGATGCTTAGTGATGCTCACAATGATATGTGTAATCTAGAGTGATTTTGTGTGTGGTGTTAGACAGGATTCTTTAGAGGATCAGATGATAGAATGTTAATAAAGAGGATTTATTAGAGTGGCTCACATGCCATTATTCAGCTATTTTCTGATGAAAATTCCAAGAAGCCAATAGTTGTTTAGTTCATGTGGTGGTTTCATGAAAATGCCCCCCACAGGCTCATAGGGAATGACACTATTAGGGGTTGTGGCCCTTTTGGAGTAGGTATGGCCTTAATGGAGGAAGTATGTCACTGGGGGTAGGCTTGGGGGTTTCAAATGCTCAAGCCAGGCCCAGAGTCATTCTTTCTCTGCTGCCTGCTGATCCAGATATAGAACTCTCAGCTCCTTCTCTAGCATCACATCTTCCTGCATGCTGTCATGTTTCCCACTATGGCTATAATGGACTAAACCTATGAACCTGAAAGCCAGTCCCAATTAAATGTTTTCCTTTATAAGAGTTGCCATGACCATGGTGTCTTTTCACAGCAATAAAAACCCTAAAACAGAAGTTGGTACCTGGGACCAGGGTATTGCTGTGAAAGGCCTGATCATGTAGTTTCTTCTTGGTGAAATGTAGACTTTGGGATTTTGGATTAGGAAAGCAGTTGAAAGCTTTAATAGGCCATAGTAGTAGAAGCAGGGAAGACAGTGGTTTTGAGAGCAATATAGATTAAGACAGTCTGGCTCAAGAGGTTTCACAGGAGAATAATTGTAAGTAGCCTAGAGATCATTCTTATGATATTTTAGTGAAGAATGAATGTGGCTAATTTTTGCCCGTGTCTGAAAAGACTGCCTGAGGCTAAATTGAAGTTTTGGATTAATTGCATTGGCAAAGGAAATTTCAAAACAGCCTAGTATTGACTGTGTTCTGTGGTTATTAGTGACCAATCTTATGTAAATCTATAATGAAAAGGAGCAAGCTAGGCAAGGAAAAATATAAAATGTTCAGTTTGAGGAGAAAAGGAGCACTAGAGAATGTAAACAGAGTAAAGAAAAGTTTGATACTAAATGTAATAAAGGGAATGGTGACCTCAGAGCAAGACCTCACTCAGCTAAGCTTCCAACTTGTGAAAAAGAATTAAAGAAAAGTAAAAAAAAAAAAAAAAAAAAAAAAGAATTAAAGAAAATCTTAGGGCTAGGCATGGTGGTGCACGCCTTTAGTTCCAGCACTCAGAAAGCAGAGGTGGGTGAATACCTGAGTTCAAGACTAGCCTGATCTTCAGAGCAAGTTCCAATACTGTCAGTCTTAAGCAGTGAAGGAAATCATTGAAAACAGAAAGCTGATGCAGATGTAATTAGAAGAGGGGACCATGTTCCAGCCCCTTAGCAGTAGAACTTGGCAGCTTTGGCCATTTGCTTCCAGCTTTAGAGTCAAGAGTACAATAAAGGGGTTATGGACTCTCCCTCCATGACTAAAGAAAGCCATTGAGGCCAGTTATAAGTGAGGGGTGTCCTTGCATGGAGGCCTAGAGAGGCCATTGTGTAAAGCTGTGAAAGTGAAGTCTAGATTGCCTTGGAGACCCCACAATGTTAGAGATGGCAGAGCTGTGGGATACCTGCTGAGTAAAGCTGCTGACAGGGAGTAGAACCAGCCCAAGAGAAGGAAGTGTGCTGCAGTCAACAAAACTGAAAGGAGTTGGAGATCTGAAGAGTGCTTTGACTCAGACATGGAGATGCAGAGTTTGGAGTTTGCCCAGCTGGGTTTCAGTCTTGTTTCAGTCCAGTATTTCCCCACTCTGGTCCCTTTCCTCCCATTTGGAATGATAATGTATAATCTATACCATTGTATGTTGGAAATAAGTGATCTACTTTATGATTTTGATTTTATAGGGGATTACAATTAAGAGATTGCCATGAATCTCCAAAAAGACTGAACTTTTAAACATTTTTGAGACTTGGATAGATTATGGCTATTTTTGAACTTGGATTGAATACAGTTTGCGTTATGATATGGCCACAAGCCTATGGGGGGCAGGGAGTGGAATATGGTGGTTTGAATGAAAATGGCCCCCATAGGCTCACAGGAAGTGGCACTGTTAGGGGATGTGGCCTTGTTGGAGTAGGTGTGGCCTTGTTGGAGGAAGTTGTCACTGAGGATGGGCTTTGAGGTTTCAAATGCTCAAGTCAGGCCAAGTGTCACTCTTTCTTCCTTGTCTGCTGATCCAGATATAGAACTCTCGGTTCCTCCTTCAGCACCATGTCCGCCTGCACGCCACCATGCTTTCCATGATGATAATGGATTAAAACTCTGACCCTGTAAACTAGTCCCAACTAAATGTTTTCCTTTGTAAGAGTTGCTGTGGTCATGGCAGCTCTTCACAGCAGGAGAAACCCTAACTAAGACAGTCCACATAGTTGGATATCTCAGCTGCTCTTCAGAATACATTGGGATCCTACAGAAGCTGGCTGTAATGCTAGTGAAGGAATGCCTCAGCAACAGGATAGATGAATTTGTCAATGAGGGTGAGGGTAAGCAGACAAAAAGCAACATCTTCCTTCTTCCGTGTCTTTTATATAGACTGCCATTAGAAGGTGAGGCCTAGGTTTAAGGTGGGTCTTCCTGCCTCAAATGACCCAATTAAAAAAATATCTCTAGGTGTGCTCAGCTGTTTAGATTTTCGTTAATCCCAGATGTAATCATGTTATCAACCAAGAATAGTCATCTTATGTGCCTTCACAGTGGCTTTGTGTGCTCTTTGCAATCTTTGTAACCCTCACAATGACATTGTCTTTTTTCACAGTGACATGGTGTGATCATCACAATAACTTCTTTGTGGCTCTCAAAGTGACTAATGTGCTTTCAAATGACTTTGTGTGTCTTCACAATGACTCTGTGCCCTTCACAATGATTCTTTGTGAGCCTCACAATGGCTATGCATGCCCTCACAATGACTTTGTGTGTCCTTAAAAATGACCTCTTGTGATGCACATAATGAGTTTGTGTGACCTCCCAGTGACATCTTGTGCTCTTACAATGACTCTGTGACCCCTAAAAACTGACTCTTTGTAACGTTCACAATGACTTTTTATACTGTGGTGGTTTGGATAGGATTGGTTGCCATGGCTCACATATTTGAACGTTTGGCTCCACAGTTAGTGGAACTGTTTGAGAAGGATAGGGAGGTGTGGTCTTGTTGGAGGAGGTGTGTCACTGAAGGTGGGCTTTTACACCAGGCCCAGTCTTGCTCTCTCTCTCTGCCTGGAACTTGTAGATCAGATGTGAGCTCCCAGCTACTGTTCCAGCTCCACCCCTACTTGTTTTATTGTCATACTCCCTGCCATGGTGATCATGGACTAACCTCTGAAGCAGTAAGTCCCCAATGAAATGGTTTCTTCTATAAGCTGCTTTGGTCATGGTATTTCCTCACAGCAACAGAGCAGTAAGTAAAACAAAAACCCCCACAGTGACTCTATGTGACCCCACAGTGACTCTATTGACCCCACAGTGACTGTGTGACCCCCACAGTGACTCTATGTGACCCCACAATGACTGTGTGACCCCACAGTGACTCTATGTGACCCCACAGTGACTCTGTATGACCCCACAGTGACTCTATATGACCCCACAGTGACCCTATATGACCCCACAGTGACTCTATGTGACCCCACAGTGACTGTGTGACCCCACAGTGACTCTATGACCCCACAGTGACTATGTGACCCCCACAGTGACTGTGTGACCCCCACAGTGACTCTATGTGACCCCACAGTGACTCTGTGTGACCCCACAGTGACTCTATTGACCCCACAGTGACTGTGTGACCCCCACAGTGACTCTATGACCCCACCGTAACTATGTGACCCCCACAGTGACTGTGTGACCCCCACAGTGACTCTATGTGACCCCACAGTGACTCTGTGTGACCCCACAGTGACTCTTTGTGACCCCACAGTGACTCTGTGACCCCCACAGTGACTCTTTGTGACCCCACAGTGACTCTTTGTGACCCCACAGTGACTCTATGTGACCCCACAGTGACTATGTGACCCCCACAGTGACTCTATGTGACCCCACAGTGACTGTGTGACCCCCACAATGACTCAGTGTAAACTTCACAGTGGATGTGGAGACCCTCACAATGACTCTGTATGACCTACACACTGATTTTTTTTGTGCTTTTTCAATGACTTGTGGACCTTTGTAATGACTCCATATGCTCTTATGATGTCTCTTGTGTCCTCACAATGACTATGGAACCCTCACAGTGACTTTGTATACTCTCACAATGAATTGTATTTCCTTACAATGACTATGTATGTCCTCATAATGACTGATTTGATCTTCATAATAATTCTAAGAGCCCTCATAATGACTATGAGTGACCTGATATGAGTGTTTAAAACTTCATTTTGACACTGTGTGACCTTCACTATGACTCAGTTTGACACTCACAATGACTTTATATCCCCTAGCAATGACTCAGTGTGACCCTTGACAAGGGGTATGGATGCCCTCACAATAAATCTGTGTAAATTTCTTAACGACTGGTCACCTTCACAATGACTTTGTGATTGTCACATTGACTCTGTGTGACCCTCACAATGAGTAATGTGCCCTCAAACTGACTTTAGAAGAATTTCACAGTGACCATAGTGACCCTCATAATGACTTGTGTGCCGTCACAATGAGTGTGTGTGCCACTATAGTGACTTTGTGGGCCCCTAACATTACTTGTATGCTTTCTTGACTTTGTCTTCATTTAAAATGACTTCATACACAATCATTCTTTAATACCCACAAAATATCTTTGTGTGCTTCACAGTGATTATTTGTGTTCTTCACAATGACTCTTTGTGATCCTCACGAGGACTTCACCCAACTTTCACAATGACATCTTGTGTACCCATAATGACTTCTATACCTTCATAATGATGCCTTCATAATGCTCACAAAATAACTCTGTGTGATCTCACAATGACTTCATATACCCTCACGATGACTGGCCTATGCTCATAATGACTGTGTGCTCACAATGTAGTGTTCACAATGGCTTATTGTGATGCTCAAAATGTTTTATGTGCCCTTAAAATGACTGCTTCTGATCTCATGTGACCCCTTACAGTGACTGTCTGACCTCACCATACTTGGTGTAACCTTCACAATGACTTTGTGTGAACTTCAAAATAACTATTGTGGCAGCACAATGACGCTATGTGACCTTCACAAAGTCTCTTTGTGACCCTTCAAATGACTTGTGTGCCTACACAATGACTATGTGTGACCTTCACAATGATTCATATGCCCTCACAATGACTCTGTGTGCCCTCAAATCCTCAGTATGCCATCAAAATGACTATTTGACTATTTGTGCCTTTCCAAGAATTGTTGTATTCACTATAATTTTGTCTACCTCACAGTGACTTTGTGTGACATTCACAATGATTCTTTGTTCCCTTCACAATGAGAGTGTTCTTTCTCAATAACTCACACACCCTCATACCTACTCTGTGGGCTCTCAAAACCACTATCTTGCACAATGATTTTATGTCTCTTCACAGTTATGCTGTTACAATGACACTGTGTGCTCACAGAATGTCTGATGTACCCTCACAGTGACTCTGGGCCTTCATAATGATTTTATATGAACTCACAATGACTTTATGTCACCTTCATATGATTTTTTTAAAGCACCAGAATGATTGTGACCTTCACAGCAAATCTGTGTGATTTTTACTTGTCTGCATGTCACAACAATAATGTTGTATTATCTCACAAATGTGTTTGTGAACCCTCAAAATGACTGTGTGACTTTTACAATGATGCCTTGTGATCCTCAAAATGACTAGTGTACCCTAACAATGACTGTATGTGACCTTCACTGTGATTATTATGTGTCTTCTATTGCATGTCACCTTCACAATTTCTTGTGCCCTTACCACCCTCATGTGTCCTTCACAATAGCTTTGTGTATACTACAATGAGTGTGTGCCCTCACAATGATTATGTGTGCCCTCAGAATAACTTTTGTGCCCTCATAATTATTCTCTGAGCCTTCACAATGACTATGTGCCTTCACAAGGACTCTACTTGACCTTCACAATTACTTTGTCTTTCACAATGACTTGTGTGTGTCCTCTTGGTTACTGTATGACCTCATAGTGACACAGTGTGCCTTCACAGTGGTATTTTGGGAACCTCATAATAAATCTGTGCCTTCATCATAACTTGTGTGTCCCCATAATGACTCTTTGTGCTACACAAAGCCTTATTGTGACTTCAACAATGGCTTTGTGTCCCTTCACAATGACTTAGTGTTCCTTCACAATGACTTAGTGTTCCTTCACAATAACTGTTTGTGATCATCACAACAATTTAGTATGATCTTCACAACATCTTGTGCCTTCACAATATGCCATCATAATGACTCTGTGTGCTCACATAATGGCTTTGTGTACTCTCATAGAGACACTGTGAGACCTTCACAATGACTCTTTGTGACTCCTACAATGACTAGTGTGCCCTACTACCAAGCATTTATAATATTCACATTGGTTTTGTGTGAACATAACAACGATGCTGTGACACTCACAATGATGTATTGTGATGTTCAGAATGATTGTATGTACCTTCACAATGATTTTATGTGATCTCACAGTGAGTATGGGTGACCTCATAATGTCACTGTGTGACCTTCACAAAGAGTATGGGGCCTTCATGATGACTCTTAAAATGACATTGTGTTCCCCACAATAAATCACCATGACCTTCATGAAGACATTGTGGGTCCTCAAAATGGCTTTGTATGACATTCACAATGACTTTGAGTGACCACCACAATAGGTTTTTGTGCCCTCATAATGAATCTGTAGGAAGTCACAACAAATTTGTATGTCCTCACATTGACTTTGTATACCCTCACAATGAAATATGAGTCCTTATAATGACTATGTATGACCCTCACAATGACTTTGTGCGCTGTCACAAAGAGTTTGGGTGCCCTCACAATGCTTTTATCTGACCTTCAGAATGACTCTGTATAACTATCACATGACTCTCTGTGACACTATGACTTTGTGAGCCCACAAAATGTCTTTGTGTGACCTTAACAATGACTCACTGTGACCTTCATAATTATGTCTTCACAATGACTTTGTGTGTTTTTCACAATGGTTTTGGGGGCATCAAAATGATCTGTGTACCCTCATAGTTGTGTGTGTTCCCATAATGACTGTCCTAATAATGACTGTGTAACCTTAACAGTGACTTTGTGTACCCTCAAAATGACTAGTGGGCCATGATGATTCTGTGTGACCTTAATGACTTTGTGTGACCATCACAATGACAATAAGTGCCATTACAGTAAATTCTTTGCCCTCACAATGACTTTGAGTACCTTCACAATGAAGTATGATCTTTAGAATGACTTCATATGCCCTCATAATGACTTCTGGGATTCCATAGTGACTTGGTGTTGTCACAATAGCTTTTTATGCTCTCACAATGATTTTGTGTGCTTTCACAATGACCATGTGACCTTCTCAATAACTTCTTGAGCTTCCACAGTGACTTTATGACCTCATAATAACTCTATTTCCTCACAATGTCTCTGTGTGACTTCAAAATGACTGTGACCTTCACTATGACTTTGCACTCTCTGACTAAAACTTGTGTTCCCATAAAATGATTCAGTGTGCCCTCACAATGAACTGGTGACTTTCACAATGACAGTGTATACTCTCCCAATGACTTCTGTACCCTCACAATGATGCTGTGTGTCCTCATAATAATGCTTTGATATTCACAATGACTATGAATAACTTCAATGACTTTGTGTGCCCTAACAATGATTCCCTGTGCTATCACAATGATCTTCAAAATAACTGTCTGTGACATTAACAATGGTTCTTTGTGACACAATGACTTTTTGTGCTGTTGCATGGGTGTGATGTACCTTCACAATAACTTTTGGATGCTCACAATGACTTTACATGACCTAAATGACCATATATAACCTTCACAGTTTTTGTATGCTCTCACCATGACTGTGTCCTCACAAGACTCTATGTGACCTTGACAATGACAGTTTATGACCTTCACAACAACTCTGACATTCACAATGATCCTCTTTGACCTTTACACTGACTATCTGATCTCCACAATGACTTTCTTTGTATACACTCACAAATATTTGCTGCCCTCAAGGTATGTATCATCACAGTTTCTCTCTATGGCCATCAAAATGCCTTGTGTGCAGTCAAAATGACTCTGTGAGTCCACTTTTATGACTCTTTGTGAACCTTACAATAATGTTGTATGCCATTCGCAATGACTTTTAGTGCCTTCACAATGACTTGTGTACCCTCATATGACTTTGTGTGTCCAAGCAATGATTCTGTGTGCCTTAAAACTATGTGACCTTCACAGTGACTTCATATGCCTTCACGATGACTTCAGTGCCCTCATGACTCTGTGTGATGTTAACAATGACTTACTGTGATGTTTGCAATTTTATGTATCCTCACAATGACTTTACCTTATAATGTTTATGTGTGCCCTCACAAGACTGTTTATGATATTCACAATAACCTTTATCCCCTTATAGAGTCTGTGTGCCCTCACATTGAATGTGTGCTTGCTTACAAGATGCTTTATGACCTTCACAATGACTTGTGTGTCCTCAAAAATGCTATGGGCTCTCACAATTACTTCACAATGACTCTGTGCTCCATCCCAATGTCTCTGTATGACAAACATTGATTTTGAGAGCTCAAAACCACTTGTATGTCCTTATGACTGTGTGCCATCACAATCCATGTGACCTTCACAGTGACATTATATATCCTCTCAATGACTTCTGAGCCCTTAACAATGACTACATATGATGTCAGAATAACTTTGTTCTGATAATTAATATTTGGTCTTCATTATGAATATGTCTGACTCTCCGTACCCTCACAATTACTCTCACTTTTACAATAACTTTTTGTGTCCTCATAATGACTTTGTGTGACTTTCAGAATGACTTTTTATGGCCTCTCAATGACTGCATGTCCTCACAATCCTTTGTGTTCCCTCCAGATGACTTTGTATGCCCTCAAAGTAACTGTGCTTCATAATGACTGTGTGCCTTCACAATGACTGTGTGCCTCACAATGACTTTATGTGCCTTCACAATGACTGTGTGCCTTCACAATGACTGTGTGCCTCACAATGACTGTGTGCCTTCACAATGACTGTGTGCCTAACAATGACTGTGTGCCTTCACAATGACTGTGTGCCTCACAATGACTTTCTGTGACCTTCACAATGGCTTTGTATATACTTATAGACTTCTGGGCCTTTGCAATGATTCTGTGTGAACCCCAGGAAGACTCTTCTTACCTTCACAATGACTCAGCTTAACCTTCACAATGACTTTTTGTGACCTTCACAGTGGTTTATGTGCCCTGACCATGTCTGTGTGACCTTTACCATGACTCTTTTTGACCCTCATCAATGATTATGTGTCCTCCACAATGGCTCTGTGCGCCCTCAACTGTGACTTATGCATCACTCTCTATGATTTATGACATTATGTAACTAAGAATGACAAGTATCAATTTTATTTCACAATTTTTAAAAAGCATTAAAAAAGGTTTGCATTGGAAAGCGATAACTTACAATTTATAAATTCCAGTATGTAAAACAGTCATGATATCTAAGCTGATACAAACTATCTTAAAAGCAATGGATTTTCCTTTTCTGTTCTTTTTCTTTTGACACAGAGAGCAGTGCTTAACAGCAGCAGTAACTTTAAAGTAGAAAACCCCACAATTCAAAATATATTCCATATATTCAAAATAGAAAACACATGACTTGCCCTGACTGAACCAACAATCCTTGTCTCCATCTTGTCCTTGCTTCTGCCATGTGAAAGGTGGCACCAGTGTCCCCTAGGCCTGAATGCCTCTCTATCCCAGTGTCTGACATCAGCACTCCAGCTCCTGGGTAAACAGCCTTGTAAGATGTTCCAATAACATGGAGTGCAGGTTGCAGTTTCCCCTCTTGTTTACAGAGTATAAAATGTAAAACACGATTGCATCTTTCTAGAGTGGCCAGTGGGAGGAGTCTCCTTTTTGATGATAATCCAGGACCTTCCAAATGCAGTATCAAATGAAATCAATTTTTATCAAATGAAATCAATTTTTATCCCTCAGCATTTCTCTTCTGACTGAAAGTGATGTTTCAGGATTTGGGGCCAAAGTCTCACTTCCAATCAGTCTGGCTTTCCTCAGCAGTGTCTGTCTTTGAAGTCCATCAGGGCTTGGCATGTGGAAAATATATTCAGGTTACACAAAGGAACACAACCCTGCTGTCTTTGATCATCTCTCTGTCATAACACAGATGATGGGGTTGCAAACAATGGCACACACATGTGCAGTATGAGAACGCCATTTGGGGGAGCTCAGCTTGCATCCTCATGGAAGTCTGCTGGCTAAATCCTAAATATTTTATGACTTTCCTAAAGCCAAATTCCCGTCAGGGCTGGGGACACACAAACAAAATGCCAATCAGTTATGACTGGGCACCATGTGGACATGAAAGCAGATGTGGACTACCATGGAACACTCTATGCTAAGTTCTTCCTACATCTGGTAAAAGAACAGATGCCAGGTGAAGCAACAGATAGGGACAAACCCGAAGACACACATCAAAAGCTATAGTAATGAATGGAGAGAGGCCACAGGAAGAGGGCGCATTAAATTCTACCCATGTCTTACAAAGAGAGAAAACCATGGGGGAAACAGAAGATAAAAAGTCTAGGAAGATAGCATCTCAATGTTTGGGTTTAGTGTTGGGTAAAAGAGCCAGATTTCAGCGGGGCATCTTCACAACAGAGGTGCTAGTGAATTCTGTCACACTGATGCTCTTTTCAAAGTGTAAATGTAACAGAGCAAGAGCAAAGGGTTGAAAGGCAGAGGTCAGATCTGATGATGTAAGTTCAAACTGGAAACCAAGTAAATCCTGCTCAACGAAGCCATAAGGCATAAGATAAAGAAAAAACCTAGCCCTAGTTCTTCCTTAGTCTTAGAGACTGTTCTGGAAGGCAAATGCCATCATGGAAGAACCTTACAGAACACCCCCACATAAGAACACCATGAGTATTACAAAGCCTTGGTCAGGTACATGGCACCAGGGAGCCTGTTCTCCCAAACTGTCTGCCAACCACACCTTTCCATGCCTCATTCTAACATGCACTGGATTCTCACTGAAGGATTCTTCAGTAGCACACTGGATGTAAGGAAGCCTTTTGTCTAAGCTCAGGTGCAGATCACAGATTACTATGTTTAGAAATATCTCCTTTCTACCTAAGAGATCTGGGCTTTGTGAGCTCAGCACAGGGGCAGACTTAACACACGTTTCCATGGTCACCAGCCCTAGCATGCACAGTTGCGCTGCAGGATATACAGAATAGGTGGTTTTAACAGTAGGGTAATGCCATTTCCCCTCTTTCCCCTCATGCCACACTTCTAACCACATCCACAGCCATAGTCCATAGCCCAGGCCCTCTCTCCTCTTAGCTCTGTCATACATTTATGGGGGAGAGGACAAAGAGCTGTTCATAATGGATAGGCCAGTCAACTTCACCAAACTGCGATTTAAGCAGGGCTACAACACCCCTTCAAACCACTGACAAATACCATCTGCTGATGAGAAAGTGACTTTTTTTTCCCATAGAAATCCCCAGAGCTCTAGCTAAAATCTAAGTAAGGAATCTGCCATAGCTTTTTCGTAGGGTACCAGGTTAGTTCTGAAAGAGAGCCTATGAAAGTTTATACTCTGGGTCTTGTGAAACCACATTCACCATGAATGTAAGCAGGAGCCAGGCTGGGCCTTGCTGTGCCCACAATCTCGCAGGCAGCACATTCCACCCATCGGTCCTTCAAACTGCGCTCAGCGGAGGTTCTTGTTTAGGGAAGATGCACGGGTCGTGAGGCCGCCTACAGTCTCTCCTTGATTCTCGCTGGGGTTTCAGCTTACAGCAGGTCTGGCTCAGAGGCAACTGGTTGAAAGGCTGGAAATGCTGCCAGTTGGGTTCAGATTTATTATTGCTTCCAGAAGCCATAGAAGGTCAAAGACTGCTCAGTCTGTAAGCCTTAACCCAGGCGTGTCCAGACCCACACCTCCACTTCAGGAAGATGGCCTTCAGGCATCCTAAAACAGCAACAGAGGAAAGGCTTGAAAAATGGCATCTTCTACATGAAAGCTGCTTGTGGTCGTTCTAAAACCGACTGTGCACAGCTATGAAGAGCAGTGTCACATACTCAAGCGTCCTTTACTGTGTCCTCCAAGAAAGTAATGGAAGTCTTACAGTAACACAATTACCAGTATGTGCTGAGTACTTGCAAGATGACAGTGTAACCCATAATAATCACAGGGACTTAAAAAAACATTTCTTTTGTTCATTAACCTCATCCAAACATTTGAAGGCACTGCTTCAGTATGGAGCTCCCTAAAACATCTGTAGGTCATTCATGGCCTCCAGAAACGAAGGTGGCCAGTTGAACACTTCTGCCCTATCTGTCACCTCAGTCATAGAACCTCAGTCTCCCACTCCTTGCAGATGTTTGCAAAGACAGAGAGACGAGGATGGCTCTTAATGGTCTCCCTTGAACAGACACAATGTTCTCAAGATGATTACCCTCAGCCAGGGGTCGTATCACAGAAAGCATGGCCTCCCTCAAAAAGAGACCAGGCATCAGCCAGCTGAGTGCTGCTGAGAACCCTGCTTTCATGCACTGCCCTTTGGCAATGTGTTCACCACTAATTTGCATTGGCAACACAGGTAACCCTAAGGAAAATATTTCTAGGTAAAAGGTTGTCTAGAAACCAGAGGGTCTGAAGTCTGTTTGAACATTGGGAAACAATTTTCACCAACTATGTTCACCAACTGATGTTCTAGTACCAACATGTTGACTTTACTGCCAGAAGCAAATCATCTCATTTTATCATATTCAACAAGCAGATGGGTAGACTAGAGAACTATGGGGCCCTTGTGGAAATATTATGCACCCCGATAAACTTATCTGGGGTCAGAGAACGGAACAGCCACTATATTAAACATAGAGGTCAGTGGTAGCACACGCCTTTAATCCTAGCCTTTAATCTGGGGGCAGAGATCCATCAGGATCTCTGTTAGTTCAAGGCCACACTGGAAACAGCCAGGCATGGTGACACATGCCTTTAATCCTAGGAAGTGATGGCAGGAAGCAGAAAGGTATATAAGGCGTGAGGACCAGGAACTAGAGGCTTTTAAACTTTTAGGCTTTTTAGCAGCAGTTCAGCTGAGATCCATTTGGATGAGGACTCAGAGGCTTCGAGTCTGAGGAAACAGGATCAGCTGAGGTGTTGGCAAGGTGAGGTTGGATGTGGCTTGTTCTGTTTCTCTGACCTTTCAGCATTCACCCCAATACCTGGCCCCGAGTTATTTATTAATAAGACCATTTAAGATTCATGCTATACAGGGCTGGGGATTTAGCTCAGTGGCAGAGCACTTGCCTAGCAAGCACAAGGCCCTGGGTTCGGTCCTCAGCTCTGCCCCCCCCAACAAAAAAGGTTCGTGCTATAGGTACTCTCAAAGCTTCTCCAACCTTCTGTTCCTTCCTGTTGAGTTATTCGTTGCTTATTATTTTCTGTGTTTTGTGTGTGTGTGGGGGGGGGCATGTCAAGGTCAGAGAACAATTTGCAGGTGTCAGCTCTCTCCTTCTGCCTTGTAGATTCCAAGGATCAAACTCAGGTCATCAGGCTTGGCAGGAAGCGCCTTTACCTGCTGAGCCATCTCCCTGATAGCAACATCACTGTTGACATTCAAAGATAGTATCAAGAGGGCCAGCACAGCAACATAGGTCATGGGTAAAGCGCCTGCCGTGCATGGAGTCTAATCCCTAGAACCTGTAGAAGGAGAGAACCGACTCCTGCAACTGTCCCCTAATATCCACATGTGCTTCTCTGCCCCAATAATAATAAAAAATAAAACAAAATTGTAAAACCACCAAGAAAGCTTTTCCTGGCAGGAAACAGCTTCACTTCCTTCCCTCAAATAGCTCAACAACCAACACCCCATATTCCCTCAGCTCTGCTCCCGTCTGCACAGATGCGAACAGGGAGAGGCACACGTGGAGGCTAACCATGGCTCTCACACTTACATACTCATCCTGAATAGGGACCATCACCATCAGACCTCGGTTGATCTTACAGCACCCACAAGAACACTAGTGTGCAAAAATACTGGTTCAGGAAACGATTTCATCATGCTTTGGAAATCACAGCCTCCCACCAGGTAAAGACCACAATTGCTGTAAAGGCTGCGGCTGCTTCCCAGTGGGAGAATAAGATTCTCTCTGAATTCCAAATGAGGCCCATGCTAAGTCAATGAGTAATGAACTTAAGGAAAGGAGAGAATGATCTAGATGCTCCATGCTTTGGTTCCTAACAGTAAGTTGCTGAAATCAAATTCTTCTTTGTTGGATTTTATTGGCATAAAAAAAAGTCTTGCTATGTAGCCCAAGATAGCCTGTCACTATACCCAAGGCTGGTCTTGAACTCATAGTGACCCTCCTGTTTCAGCCTCCTGGGTGATGGAATTACAGGTGTGCACTAGCTCATTTGGCTTGGTATCAAAGTTTTCATGAGAAGTAAATGCATTGTCTACTTGAAAAATGAGCCTTTGAGAAGGAAATTGGAATTGCTTTTTGAACACACCAGTCAGAAAACATCAAAATGAGTTGAGTTAAACACTCAGCTGCTGCACACCTATGAGGGCCCGTGTGTGTGGAGGCATTGGCCTCACAGATTCAGTAAGTGTACCTGAAGAGAACACACTTTTCAGAATCAGAGTCTCTTAAAATGGGCTCAAATGGGGGGATATTAAAATGGTTTACTGTCTAGCCATTCTTTTTCTGAATTTAGAGTGTTATAGTTAGATGTACCTAAATTACCTACAGATTGTAAGATGACTTATCTCAGAAAGTTAAGAAAACTTTTTCACCATTAAGTTTTGATATGCAATCTGAAAGTCACATTCTCCCCCCCCCCCCGTTCATTTTATATATAATTATGACCTTGTCACAATTATTTGAGTGGATGGTTATCTTTGTGTAGATGGTAATAATTGCCTAGGCTGTATTTCCTTGTTGCCATTTGTCCATTTGTGCTGGCTAGTTTGATGTCGACTTTACATAAGCTAGAGTTTTCTGGGAAGTGAAAAATGGGAGCCACCCCCTGACCTGTGGGCAAGACAGTAGGGCATTTCCTTAACTAATGACGTGGCTGGTGGTCCTGGGTTCTATAAGAAAGCAGGATGAGCAGGCGACGAGTGTGAGTCAGTAAGCAGCACCCCTCCATGGCCCGGGCCTTCATGAGCTCCTGCCTCCAGGTTCCTGCTCTGATTCCCCTCAGCAATGGAGTGTGACCTGAGAGTTCTAAGCTGAAATAAACCCTTTCCTCCTCAGGTTGATTCTGATAATAGAGAGTCTTGTCCTTTCTTTCTTTCTTTCTTTCTTTCTTTCTTTCTTTCTTTCTTTCTTTCTTTCCATCTTTCTTTCTTTTTTGAGATTATAATTACAAAATTCCTCCCTTCCCAAACTACCCATATACCCCTCTATACCTCCCTTAAATTCATGGTCTCTTTCTTCATTGTTATTACATGCACATGTAGATTTGTATATATATATACATACATTTTCCTAAATAGAGCCTATTGAGTCCACATAATGGTACTTGTGTGTATGTTTTCAGGGTTTGGCACTGGACAACCGATTGGCATGCTCTGCCCTAAGGAAGACCCCCCCCTCTCCCACTGCCAGCTTTCCTCAGTTGCCCGCACTTCTTTGTGTAGGGTGAGGCCCATGGCTTTGCCCCATCCAGTCTGGCATGCTCACTGGTGTCTTCCTTGTTCTACTCACATTTGGGCAGTGATGTTGGTGAGATTTTATGAGTGTAGCTTCTGGTTACTAAGAGACACAACCTCACAGCAAATTCCCTGATCCTCTGGCTCTTACAATCCTCCTGCCCCCTTCTGCAATGTTCTCTGAGCCATAGGTGCAGGAGTGCGTTGTAGATGTTTCCATTTGTCACAGCAATAGGAACCCTAACTAAGACATCAATTTATATTAGAAACTAAGGATGCTTGCAAACATGTTTTCTTGAGACAGGAGCTCACATAGCTCAGGCTAGCCTCAAATTTACTCTGTCGCCAAAGATGACCTTAAACCCTGTCTCTTCTGTCTCTGCCTCCAAGTGCTTAGATTATAGGTATGTAACAACCATACCCAGTTTCTTTCTACACTACAAAACAGAGGGGAATGGCAATTCCCCTTTCTCACAAGATTCTTCTGTAGGCTTTTATTGTTGCGATAAAACACCATGACCAAAAGCTTATGTTCAGTGAATTCAGGACAGGAATTCATTCCAGGCAGGAATCTGGAGGCAGGAACTGATGCAGAGGCCATGGAGGAGTGCTGCTTACTGGCTTGCTCCTCATGGCTTGCTCAGCCTGCTTTCCTATACCAACAGGATCACCTGCCCCAGGGTGGTATCACCCACAGTGGCTGGACCTTCCCATATCAATCATCAATCAAGATATGCATTTTTGGCTTGCCAATGGCTTTCTCAGCCTGCTTTCTTGAAGCACTGAGAATCCACAGGAGGACTTTCCCAATTAAGGTTCCCCTTTTAAAATACCCATTGCTATGTCTAGTTGACATAGAAGTAGCCAGCATGGTTCTGAAAACCCATCAGTCAGCTGCAGGCCAATGCCCTTGTTCTGTAGAGAATACAGGGTGTCTACGAGAAGCTTGACAGGGTGCTGGGGGATGGCTCTGGTGCTGATGGGCAGGACCCATTCCTGTGGAGTCCTGTGCTCTGCCATTAGACAAAGGTGGCGCTTCTTCTCTACCCTGGGCAGCTCCCTTTTCCTGGCCCTTAAACGTCACACAGCACAGTTCTCAAGAAGCTTCTGTGCAACTAGGAGAATTCTCAAGTTCCTTCTTACCCTTTGCCACCAATGTTGTACAAATTATAGGATGGCTCAAAATAAGACCAGTAAGCCATCACTCCTGGCTACAAAGACCTCGCACTGTTATTTCTGCTAGCAATACATTTAAGGAAATGTTGCTAAGCATGAAGGCAAAGTTAGCCCAGGTCATATCCTCACCCAGAAGAGAATGCAGAGATAGGGCCAGGCCTCCTGACACCTTCCCTGCTTTGTGGCTTCAGAAAGCCCTTTCCTCTGTTCCTGACCACTCCCAACGCTGAACCCGATTGAAGCATCTGTGCAGGGAGATCTTTCCATGCGCTTGGTCCCAGGTCATCACCACCAGTCTGTTCTAACCAGACTGGACAATGAGTCAATGCCATCAAGGAGGCGCCAGTGGCTTTGTGCGCAGTAACAAAAAGGAGTTAGAGAGCTCAGTTCTAACAAGCTGAGGATGATAAATGCCTGGGAAGTCAAGTCTAAGACTGTCCTTGACAACAGCGGAGATGGGGGCTGATGGCCAGATGCCTTCATCACTAGCCACCTCTTTGTCAGGAGCACTCCACACACAACAGTCATATTAAAAAAGACAAGTGAAGAGTGGGGGGCCCTGTGTGCTCTCATAAAATGGTTCTGTTTGTTAGGGGAGAAGAAGACTTTAAGCTCTCTTTAAAACAGTCTTCTGTAATGTATGAGAAATAATAAATTACAGCTCTCTCTCCTCTACCTCCCCAGATTTCACAGTGGGAATAGAGTCTGGATCCCTCCACTCTAGCACAAGCCATTGCCAAGCTCATCCTGAAACTCCTCAGTGTCTTACCTGGAAGGACGCAGGTGTGGCTAGGTTCAGGCTGCCACTGCCTTCCCAACCTCCTTGGCTCGAAGTCCTTTGAGCATCTGGAGCTAGGGTCTGCTCCCAGACTGTATCGCCATATCTAGGTGAGTCAGTAGTTTCTGTGAAATTTCCAGAAGAATCCGGAGCAGCTGTCCCAGCCAGATCCTGACCACCGCTGGAATCCAGAGACGTCGAGCTTTCATTTTCTGGGTTGAGGGAGTTGATATCTTCTCCAGTGAGTTCAGGGTAAGAGTCACAAAGAGAGATGTCGCCGTCCATAGGATTCCGCATCAGAGGCCAGCCATCGGAAAACTCACCACACATGGAACGGGACACAGACCCGAAGAAAGCCGGCATTGTGTCCCCCACCGAAGCTGCGTTTCTGAACACACATCCGGAAGGTTTGTAAGTATTGTACAGTGACCGAAACCACTGTGACAGACTAGCATTTCAGCTACAGCTTTACCTCTATGGCTGCAATAGCAACAAGCTGAGAATTCCGGTGCTAACTATTGGTTTAAATTTGCCTCAGTGCAGCAGCTGCAGCTACTCCGTTGACCTTAAAAGTGATTTTCATACATATTTCTAATTACTGTAAGCATAGCCAATGTCTAACATCTGTATTTTCTTAGGTCTTAACTGAGTTTCCTGGATTGTTGTTCTGGAACAGTGTGCCAGCAAAGTGCGACAAGTGAGACATTACTTTGACATAACGAAAATGTCAGGAGTAGAGGCTAGAGAGACAACTCCGCAGCTAAGTGTGTGTGTGTGTGTGTGTGTGTTTGCGCGCGTGTGCACTGCTCCTGAGGACCTGAGCTCAGTTCCCAGCACCCACATGGGGAGACTCACAGCCACCTGTAACTCCAGTTCCAAGGGGATGTGACACTGTCAGCCTCTGAGGGCACCTGTACTTTTTTACACACAGAAACACACATATATGCTTTAAAATGAAATCTTGTAAAGACAGAGGAATGTCATGAACATAATACACAAATAAAGTGGTGTCTGGGAGAAAAGTGCTAGGAAATAGGACTAGTTACCAGCAGCCTCGGGCCCTACGATCCCTGCTGGGGAATCTCAGGTTCCCAGAAGTCATTGGTAATGCTTAAGAAACAGATCTCTACATTTTAACACAAGGCCGGGACATCAGGAGAACACATTTGCAAACAGGAGTATGGCGTTGTTGACTAGAAGAGCAAGCAGTTACCTCTCCTGAAGGGTAGCTGTAGAACGCAGCCCACAGCCAAGGGCAGCGCGGGCAGAGCTTCGGGCCTCCTCACAGCACAAAGTCGGAATCAGGTGAACAGGCCCTGAGAAAGGCAGAAAAGCGTGAGGCCCAGGCATTTCCTCCTGAACTTTCTTGTTCATCACAGCTAAGCCTTGGCCCACTAGGAAAGGCAGCAGATCCCGTTTGGGTGACAATCGCAGCTAAGCCTTGGCCCACTAGGAAAGGCAGCAGATCCCGTTTGGGTGACAATTTAGCAGAAGGAGGAATTCAAATTTCAAACACAGAGACACAACTGCACATGGGTGCCAAGACTGGAGCAGGTCAGAGGACTTAGGCCAGCCTGGGCTGTACAGTGAGACCTGTCAGGAAGGAGGGAGGGGGGATAAGGTGAAACATTCTCATTCTATGTGTGACACACGGGACTGAGATGGTCCATTCCGCAACATTACAAAGAGACACTGGGTGACGCCAAGAGGCCAGTCCAGCCAGCCTGGACTACAACGAACTTGAAGCAGACAACAGTGTCTAAGAGATGACTTGGCACTGTCATGGACACTATACCCAGACAAACCAGAAACTCGGGACAAGAGAGAGGGCTACTGGGCCAGACCGACACAGGAAGCACTGTTAGCCATGTGGGATTTATGTGCAGGAGGTCACCTGCTGAGGCCTGGGATTGGACATGAAGTAGAAACCTCAGGTTGATGCCGATCAGTCAGGGGCAGAGAAAGTCATGTCATCTTTGCCTGACTGGGTCAGACGCACATTTCTACCTGTGCCAACTCTCCTCAACAACTATTTGCAGCAACAGACTGAGAGGCAGGTGTGGCTGGACCCTGGTGTGGACCTCCCTCTTCCTCACAGATGTCATTGAAACCAGTCACATTAGTGTTGGGTTTGAATTGGCCAGATGACCAAGGTGCTGGATAGCTTTCTGTCAATTTGACACAGCTAGAGTCAGCAGAAAGGAGGGAGCCTCACGTCAGAAAATGTCTCCAGAAGAAGAGACTGTAGGCAAGCCTGTGAGGTATTCTCTTAATCAGTGATTGATGGGGGAAGGCCTAGTCCATTGTGGGTGGGGCTGCCCCTGGGCTGGTGGTAGTGGTGGTGGTGGGGAGTTCAATAAGAAAGCAGGCTGAGCAAGGCATGGAGAGCAAGCCAGTAAGCAGCACCCCTCCATGGCCTCTGCATCAGCTCCTGCCTCCAGGTTCCTACCCTGTTTGAGTTCCTGCCTTGACTTCCCTTTGAAGGATTGTGGCCCCAGATATGTAAGTCAAATGAAACCTTCCCTCCCAAGCTGCTCTTGGCCATGGTATTTCATCACAATAGTAACCCTGACTAAGACACAAGGATGTCAGCCCCACCTCTACACAGCAGGCACAGTGATTGTAAGTGAAACGGACTCTAAATGAGAAAGGCTGAGTTGTCTAAATAGCTGCTAAAATGGTCTTGAGTTCTGTGGGGATTCCTGTTTTCTTAATACTGAAGAGACCTGGAGCACCAGAGGGGAGTCTGACATGGAGCAGCTATGACTAGAAATCAGCCTATGGCCTGCTGTCACCGGTTTTGAAGAACAGGAGCTGGGCTTGGCAATGCCCTGTTTTGTGGTCCCATTCTACACTCCTGGTTCCTCTGGGCCCTTCATAGCTCAACTCACCGAAAGTCTGGGCTGAGTCCCGATGACATTGACAACATGCCCTGTGGGCGCAGTGGCGGAGCCGAGGCTGGTCAAAACACGACAGCTCAGAGCCATTGTATTGAATGTCCTGTGACCGCAGAGACCCTAGGGGAAAGGAGAGATCCATAGTCAACACTTCCCAATAGGAAGCCTGGCATTTTGTATTTTTAATGAGGCAACACCATTATTCTATAGACTCCTGCTTACCCTAAGACACTCATTGTAAAATAAAGACACTCTGTGTGCCAGTCTTCCAAACATAGTGCTTGGTCTAGAATAACTTAACCTGGATCATAACCTTCTGCTAGCCTACAGTTGGCCAATCAATTAATACAAAGTCATTACACACACACACATACACGCATATGTAAGGGTATTTATTTTGCCTGCACATATATCTGTTTGCTACATGCATGTCTGGTACCCATGGAGGTCAGAAGAGGACATCAGATCCCCTGGGACTGGAACTTACAGACACTTGTAAACTGCCTTGTGGATGCTGGGAATAGAATCTTCCTCTAAAAGGGCAGCCAATGCTCTCAGCCACCGAGCCATCTCTCCAGCATCTAACCTCCACAGTTTTGTGTGTGCCGGGAATTAAACCCCAGGGCCTTGTGTACATTAGGCAAGTGCTCTACCACCAAGCTACAGCTTGGCCTGTTTCTTCACAGTGCCTACGTAATTTACTGCACATGAGCTGAATGTGAGAAGCAGAGAGGCTTAAGAGGTATGCCGTCAGACCATCGTAACTTTGAAGACTTGTCAAACTGAATGATGGCAGGTTGAGGACTGCCTATCTCTCCTCAAACAGGGGCACACACAGTTTAAAAGAACTCGTTAAGAATGTGGGGTATAGACAATTTTTATTTTTGCCTTGTACCCTTGGGACATTACAGCCCTGTCAGCGTCCCAGTGACGACCCAAAATCCCTGCAGAGGGCTGTTTTCCAGTGCCTTGTTTCCTAAACCGCTGGAGATGCCTGTCTTAGCCAGGTCTCCTCTTGTGTGGCAATGCTAATTGAGCTCACTTCACAGTAAGACAGAGGGATGGGAGACTTACAGCTGGGTTTCTTCTCCATGAACTGCCTCTTGCAGTAGATGACACACAGGATGAGCAGGGCAAGCAGTACGGTGGCCAGAGCGCTGCAGATGACGGCAGCCAGGGCCGCGTCCCGAGGGCTGGAGGCTGTGGATGAGATCTTCACAAGGTTCACCTTGCTGGTACCTGAAAAGTGTCAGGAAGGAACAGGTCAGCACAGCCTTTGCAAGCTTGGACTTGACACACTTCCAGCCTGTCCAACCTTAGAGATAACAGGACGCCATGTTGCTGCCACCCACCAGGCTTCACATTCCAGAACCATGTAATCTGGTTACTAAGCAAGTCTATGGTTGAGCCCCATTCATAGTTATTCTTGGCTATGCCCAGCCTGTGGGTTGCAGGCTGGACATAACACACCGAAGCTAGTGGATGTCATCAGCAATTGCTTTCACATGATAAAAATAAAAGTGGAGAAAACCAACTTGAGAGGTCTGAAGATGTTCAAGTACCCCATTCTCTTTCATGTTTCATGCAATCAAAATGACTCCGAAATACCATCTTATACCTGTCAGAATGGCTAAGATCAAAAACACTGATGACAGCTTATGTTGGAGAGGATGTGGAGCAAGAGGAACACTCATTTACTGTTGGTGGGAGTGCAAACTCATACAGCCACTTTGGAAATCAGTATGATGCTTTCACAGAAAATTGAGAATCAATCTACCTTAAGACCCAATGATACAACTCTTGGGCATATACCCAAGAAATGCTCAATCATACCAGAGACACTTGCTCAACTATGTTCATAGTAGCATTATTCATAATAGCTAGAACCTGGAAACAACCTAGATGCCCCTCAACCAAAGAATGGATAAAGAAAATGTGGTACATTTACATAATGGAGTATTACTTGGCTATAAAAAACGATGACATCATGAAATTTGCAAATGGATGGAACTAGAAAAAACCATCCTGAATGAGGTAACCTAGACCCAAAAAGACAAATATGATATGTACTCACTCATAAGTGGATAGTAGATGTAAAGCAAAGGTAACCAGGCTACAATCCACAGCCCCAGAGAAGCTAGATACCAAGGAGGACCCTAAGAGGGACATGCATGGATTTCCCTAGGAAGGGGAAATAGATGAGATCTCCTGAATAAATTGGGAACATGGTGGGGGAGGGTTAGGGGAGGTGGTAATAGAATATAAGGGATTGGGATGGTCAAGTTGGGGGAGGGACAGAGTGGGAAAGCACGGAAAGAGATATTTTGATAGAGGGAGCCATTGTGGGGTTAGAGAGAAACCTGGTGCTAGGGAAATTCCCAGGAATCCATACAGGGTGAACCCAGCTAAGACTCCAAGCAATAGTGGAGAGGGTGCCTGAACTGGCCTTCCCCTGTAATCAGATTGGTGACTACCCTAATTGTCATCATAGAACCTTCATCCAGTAGCTAATGGAAGCAGATACAGAGATCCGCAGCTAAGCACTGGGTGGAGCTCCCCCAGAGTCCAGTCGAAGAGAGGGAGGAGGAATTATATAAGCAAAGGAGTCAAGATCATGATGGGGAAAACCACAGAGAGAGCTGACCTGAGCTAGCTGAAGTTCGCTGACTTTGGAGTGATAGCTGGAGAACCTGCATGAGACCAAATTAGGTCCTCTGAAGGTGGGTGATAGTTGTGTGTCTTGGGTAGTTTGTGGGGCCCTTGGCAGAGGGACCAAGATTTATCCCTAGTGCAGGAGCTGGCCTTTTGGAGCCCATTCCCTATGGAGGGAAACCTTGCTCAGCCTCGATAGGGAGGGAGGGGCTTGGTATGCCAACTTGATATCCCAGACTTTATTGTCTCCCCATGGGAGGCCTTACCCTCTCTGAGGAGTGGATGGGGGTGAGGTGGGAGGAAGGTAGGGGTGAGCAGGAGGAGGGGACCGAGGAGGAACTGTGGTTGGTATGTAAAATGAAAAAAAAAAAAACTTTAAAATACATATAAACAAAAACAATAAAAGTTCCTTCCTTCAACCTGGAGAACCTTCCAAACAAAGGGCCTTGCTCAGACAGGGCTGGCCGGAAAAGGAGGGACTGGAGTCAAAAATCCAGGGAATTCCTCCACTTTCCATTCGGGCACTAACAAATCTTTCTCCTTCCTGAGTATGTTTCCTCCAGGGTAGATCAAAGAGTGGCTTATTCTGCAGATCCTGAACCCCTGTGAAGTTGAGGGGCTTGGCATTACTCCTAAGGAGTTTGGGACCAGCCAGGTCCAGGCATTTGAACTCTAGGGGAATGCTGTGGTCACCCTGTGACCTGTTTGTTTCCCATGGAGAGGAACTTGGCCTTTACACCACAGACCTAGATGAAGCAGCTCACTGAACCCCATGGTTGTCTGACTTGTGGGCTGCTTTTTCTGAGCCCCAGGTTCATGTGGCCCACACACCAGGTTCACATGGAACATGGTTGCTAGCTGTCTCCATGGTTATAAGGTACACCAGAGCTCAACAGGCCCTGACAGGCTCCTCACTGCAACTATGGCCATCTCTCCTAAAAGAACATCCATTTCTCTCATGCAATGGCTAATTTGGACTGTCATTTTGTTTCTGAATTAAGAAACACCTAGGGCATTAGTGAGGCACAACCATGGGTTTGCCGGTGAGAGTCTAAAGAGAGGATTGAGGAAGACCCCCCCCCACCCCGATTTGGGGCAATCCCATCCCATGTACTAGGGTCTGAAAGAGGTAAAGGAGAAAGCCAGTTGAGCACCAGCATCCCTTTCTCTCCCTGATTCACTGAGATGTGAACAAGCAGCCTCATGTTGCCACAGCCAGGAACTGGTCTCACTGCCATGCCTTCTGCACCATGATGGACTGTATCCCCTGCCATGAACCCAAATAAACACTGCCTCCTTTAAGCTGCATTTTTGTCAGGCACTGGGTCACAGCAATGAGCAAAGTGACTACTATAAGTCTTCCCTATCTGTCACTGCCTCTGCCTGCTCTTCCCACATGGCCATGCAGATCAGTCCCTTGGCTGTTGTTTGTTGAGTGATGCTGTTCACCAAACTAAAGCTGCACTAGCAATCCACAGGGTTTCACCCTTCCCCCCTGCTTTCTTTTCCTCCATGACACTGCTGTCATCCAACATTCTATACACTTCACTTTGGATCATTGTTATTCTCCTGATTGCAGTTAGGCTGGCTTGGAAAGAGGCCATGCTTCCAGCCTCCTTTGCAGCTAGGCATGGCAATGTCTAGGGTCAAATTACTGGGGAGGTTGATGGGTGGAGATGTGTGGATCATCTCAATTCATGGACAAATCGTTATCCAGATGTTCCCTTCACTGTGACCTGTGAGTTGGAAGCAGGGAAAGCAAGAGACCCAGTGGGTGAAGCATACCAGTAAGGCTGGCCCAGGACCAAGGTGAGAGGGAAGCTGTCCTCTGAACTCACCCAGCAGAAATGCTCTCTGGCCCAGCTGGCTGGGCTGGCACAAAACTTCTGTTTTACTTTGGCAGAAATAGTTTTGAGTCTTTCAGTACAGCAGTTTGGCCTCTTCTCCAGCAAGTTACGTTCCTCACACAGGCAATCGTCTTGTTAAGCTTGTTTACTATTTATCTATAATGCCTCCAAGGGATTCTGGCACACCCTTGCTTCTTAATGAACAGTAAAGCAAAGGAGTATTTGCTGAAGAAAGACTAGCCCCTGAGTACTCCAAAGCATTGATTCTATAAGACCTTATAAGTCAATGAGATGGGACTGTTTACTGAGTACCTCCTGTCTGATGATGGCAGTGCAGGTGGAAACAGCCTGAGCAATGAGCAGCTTTGTTTAAGGCCTTTGCTGTGTTTACAAAGAGCAGCTTCATCACAGTCTTACTGTGGGCAGGGAGAAAGGGTAAGGACTGCTTGGCTTGATCAGTATGCAAACCCTGAAGATCATGACCTCATCCTCAGAATGAACACCCAACAAAAGCTCAACCTCCCCTAGTAACGACAACTCATGAAGCCATAATGGGAGGGGACGTCAAATTTGATCCTAACTAATAACTCACAGAAAATGGCAGCTGATCTACAAAGAAATGCCCAGCAGTCATGTCTCCTGTCCAACCAAAGCTAATCTGGTGCCAAGATAATTATTAAGGGAACCAATATGCATTCACATCAACTCATTCAAATAAGGCATATTAACATCTACTTATCCCGACCCTAATAGTAGGTTGGGGTGGGGGGGCAAGAGAAGAAATAACAGATCAGTTAGAGAACTGCTAACAGAACCCACGTTCATCTTCTACAAAGCATTCTCCAAGTTCTCATCAAGACCATTACAGTTAGCAGCCCCAGTACAACCCCCAACCTCTCACTTTCCAAGTGTTAGCATAATGCTTCACAGTAAGGGTCTTATACTTAAGAAATCCATATGTATTTACAGACTTTTTTTCATGTAAATAGTCAGTAAGCTGGGTAGATAGTTAATCCTCAGTTTGCCAGATTCTTAAGCTTAAGCCTTTTTCTTCCTTTTCAGTGTCAATGTGGTATGCCTACATGTATTTTGTGCATGTCTGTGTATATATATACACACATACATACATGTATGTCCACATATATGTGGGAACATTTATATGTGCATGTGCATACATGGGAGTCCTGAGGAAGTCTTCCTGGAGTCCAACTTTGTTCATTCAGGTGAGGTCTCTCAGATCACATCAATATGACTAGTCTAGCTAGCCATCTTGTTCCAGGGATCCCTTATCTCTCCCTTCCCAGTACAGAACTACTGATGGGCTGCCATGCCCACCCAGTGTCTATGTGGTTCTGGGGATCTAATTTAAATGGCAATCCATCTCCCCAGGCCCAGCCCATGCTAGTGTTTTTACATTACGTTAAACTCTTTACAACAACTTAAAATAAAACATATATGTAAACTATAGTGTGAAGGATTATTGGGTCAAGTTTTGTATAGGAAGATAAACTCTAGTTAACCAGCTATTATATACATTGTGGTTTGACCTAATATCAAACACAAATATGGCTTCTCAAGTTCAACTCACTTTATCCCTAAGAATAAAGAGGCTATTGAATTTTACTACAAGGAGAAACAACACATGGCTTCTAGTATTATTCCTAAAATACTACTTTTAAAGTACACATTACATAATTAAATTAGTCTTGCTACTACAACAGGAAAGAACAAGTGATGGATGAACTAATGATGCTTTGGGTGTGGGCTGTTATAGTCAGTATCTCACTAATGCCTTGTATGCTGTCAGTGTTGGGACCTGAAGATACTAGTCTGGGTTTGCACTGTGTGAGATGACCCCTCTGGAAACTGTAACACAATCAGAGCACCAGTACTCTTCCTTGCTGACAGCCACACTTTGGCATAGGCAATTCTATCCATAATTCTGGAAGGTAAGTGCAATTCAGACATCTTACAATATTTCTCAATAGAATTTTTTTATCTGTTTTGCTTTTAGATTTGTTTCAAGTAAGATACAATTCATTCCACTGCTTTTTGTGACTTTCCACCATTACCAACAATCAAAATCCAAATTGAATAAAGGTTTAGCACAATGAGAACCTGATGATGAATTCTTTCCAGGCATGCTCTTTAATGATAATAAAAGCTACTAACAAAGAGCTCTTGATCTTTTAGTGAAACAAGAGCACAGCCCCAGAGCAAAGGCTTTATCTTGTTCATCTAAACTGGTGAAAACAAAAACCCATGATAACAGTCAGCATGTGAAGTCCAGATGCGCCACCATTTGCCAATGACCGGAAGAGCTGGGTTTTCCATCTACTTCATACCAAGCATTCTGACGATGGATGAACATAAGCCTTAGTCATGCACATTCTCTTCACTCTAGACTTTGATCTTTTCTTTTAATAACTGATAGAAACATTATTTCAAAATAAGATTTTTATGTTTGTTTTTCTATCTATAGACATATTTATATTTTAGAAATTGATTTTTTTTTCCTGGAGGGAGGAAAGGGAAGGAGGGAAGTGATATAATTCTATTTTAATGAAACTGTGTAAACATTTATTTTCTTCAACTTAGCTTTTTTCACCTTTATTTGTCTTATTGCCCCTTGCCTGTATTATGTCTGAGCATGAGTACCAATGTGGGTCCTGGGGAGGAAACTCAGAACTCTGGTCTCCAGGTTTGGCGGCAAGCACCTTTTCCCACTGAGCCATCTCACTGGCCCTTGTTTTCTTACTGTAACAACATATGTACAAGGTTCTGCGGCAGAGACACTGAGTATATTCAACCCGTTGTGTGGCGTTCATGGCTAATTCTAGAACATGTTCATTGCCAACATACCCCCCAAAACCCACCCCCTAAGCAATCTCTTCCTTACCCAGACCTTGGCAAGCATTAAGCTGCTTTCTGTTGCTATGAAATCAATTACTCCATGTGTTTCTGCATAAAAGGAATTACACAATAGTATGTGGCCACTGTGTCTGGTTTTTGTTACTTAACAATATCTTCAAGGTTCATCCTTGAGATGCATCAGAATTCAGTCCTTCTTAACGGCTAAATAATATTTCACTGAACCGATGCACCGTATTTGGTTTGTTCATCTCTCTGATGATCTTTGTTCTGAATTCTCATAGCTATTTTAGGTAATGCTGCCATGAGCACTCGGATACAAGCCTTTTCAATATATTTTAAAACTTTCCACAAACATACATTGCAATTGTTCCACGTCCTCTCAAGACATCTATTACCAAAATTATAGTAATTAAGCTTATCTGCATATGTCAGTCAAAAGTACTTCCTGAATAATAATGAGAACCAGGGATTGAAGAAAATGATGTCAAAGCTGCTGGGTAGAGCTCGCTCATGGGGGAGTTTACTAACTTCTGTGAGGGGGTCTGGACTCTACTATAAGGAGAATGGGAAGTACTTGACAATACTGAATCAACAGTCTCCAGTGTGTCCTGGACGGTCACAAAGGGGGTGTCATCAAATCTGAAATGCCTGGAATCACGAAAAGTATCTTCCACACACAGTGGAATAACATTAGAGATCACAGAAGAAAGAAATTGGAAACATTCACAAATACTTGGTATGTTAACAATGTATTTCTAATTAATAAGTCATAGAAGAAATGGCAAGGGAATTAGAAAATAATTTGAGATGAACCAAAATACAAAGTACCAAAATCTGTAGGATATGTCAAAAGCTGTACTATTTATAGCAATAAATGATTGAGTTAAAAAAGAGAGCGACTTGAAAAACCAAAAAAAAAAAAAAAAAAAGAGAGAGAGAGGAAATGAATAACTCATAATCTAATCTAGATCCATTCTAAAACTTTAGAAATAAAGGAAGAATTAGAGCTGAGAGCAATGAAATAGAATAGAAAAAATAAAGTGTTATTAATAAAACAAAACAGTGGTTTTTTAAAAAAAACTTTAAAATCAACAAACTTTGGATTGGCTTGGGAAAAGAAGCAAGTAAACTAGAATTATTAAGATCAGGAAATGAAGCAAAAAGTTTTTACAAGAACACTATAAACAACTGTGGACCCCCAGACTAGGCAACTAAGAAGTATTTGTTCCATGAAGGCAAGGATTAATCACAAACATCAATTAGCTAACTGATTAATTAATCAATTACTCAATAAATCAATCAACAGGAGAATAAAATGAAGGAGAAAAAAAAGAACTACAGGATAATCTCAATAAAGCCAAAAAAAAATCACTTGACCAAAAAAAAAAAAAAAAAAAAAAAATCACATCTTTCATCAGCCTCTTTTCCTGATTAAAAACAAAGCAAAAGGATCCTCCTCAAGATGCTAGAAACCCACTCAGAGCATCACAGAGCTGACATTGTATATGGGGAGGAAAACTGAATTCTTTAAAAATGAAGCAGCCAAGGGTGTCTGCTGTTACCATTTCTATCCAGCATAGTATTTGGAGACCTGGCCAGAGGAATTAACCAAAGAAAGACAAATCTAACTAACCAACTAACTAACCAACCAACCAGCCAACTAACTAACTAGCACCCAAACTGTAAGGAAGAATTAAAACCATTGCTGTTTGCAAAGGACATGGTCATTTATGCCGAAAACTATAAGCATTACTAAAAATGATGGAAAAGAACAAAAGAATTCAACAGATTTGCAAGATAGAAATAAATATGCAAAGTCAGTTATATTTTATATATTGTCAGCATTGAGTCAAAAAAGAAAATGAAGGCTAAGTGTGTTGCTCGCCACTTAGGAGGCAGGGGCATATAGATGTCTATGCTTTCAAGACCAGCCTGCCAGGCATAGAATGTTCCTGTTTAAAAACAACACAAAGAAAGAAAAAGGAAGAGCACAATTCTATGTGCAAAGTCATCAAAAAGACGGAAAACACTTAGAATCTCAGAAGCACACTGCTCCTTCCATGCTTCAGACATGGGGACCTGAAGCAGAGCCTCATGGCTCCAATATTTGTGCAGTGAAAACTGTAAAATACCACTAAAAAGAAAAGCACAGAGTACACAGGAAGACATTTGGAGATCAGAAGACTTGCTATTTATTGTTCAGAGGACCAGATAACTTGGTGATACCGGATTTGATTGCAATCCCAACCAAATGGCAACCCAGGGGGTGACTAGGTTCTCACTCAGCTTTGCACTGCACTGAGTGCTCATCAGAAGTAGAGAAGTCTCACCAGAGCATCTGCTATGAGGAGGAACGCAGGGTTTACAGACACAGGACTCCGGAGCTGCTTGTCCATCCCACTTCCTCTGGTAGGCACTGTCCCCGCGCCCCCCCCACCCCCCTCAGTCAGTCTCTCTCAAGCTTTAGACGCCAGGGACCTGAGGCTGAGCCTGGAGGACTCCAAGCTGTCTTTGATTTAATGGTCAAGCCAGTGACCGATTCTTCAGTATTTTATTCTGAGCAGGACATTCCCACCAGGTACAGCTTTGTGTCTGCATTTCCCAGTTTGGGTTTCTCTATCACATTATGTGTAAAGACAAAAACAGTGTAGGTAAAGTCACAGGCAGAGCCCGGAACAAAACGAATCCATCCTAGACTTCAAAGACACCAGTGGGCCCTCTCAACTTCACTGTTACGAGATGGCGGCTGTTGAAGCTTCTATTTTTTAAGTTATTTTTATTATTTTTTGGAGGGTGCATGCATGTCATCGTGCACTCATGGAGACCAGAGCACAGCTTGTGAGAGCTGGCTTTCTCCCTCTACTAGGGGTTTGGGGAATCAAACTCAAGTTGTCAGGCTTGGTAGCGTGCATCTTCACCCCCTGATCCATCTTGCAGGCCCTTCATTTTATTTTTATTTGACAAAAAAAAAAAAAAAAGTTGTGCATATTTATTGGCAATAAACTCTACTCTCTCCTAAAACACACCTTAAGAGAGATGTTCACAGTGGAAATTCAAAGATGATTTCTCTTATCATTTTTCTGTCTTCTGGATTCTAGAAAGGAAGGTCCAAGCCTCACAATTACGTCATCAGAGTGTGCCAATGGTTTTCTTACAGCAGGAGGCTGTTAGGAGAAAGGTTTCTTTGGTTGTAGTATCACCCTAGCAGTTTTCAGCTGGTGCCGTAGCTCTGCACTTACATTTTTGCTGAAGCGCATAGAGAAACAAGCTGGTCCTGAACTAGCCAGGACACTGTCAGGAAGCAAAGGGTTACAGGAACAATGTCAGTATTTTAATTCTAAAGAGCCATTGTTTTCATTAGAACTGATGCAGAAAGTGCCATCAATGACTTTCTAGATCGATTCATTTAATTTATCTAGAATGAGCAGCTTGGACGGAGCAAAGACTTCCTAAAGACCCATCTTCAAGCTGTGCTCATAACACCTGGTTTTACTAACGAAGAAAATGAGCAAACGAGTATACCTTCTAAAGGCGGATGTATGTCTGCAGGGCACTGGGGGAGGGGGGGGCAAATGTTGTGAAAATGTGAAGTACTGCTTGTTAATCAAGCTGAGCATTTGCTCCCGAGAAAACACAGAGGGAATTTCCTGTATGATTTAGATGGCCCCAACAGACACAAGTCAAAGCACCTCATGGTACATTACAAACATGTATGATAATTATGAGTTGGACAAAGATTAAAGGGATTTGTCTGGAAGCCTCCTTCCATTGGTCCACAGGTGACATCAGCTGACCTTTATACATTCAGCCTTTCCGCTTTTTCTGCCTTTAAATTTTCCTGGTGTGTGCTGTATGCTTTAACAGTTAAGGGCTTTGCAACCTAACGTTGCCATTTTCTGCCTGTGCTATCACCAGAAAGTGATAACCTCGTGCCTCAGTTTCTTTTTTAATGAAATCTAGAAGTGTCACTGGTTAGTAAGTTTTTTTTGGGGGGGGGGCACCTAGACTCTAGGTCCTAGTAGAACATTGCTCTCAAAGGATCGGCCTGGATCCCAACACACAGCATATCTCCTAAGTTCACCATGCATTCTCCTCAGTATTTGGAACTTGATGTTGTAATTACTGTGTTGTTGGGTGTCTTGTGGTCCCTTTAAACTCAACTGAAACTACCAACATAGGGAACACAACTCATGCAGAGAGTGAAATTAAATGAAACAGCGTCATCGACTACACCTGGGATTGATGGAGTGGGCTACAGGGAATTGTTTGGGCTCGGGTCCTCACATCCCCAAAGCCTGGAAAATTAGGAAGCAAAACTCATGACAGAAACAAAGCAAGTGTTTGCTCTGAGGGTGGAATTTCCTTTTCTGTAAACGACATGGACACCACAATAAAGAACTTTACCAAAGTTATCCAGTGACAATTAGGCAATGCTTTATAACAATTAGCAAAATAATCAATCTTTAAGGATTATCTGAATGGAAATGATAAAGCCACAAACTAATAAAATGATTCCGGAGAAAGTTCTTTGACAGGTTAACAAAAGCATTTGAAGCTATCGTCAGTTACAGAGCTTGTTCAGACAAGCTCAGTGAGGGCCACCTGCCAAATCTTTAAGGGAACCCTGATGGTGAACATCCTCATTCAAGGGAGGCAAGCTACCGACTCTTACTGTGAAGGTTAATCTTCACCATCAGCTTGACGGGATGGAGAGTCATCTGAGACATGGACTCTCTGGGAGCATCTATAAAGGTGTTTCCAGAGAGGTTAAACTGAGGTGGAAAAACTCACCCTGAATGTGGCCATGGCAGTCCACAGCCTGGGGTCTTAGACTTAACAAAAAGAGGATGGAGAGTTGGGATGCAGAACTCACCTGTCTGCTTGGCCTAATGTTGTCTCTGTAATAGCGAACTACAACCAAACCTGATGTGTACAGAACCATAACCCGGTCTCCCATCAAGTTCTGAGTCTCAGCCAATCACAGCAGACTGAAGGCCAAACAGTGTTCAAGTAACACAGATACAAGTGAGCAACCAGCAGGCTGTCTCTTAGATTTGTTAGAGGTTTGTCCAGTAATGGTTTGGACTGATTAACAACAAATAAATAGAAATGTAAACATTAAGCAAAGAACAGTATTTAAATCACACGCAGAGTGGATATGAAGGGAAAAGGGATCAGGGTTGCTGGATTCGAGCCTGAAAGTAGGCAGAGAAGAAATCCATATCCCTCAAACAAGTGTCTGTCCCGGTCCACTTCACTGTTCAAATGTGCAAAGGTATAACAGTAAGAAGTAGTGTTTGATCATTCTCTTTGTGGACAGGCTAATTAGGTCACAAGTGGGGACCAATAATGGTTAGCCCAACATCTCTGATACTCTGGGTTAGTGACATGGAGAGAAACTCTTGTACTTGGGAGCAAAAGGGAAAAAACACATGGAGAGAAGGTCCGGACAGTTCCCCGACTGAAGCACATACAACTTCAAAGAGAGCTAACACATGAAAATTACATCCAGCAGTGAGGACACTCTACCCAATGCTTGCCTTTTAATTTTAGCTGGAGAGAATCCAGCTGTCGATCAAGGCAGGGTACACTACAGTAATCAAGGAAGTGGTGAGAAGTTGTGAGGGGCTCAAGTGTCCCTGAGGGCATTTGGCCAGGGCTTCAGCACTGTGAGGTTCAGCTGAGCAGGTCCACCCCGTGAGCTTTGCTGTAGCTCCCTAGGATGCCCCTTCTTTCGGATGACCGAAGCTCTTATGGCCAAGTCACCAGGTCATCTGACAGACAGCTGAGCCTTCCCTTGTGCCCAGTGGCCTTGGCTGGGGAGTTGTCGATCAAGAAGCCACTTCTTTGACCCTTGGTGACTGGACATAGCTTGCACACCTCCTGGGTGTTCTGAGGGAACTGTGCTAGCTGCAGAGACTACCACAGGCATGGCCGCTGAAGCCATGGCGCTGCCCGGGAGGCCTTGCTCCACTCCTGACTGCTCCAGACAGCCTGTCGAAGCTCAGAGAGACTTCACTTTAGCTAAGCTGGGCCTCAGTGGCCTTCTGGTGACCCCATTCATCTAATCTTGGTCCAGGGCTGAGAACTTCCCTGATGGCTCAGCAAAGAGCTGACTTGAAGCATGTCTGAAGCTCAAAATGGGTGGAATTAGGAAGTTGTGCACAAATAGGCTGTGCCCTTTTTCTCTCTGTATACTGATTCTCAGCCTGGAAGTTTCTCTGTGAATAACTGTACCCTGGTGTCTTACTCACTGTTCTATTGCTCTGAAGGCACACTGTGACCAATGCAACCTCATAAAAGGAAGTGTTTAATTGGGGACTGACTGGCTTACAGTGTCAACGCTTAGACCATTATCATCGTGGTGGGGAAGGAGGGCAGCAGGCAGGCATGGTGCTCGAGAAGTAGCTGAGAACTTTACATCCTCAGGCAGGAGGCAGAGAGGGAGAGAGAGAAAGATAGAGAGAGAGAGAGAGAGAGAGAAAGGGGCAGACAGACAGACTGGGTCTGGCATGGACTTTTGAAAGCTCAAAGCCCAACCCCAGTGACATACTTCCTCCAACAAGGTCATAACTACTCCAACAAGGCCACATCCCCTAACCCTTCTAATCCGTTCAAACAGTTCCACTCCCTGGTGACTAAGGGAGTCACCACAATACCACCACATCTGGTGTTGTGACATTGGCCTCAGTATGGTTCTAAGTGGAGTGTGGCCTTTCGTCTGCCTACGTGTATTTACCACCAGCAGGGTGAAAGAGCTAATTTCACAAAGAGCAGACAACACCTGGGGTTCAATCCCAGCAGTGACAGGAGTGGCCGTGAGTGCTCTTCAGCAATGGGAAAACTCCAGAGAAAAGTCTGAAGCAGAAAACTGAAGAGCCTGGGTGATGGGAGGCAACAGGCCATGACATGGAGATGGTGAGCGCCACAGGCCTTGATCACTGGAAGAGTTGCAGAAAGCCACAATGGTTAAAAACTCTGGGGTCCTGACACCTGAGGCTTGGGAGCTAATAACATGAACTGGGTGCTGCCTACCGACACTCAAAGCCCAGGGCAATAAGCTTCTGCCCTGAGCATCTATACAAATGCTTAACCTTCTGGTTTTGAAAACTTGGAACTGCAAGCTTGTGGTCTCAGGGCACAAAGCTATAAGCCTCTGGCTTTGAGATCCCAGAGCTTGCTAATCTGAGCACCCAGAATGTAAGTATCTGGCTTTTAAAGCTGGGAGCTGGAAGGCTCCAGTTCTTAGGGCCTTGTGCTGTGGGCCATGGGATCTGAAGGCCTAGCTCATAAGCTTCTGGCATTGGCGTGCTCTAGACTGCCAACACTGAGGGGGCTGATCCTGGCTCAGTCACTGTTTCCACCGGATCAGAGCAAACTGACCCACAACCACTGCTGCAACAGTACATTTGTCAGTAAACTGGGAGGGCGCAGTTAAGTAGAAATGGAGACGTTTCTCGTTAGCCTCGCTGGCACAGCTAGCTGTTTTCTGACTTCTGTTATTATTACTAAAACTGAGTTTCAAAACCCAGTCTCTGTTTGCTGAGGGTAGAATGGGCGTGTTTCTTTGTCCAACCAAGACCATTATTTTCCATGCAGAACCCCTCTAGCTACGTAAGAGTCCTCTCATGGTAGGTTTTAACAGTCTCAGGCAGCCAAACTCCTTTCGGAGACAGCAGCACCCCAACTGCTCCTCACCGTGGATCACCAGCATACAAGTGGATTCACCGAGTGTAAACACCATCTACACCATAAAGTCAACCAGTAGGATTAGCAGCCTCAGCATGAAGCACTGTACTCTGGCCAATCCAGTTTTATTCTTTTTTCTAAGCCAAAAATAAAAAATTAAGACAGTCTCATCATTTATTATGACTGAAATAGTAAGTAGTTTACATCTCAATTGCGAAAGAAAGGAAGGAAGGAAGGAAGGAAGGAAGGAAGGAAGGAAGGAAGGAAGGAAGGAAGGTTGTTGGCATAGCCCTTAACTCAAATTACTAACCTTAGGAGTCTCCTTCATACCCTCCTGCCACGGCCTTGGTCCTTGCTTTACCCTTTCCTCTCTCAAGTGCGTGGTCACAAATTCCTGCCTGACCTGACCCAGCATGCACAGGCCACTGCTCTCCCAGCTAAATCAGCCTGTTTAGTTCCAACTTTACTGATTCAGAAGCAACCTGGGAAATAGAAAGTATGGCTTCTGAGGACCATGATCTTCAGTGGTTTGCCCCTCACAATGGTGGGCCAGGTAGCTCTTCAGGGAAGGGGAAGAGAAGGAACTGTGATCTAAGTGTCCTTCCCCACAAGACCTGGGGTCACTCACTCAAAAGCACCCCAGTCCGGGCTATCTGGTTACAAATCACCACTGGCTCTATCGTCAGTGGCTAGTAGTGAAGAGTTGTAAAATTTTCTTCAAACCCAACTTTGGCTTTATTAGCGTAGAATGGGATGGCTTTTCCCTAGGAGACAGACAGACACAGAGTCAGTTATAGGGTTCTTGCTTCTTCTCAAGCCGACATAAGAAAGCCATAGATGGACAAGATAAAGCCATGTTCTCTACTCTTCAAGATGTGTGCATCATACAGTCCACGTGTGGAGATACTAACGAGATAAAACTAGAGGGAACCGGTAGCCAGGGGCAGGGCAGGGCAAGGCAGGTCAGGCAGGACGGCTAAAGGTAAGGGTTATTGCAGGGGCTGCGGTGATGCAAAAGGTATTTGGCTCATGGTGTCCAGGAAGGCTTGGCGGGTACTGAGAGAGGTGAGACCCTGAAGTGTAAGCAAGATGTGGACACATAAACAACTGGAGAGACCCAAGGTGGGGATGGCGCTACCAGAAGACTGAATCTTGGGAATTTACAGACTTAAGTTTCCACAGTTCTACTGGCTTTAGATCATGTGGCCTAGCGATATATTTCCCACCAGGATTAGACAAATCAAATATTATCATACATGTCTCTGAGGAGAAATGGAAGAAAGAAAGGAAGTCAGGAAGAGCTGACCATGGCAGGAGAGTGGCTGGAAAAGCAGGGAGGTTTTCGGGCCCTGGGTGATGACTAAATCCACTGAGACAGTCTGAGGAGACTGTCCTGTGCTTCATAGGAAGTCTGTTCCAGAGAAGAGCTCTTTCTTTTACATTCCTCTTTAGCACTTGCGGATTCCACTTGGTACTTTAATTAGCATAAATACTATAATTAACACTGAAAAAATTATAAGCCATCGAACAGCAGCTGATCGTCCGCAGCATTTCTTTGCAAACACAATAAAGTTGAAAGAAGATTTTTTTCCTGCTTTCAAGGATGTTTTGCTCTTTTTATTACCCACCCACCTGAAAGTCTCTCAGTGTTTATTCGCCTGGAGAAACAATGAGGCTTTTAAACTCTGCACCAAGAAACAGAAAAGACACCATAAAAGAGAAACACATTACGATGGATTTGCACATCTGTGGTGAGGGACAGGAAGCTCAAATAGGACCTCAAAGGGACAGGGGCCGGACTGCCATCTGGCAACAGAAACAAGGGAAACCTGGGCCCTGCTCTCCCAGCTCTGAGCATGCACTCTCCTTAACCCCTGGAGTGCCACGTGCCACCACAGGCCTTGGAAAGCAGGGCCTTGTGGAGGAGGGGAGAGGGAGGGAGGGGGTCAGGGGTCGGTGGGGGTCATATGGAGACAGACACATTGTAGCCCCAGAAATCTTCCTGGGGCCCCTAATTAATAAGGTGGGTAGTGAGTGAGAAGCAAGCTGTGGGGTGGTCCTCATTAGATGATACTTATTTATTTCCACCCCGCAAAACAAGTGTCTGTGCATAATTTGAAACTACTGACTGGGTCTGGAGGAAAAGAAAGGTCTAGACTTATAGACAGTGTCTCCCGCCACCTCCCATCCCAACAGAACTGCTCCTGGGCTTAAATCAACGGGGCTCAGGTGAAAGCAGAGAGGTTTGCAGTAAGTTGGAAAGGGCAGTTCTTGGAGTCTCAGTCATGAGATGAATTTGAAAATTCTACCCATGTCTTGTTATTGCTCGTAGTTATTGGACCTCCGCCTGGTCCATGAAACAGGGGCGCAAAAACTGAATTGTCGCTGGGCGGTGGTGGCACACACCTTTAATCTCAGCACTCAGGAGGCAGAGCCATGTGGATCTCTGTGAGTTCGAGGCCAGCCTGGTCTACAGAGGGAGTTCCAGGACAGGCACCAAAACTACACAGAGAAATCCTGTCTTGAAACCCCCCCCCCAAAAAAAAAAAATTGAATTGTCTGTCAGGGGTTAGGGCTGGGACTCAAAATGAAGACTTTTTCATAATGAGCGTGGACCGTGGCCATCCAAGAAAGACATCAAATAAACACTGTTCTGCCTCAGGCTTAGGACGAGCAAATGATGTGCATATGTGAAGAGATGGGCTGCAGTACCTCCTGGCATTAGAGATGACAAAGGACTTCCCCTGGGTGTAGTTTTAGGCATCTACCTGTCTCCCTAGAGCCTAAGCCACAGAAAACATTGCTGCTGCTGCTGTTAAACACATAGGATGATAGAAATTCTCTTTATCCTCTTCCCAATGTGTGGTTTTTCCCGAGTATGACGGTCCACTTTCCCTGGGAAGGGAGTCTCACTGAGAACTGTCTAGATCAGGCAGGCCTGGGCAGGCTTGTAGGGCTTTTCTTAATTGGGTTAAGGACTCAGCCTGAATGTGGGCAGCACTCTTTCATGGGCTGGACCATGGGCAGAATAAAAAGGAGATGGTGATCTAACATAAGCAGGAGTTCACCCACGGTTCTCTGCTCTTGAGTGTGGATATAACACATTAGCTGTTTCAATTTCCTGTCCCCGTGACCTCCCCAGAATGACGGACAAGTCTGGAATTGTGAGTCAAAGAAATGCTTCCGCCCTCACTCTAGTCAGGCATTTTATCACAGCAACAGTGTATTAGCTATTTTTCTGTTGCTGTGATAAACACCATGACCAAGGCAACTTATATGAGAGTTTATTTCGGCTTACAGTACCAGAGGGACAAGAGTCCATCGTGGTAGGGAAGCAGCAGGATCAGGAAGCTGAGACCTCACATCTCAACCACAAGCCTGAGGCAGAGGGAGCAAATGGAAGTAGCTGGTGTTTTCCTCTGGCAGCCTGGCCCCAGTGGCACACTTCCATAAGGTCCTACCACTACACCTCTCCACACAGTAAAAGAAACACCTTGAACTGAGAAAAAAACACAATCAGTCAGATGTTGTTCTTTGTCATTTCCATTGATGTCAGGGATGGGGGTGGGGTGTGTAGTATCCCTTAGTGTCCTTGGGGGTTCTGCTTCAGGACTTACTTTATCTTGTGGATTCCCAAATCCATGGTGTTCAAGTCTCTCATAAAATAGGCAACATTTCATAGAACCACACCATCCTCCTGAAAGGTACACACATCCTCTACATGACTTGTGACGTCCAATGCAGTGTAAAGGCCGGTGGATAGCTATGCAATTCTAAGACACAAAGGAAATGCCTGTCCATGTTCTGTGCAGAAGCATGTCTTTAGAATGTTTTTGACACGCCAAATGGTTGAATCTGCAAACGTGAAATCCATAGATACGGAGGGCTGGCTATATAACTAAGATTATTATGTTCTTAGAGTAAAACCAGTAATTAAGTCAGCCAAATGACAATTATTTAAACTAAATTAATTAAATTGCATTAATTAAATTAATTAACAGTTCTTGAGAAAGGAACAGAAAGCCTGTTCCTCAAAGTATATGTGTTTATGTACCAGCTGGACATATTCTGCTTAATTAGGATACTAAGTCCCTGCTATTTCCGCCCTTGGTCCCCTGAAGTCTGTTCTCAATGACCGCCATTGCTGCGGCTAACACTGCCCTGCCCACAGGTGTCTTCTTATCCTGACCAAACTCCATCTGCCACTCACACTGGGAACCAGCCTCTGCAGAATGGGTTCTGCCCGTTGCAGGTAGGACTCTGTCCTCAGGTATCCATTATCTAGGCTTTCCTCCACATTTTATCACCTTTATAAACTACTTTGCATCCTAGCATTCAAAGACATTCCCTAACATGCAGCCTGTGTTAAGCAGCAACCCTCAGAAAATTTTAAGAGCTATTGACCTTAAGGAGAGGCACAAGCCCCGTCACCACTGGCAAGCTGTCCGGGGCTATTCATTTTGTGCTCATGTGTGTATATGTAGGTGTGTTTGGAGATACCTGCCATGAATCACAGTACAGATAAAACCCCTCTTATAGTTCTTAAAAGTACTTTCTCTGAGATGCTCAATGTAAACAGGGCAGTTAGGACAATGTTTTAAAAGCTCAGAGGGAGAGACTTTTAAACTGGACTATTTCCTACCTGAAATCCAACTTCAAGCGTCTACTTTTAAAGGGAGGGGCTGGGCCTGTGTTCAGGGTCTCCTGAGCGCCACAATCACAGGCATAGGCTGCCAGGCCTGCGCCAGCTCTGGCTGCCTAATACCATTGTCAGCCTGTGAGGTATTTTGACCTAGTATTTTCCGTTAGGGACTCAATTACACTGTTGACTGTTCTCTCACTGTGTTAATTGCAGAATCTGAAAAGCTACTGCATCTGTGCTGAACATGTGCAGGCTTCTCCTTGTCATAATTCCCAGAATAGTTTAGTAGATCCATGCAGGTTGACTCAAATCTAGAGTTGATTTAAATTATGCAAATGTACCTGGGTCTTATGTGAATACCGAACTGTTTGGTACAAGATATTTGAGCATCCAAGGTCACTGGCATCTGTGGCTGGGAGCCTCACCCTAGAACATTTCAATCCCCTGGAGACATCATGGCATGGTGGCGTATTTATTTTTACTTTTACAGTTCTGGGAATAGAACCTGGGCCGCATGCATGCTAGGCAAGCACTGTACCACTAAACCACATTCCTAGTCACACTGTGATTTATAATTTCTTAATCTTGGCATTTGGGAGTTTACTTGAGAAGCAGTCTTGAGCTGGGCAGTTTTGTGTTGTCAGGCAGACCCCAGCTGAATCCCTTTTCTTCTTGCACATGCCTAGGGACACACAGAGCAGGCTGAGAAATGCCGGTAAGGATTCTTGCACCTCCATGAGATAAAGAGGGATTTGCTCTGCTGTACTCTCCTGGTACTTTCTTCATTCAAATCTGAAAATAAAACTTCTCAGGTTCCTCCTCGGGGAGCCAACTCGGAAGTAGCGGACATCAAGTTTAAAGGCCAACTAACCTGGTCCCCACTAGAATGTGAGTGGTTCCATCACATACCAACAACCTCCTGAGAATAAACACTCTGGATGGAAGGTTGACTTCTGAGTCCCAACCGTATGGCCCTGAACCTGTGGCTGCACCAAATGCTCCCGATGACAGCTCTGCTTCTCCATTCCCTCCCAATCACGTCTTTCCGGTGTTTCCCGGGCACTCGAGGATCACAGGTACATTGCAAAAAACCCAAAACCAAACCCAAAACCTCCACAGCTTAGTGAAATGGGCCTGATAGATCTCATTTATTATCTTGAAAATAAGCTGTATTTAATCTAAAATTCATTCAGTTTAGCAGTGTCCTTTAAACAGATGGAGCTTATTTTTCCAGGAGTAAATATTTAAACCAGCCCATAGGCTTAAAAAAGTCTAGCAGAAACTGAGAGTAAAAGCTGAGAAGGCAGATGTGCTGGAGAACGGGGGAAGAAGTGACGGCCCATTTCTTGGAAGGATAATCCCCTTCTCCAGACTCGGGCAGACAAGGACCCACCAAAGCGGCTCCAGGCTCAGGGGATGGTGTGATCTAGACAAAGCATCTAACTTTCTGCTCCTTCTTCCAGGGTAACCTGGTGGCTTGTATTTAGACATTTCTACTGGGAGAAAAGGATGGCGACAGAACATGTGGGTTTAGAACAACACTTTGAGAAGAAGTGCTGATTCCTCCAGCCGAGGAAGCCCACGGCCGAGGAGCCATTTAGGGACAGGAGTCTGAGACAGCTGGACAGCCACACAGAGCAATTGCACAGCCGTTCTCTAAAGAGGCCAGGACATGTGGCCTGAGCTGCAACAGTCTCCGGCTTCCCTGCCCAGGATCCTAAGCATGATCAAGACCAAACATCAGCAAACAAAGAAGGCACAGTGGCTCACACCTGTGGCCCCAGGCCAGGGAGGCCGAGGAAGGACCGGCACAGACTTCCAGGATAGTCCTCAACCTGCAGGTTGCAACCCTTTGGGGGTCCAATATCAGATATCCTGCATGTCAGATATTTACATTACGATCCATAACAGTAACAAAATTACGGTTGTGAAGTAACAATAAAATTATTTTATGGTTGGGGTCACCACAACATGAGGGGCCATTAAAGAGTTGCAGCATTAGGAAGGTTGAGAACCACTGTCTAGGTTATAGTGAGACTCTCAAAAAAAAAAAAAAGGAAAAACAGATGGAAGAAAAAGAAAAAGACTTCCACAATGTCATTTGATTCCCCACCCCCCACCCCCTACCCCAGCATCTAGAAAAACAAGACCTCTAATACCATACTCAATGCCATTAGAGAAAAACCTCAGGGGTCAGTCATTAGGATGGCTAAGTCTGCTTGTTTTGCACTCAATGTCACAAAACCACAGTGTGCTCTGGGTTCCTGCGGCTTCTCTGGGATCAAGAGCAGATGCTGATCTGCTTGATGATGCCCTAATGATGGTCTGTCCCTGCCTTCTGGTTGCGTCCAATTCGCTAGCTCTCTGTCTCCAGGGCCTTCCTTCTCACAGCCTGGTGATTCTTACAGCGAAAGACAAGCACATAGCCTGGTGTGATAGCACAGGACTGGAATCTCAGTGCTCAGAGACATAGGTGACAAGATGTCAAGGTCAAAGCCGGCTTGGGCTATATGGGAAGACAGTGTCTCAAAATACTAAGACTTGGGAACACAGCTCCGTGGTCTGGCACCTGCCTGCCATGTGCAAGGCCCGGGGTTTGATCTCTAGCGCAGAAAAGTAGATGTCAAGGAAGGCCTTCGAATGGCGTCCTCTGCAGAGGGGGCTGTAATGACGGGGGCTGTGCAGGTTTCTCAGTTTGTTTTTGTCTTGTCATCTTCATTGATGCATTTTCAACTAAGCAATCTGTGAGAACTACTTCTGGCTACTTTCTGATAAATTAATGGAATTATGTAATAGCAGCAGAAAGAAAGAGGTAAACTAGAGTCAAGCACTGCATGGACAGTGGCATCTTAAACCAGCCAGTGAAAAGGAAGAAGTGAGGAGTCTCTGCTTAGATCAGGTCGGGAGGCTGACACTCGAAGCTGCACCCCGATGCCTTGACTGTGTTTCCACTGCTCTGTTCTTCTGATTTTATCATCCCCATCTTCCCTATCTTGTAGGTTCTGTTTAGCAGGAGAGAGCTAAATTCAGACATCTCTGGGAGCAGCTTCCTCTATGTTTTGCTGAAGGTATTTGTTGAAAGCATACAGCCAGACTTAGCTGTTCTCCCATACAATACCACAGTGAGGCTCCATGAACAGCCTCCTTTCCAGCAGTGACCTGGCTGGACACCAGCGAGTCTTGGTCTAGGGACCAGAGACAACTTCACAACCCCCAGTAAGCTGAGCCCTTCATTAGTGCATACTGGCTTTGTGGATCATAATGCAGGGGTTCCAGTAAGCATCCTGGAAAATCTGGCCTCTGACTATTAGCAAACTCACCAAAAAAACCCAAAAAAACAAAAAAACAAAAAAAATACTGTAGAAAGAAAACCCCTACATGTACACATAACAAATGTGGAGGGAGAACCTTGCACTGTGGGCATCTCTCCTGCATCTGCACTCTTCTGTAGTGTGGAGGACCTTGCACACCATGGGTATCTCCCCTGCATCCACATACTGCTGTAGTGTGGAGGACCTTGCACACCATGGGTATCTCTCCTGTATCCACACACTGCTGTAGTGTGGAGGATCTTGCACACCATGGGTATCTCCCCTGCATCCACATACTGCTGTAGTGTGAAAGACCTTTCACTATGGGCATCTCTCCTGCATCTGCACATTGCCATTTTTCTCTGATCAGATATGTGTATGTTCAATCACACTTGCACGTGTATGTACGTGTTGAAGGCCAGAGGTTGATGGCTCAGTGTCTTCATCTATCACTTCCCATCTTATTTTTTGAGACAAAATTTCTCATTGAAATTGGATTTGCAGCCCACAGATTGCTAGACTGGCGGCAGTTGGTCCCCACTAGACTCTGGTGCTAGGGTTCAATTCTACCACCATGCCTAAAATGTATGTGGATGCTGTGGATCTGAACTAGGTCCTCATGCTTGCCCAGCCAACACTTTACCATGCTTCCTCTCCCAGTGCTTTAGAGAGCTGCTGTCTTATAGAGGTACCGGGGACTATCCAAGCAGTGTGGTGTTCAGTACCGGCAGGCGGTCGTTCTAAGAACGCTAGTGAAATTAGAGGGTCCCTGAACAGCTTTGTGCACTAGGAATACCTGATGGGAGATGGAGGGGATTTTGGTCAATAGAGAACAAATCTATCCACAGCTCGCTTGTACAAGGAAGAAAGGCTAATTGGGGGCTGGTACCATTTGCCTGTATGCCCAGGTACTTGGCAGGCTGAGGCAAGAGAATCGCTTGAGATGAGTTCAAGACTCGCTTGGGCAACATAGAGACTGCAGCCAAAGTAAGCGGCAGCGCTGCCCAGCATCCCAAGGCTCAGTGCCAGCACCGCACAATCAATGAATAAACAGACATGTTCTTCCTTTACAGGGTAAGCCTGTGTCCTACCCACAATGTGATTTAGTTGAACACAAGAAAGAAGTGCCTGTCCCCCATCGCCATAGTTACTTTTCTGCGGCTGCGACAAACACTCTGGTAAAAGTGACGTAAGGAAGGGTTCAGGAACTATTGGTTTAGTTCCTTCCCCAGTTTGAGGGTACAGTCCGCGATGGTGGGAAACAAACTTGGCAGGAGCCCAGGGCAGCTGGCCGTACCTAGCACACAGGCAGGCAGGCAGGTGACTGCTGCTGTTCAGCCAGGTCTTCCCACCTCTATTAACCAGATCAAGATAATCCTTCACAGGCATGGCTAGCTTACCTAATTAAGAAAACCCTCACAATGGTGCCTAGAGGCTTACGGTCTAGGTGACCCCTGAGCCCGCCAGGTGACTGCTAACACTGACATCACCGTCATCATTTGCTGTATGAAGTTTGGAAGATGTATCGTGATAGAGAGTGTAGAACGGATCCCGGCTTTGGCCGGCAGAGTTTTGTACTCTAGCTGTGGCTCTGCCTTGCAATGTGACCTGGGCGGTCACTCTCCTCTTTGACTCTATGCTTGGTCCCTGGACAATAGGAAGAATAGTACCCAGGTAGTAGGTGTGGCACATAACTTAGTGAACTATGTCCAGTGTGGTGCTGCAAGCCCCAGATCTGACTCAGGACCTCCACCTCTGTGCTGGTCTGCCTTGTTCAGACTATACTTTCACCTGCCTCCTGCCTTTAGTTCCTCCTGCCCTGAACATGCACTTAGGGAATATGGTAGTCCAGGAGTTGGCTCCTCCTAGGACAGTGTCCGGACACATCTACCTCTGATATAGGTAACCAGCAAAGGACAGTGTAAAGGGGGCAGTCTACTCTTGGATATGCTGATAGCTGAGGAGCCCTGAGTTCAGCTTGTTGTTTTGTTTTGTTTTGTTGTTTTTGTTTTTGTTTTTGTTTTTTCCTTTCCCATTCCCAATCCCCACCAGATGCACAGAGAACCTCCACAGCAGTGTGGTCTGAGAGATTGAGGCTCCCATCCACCCACAGCCCCTCTGCCAGGTCGTAAAGAGCATTAATTGGTGGTAATGCTTGGCTGATCTTGGAACATGGGGCTGACTGTGGCACTGTTGACAGAGGCAGTTTATGTCCAATTTCCATCTGCAGGCTTTGTTCTGACTGTATCAAATGTGCACCCATCTGAGACAGTAAGGTGAGAGAAGAAAACATCCAGGGCATTTTAGAGCTAAATCCTGCCTTGGGTCTGATGAGAAATGGAGAATCTGTGGGATTTTTTTTTTTTTTTTTTTTTTTTTTTTGAGTAATGTTTATTCAATCTGGAATGCTGATGTGGTTGAGGTAAGTGGTTTAGGAATGATTCAAAGCGGTTTTCACCAGAGTACAACTGTGTTTAAAGTGTTTAAACTAGATGTTTGCTTTGTTCTCCAGGGCTTTGTATAACAAGCCACGTGAGCCTGAAGTCATACCCATCAGATAAATCCCTGCGTGTGGGAGAAAGAAAAGCTGGAGCTTCAATGACCTGCCGGGTTGGAGGGTGTGTGTGGCGCGGCACTCAGAAAACACTCCCAGCATCTCACGGCCATGCCTAATAAGCCACACTGTTAAACAGTGATTATTTTCTAATGGCAACTTAAAAGGCCTTCTTAGAGAACAAATCAAAGTCATTTCAAAATTAACTTTAAAAAGAAATTTGAACTTAATGGACATTTTTGTTTGCTTAAGGGGGAAAAAATAGAGGGGAAACACTAATTGCCCACCCCCTAGCAACACATTTCTAACATCAGAGCTTTATAAAATCCAGCAAGTAAAACACAAAACACAGCATTTTGAAGTTCTTTCCAGTCTATTTCCTATCTGTATGGGTTTTCAAAAGATAGACGTAGGTAGGGCTGGAGACAGCTCTGTGGGAGAGCAGGTATATGTGCGAGGCCTTGGCTTATGTTCCTAACAGGGTAGGTGATTACACTGTGCACATTACTTGTACCTGTTCCCACTTCAGATATGGCTTTTCCTACATATTCCTCATAAGCTTCAATGAGCATCGTGTCACAGAAATACCTGGACCAAGGCTGCCCCTGTTAGCCATGCTGCTGTTCCTCTGCACAGGTGGGCTGGAGGCTTTCCCATCATGGAAAGACTGACACACTCCTCCCCTCCTGAATGCCTGTGTGTCCAAAGATACTATGACTTGTTTTGTTTTTGCTTTTTATTGATGCATCTAGACAAGGTATTACTCTATATCCCAGGCTTGCCACAAACTCAAAACCATCCTCCTGCCTCTGCCTCCTGAGCACTGAGACTACAGGCGAGTCACCATGCCTGAGTTGACACTAAGACTTCCATCTCTCTACATGCAGTGCTCAGCAATCTGATCATCAAGTGTCTGGAGAACATTCTTTTAAAAGAAAAGAAAAACAAATTTAAAAAGACATGAACTGACAATCTTTAGAAACCAAAAGCAGTGTCAGTCCAGGCCTGGTTTTGAAGAAGAGAAGGCAGGGTCCTGGAACCCTCCTCAAATCTAATACCCTGGGTCCTTGGGACCACAACTCTTTATCTGAGCCTGGAAGCCCCAGCTGAACCCTTAAAGCAAACCCCACTTGAGCAGGTTTGAGGCAGCCTGAAGGATGCCTTCTTCCCACAGCCAGGACGCTCCAAGTCACAGGAACCCCTCAGCGGGGCTGAAGAAGCAGCTCTTTGTGGATAAATTGAAAAGCCCGGAGGAGAAATCACAACAGGAGGCGCCAGGCATAATTTCCCCCAAAGACTTCCAGATCTCCTTTGAGGAGATTAGTTAAGCTCTGGACAGCTTCCCAAGGAGGGTGCCAAAGACAGCAAACTTCTTTGACAAAGATGAAGTTTACCAAGACCCCAGGTTCTCTCCATCTGAGATGTGAAAGTCCTCAACTAGGCCCAATGCGCTTCCGGCCTCAGAAATATTGTTCTTTACATTCTAGAAAGTTTGACCCATGGGGAAATGTCTACCTCTATCTGTTAAACTAATTGATTGTCTTTTCCAAGTTGTATGACCAAAGACTACTGCATAAGACATGAGAGTTGCATGTGAGTTCCGTGTTCAAAGGCCCTTTCATGCTATCTGAGTTTAGCTAGAACCCAAAAGGCAAAACATTCCCAAGCCTCAGGATTACATCACACCAAGCCCAGCACATTAAGTGTGTGGGGAGGGAAATATCTCAGCACTTTCCAGCTCTACTGTACATCCGCTGTACTGATGTCATGTGTTCAATAGCAAGTAGTGACAGCTGAGCTTGCCTGCTAAAACACATGGCTGAGCAGGACCAGGTCCTTGAGTTTTAATTGGCAAGAGGACATGTCACGTGTATGCATAAAGAGGATTTCCTATATGGTAGATTCTTAGAGTCTAGGGCATAAAGAAGATTCATCTCCTAGATGGTAGATTCTTGGAGTCTATGGTCTGTTTTCTTGTTGTTTGTTTGTCTGTTTTGCATTTCGATCAGTTCAAACAAAGAACACAAAGCAATGTATTTCCATAAAGGTAGTAGAGTATGGATTGCAGAAGTTCCATAGCCCTCCCAGGACCTTATTAAATGATGCAGGCAATTGCAATTGTTTGGAAGGAAGTTTTGTTACAGAAAGAAGCAGGAGGGCAGATACCGTGGATTGGAAAGTCTACCCAGCAATGATCCTAGAGAGGATGTGCCAGCAAGTGCCAGGGGGAACATGCACCACCCCACTCTCCTGCCTGGACATAGCTTTTCCTGTGTATTGAAGCCCAGCTGCAAGCCATGCTGGGTCAGCAGACCACGCCTCACCCCTGGCTGGACCCCATCCTTTGCCGGTAGTGTTTGTTAGCCAGCTTTGCTTAGCATTGAGACAGTGAGCAGCCACCATGCGGGCTTAGAACACAATAAATGCTCTTGTTTCAGAAGAGGGGGAGACACAAAAACCACAAAACTCATGGTCACAAAGACTAACAACACAAAGACTCAAGTGTCTCCTGTCCTGCTGCCCCCACCTTGGGCGAGTACAATGAGTCCTCTCTCCTCACTGATTTGAGAGGTGAGAAAAAACAAAAGCCAGGAAGTGCAGGGACTAGACTATGGAGGGCAAGGGTGTCCCAGAAGGAACTTCCGAAAGGCAGACCCCCCTGTGTGATCCTATCAGGGTCAGCAGGTTATATCTGGGGATTAGCACCTGGACAGCCCAGTTAGGCCAGGTCTCCTGCACTGAGCATCTGAGAGGAGGTGTTCAAAGGAAGGAACAGGGAACAGCAATGCAAAGTGTCTGTTTCCCTGGGGGATGCAAATCAAAGGTCGCTGTTGATGAGATTGACTAAGGTCTGGATAAGAGCACACATTAGGGTCCCATGGTAGAGACAGGGTTTTTTTAAGGGCCTGCTGCCACTTGGCACATCACTCACAGTGTGGTTCATAGGGAGGAGGTGGGTCTCCGCAGGGCACACACTCCATGTCTTGAAAACCCACAAGTTTGGTCTTCCGGTAAAATCTGGAAGAGGAAGGAGAGAATCCTGGTTATTGGTGTCATCCAAGCTCACTGTTGCAGCCGGGTATCAGTCACATTATCAGTCACCAGCGGCCTCTAGAACCAGCTCTTGGTGAAGTAAGAGGTACCCAAAGGCTGAACAGAGGGTGGACACTTACAGATTTGGTTCCCTGCATAAACTTCCCAACTAGGGTGGGATGCTGGAGAGGGAATACAGGCTCTGGCAATTCTGTTGTGACCTAAACCACAAACACCTCTTAAATAAAGTACTAGATTCAGCTTTTGAAATTGGAAAACGCAGCACACATATTTTCATTAGAAATGTTTGTAGGGACGTTACAATATTAATTGTGGTTGCTTCTAGATGGTAGGAATTCAAGTCACTCAAAACTCTATTAATAAATTAAATTTACTTAAAAGAAAACATAAGCATAAACAACATAGCTAATGAGCAGAATCAAATTAAAAATGATTATGATTACACTACTGCCTGTAAATCAAACTACAAGGACAAACTTACAATCATTACTGGGAAATTGATGCTATGACCGAAAAAGAGGTGAAGAATTTGTTCTCCGAAGAGCATTATTCATGATTAAACCAAAGACTGCATGGATTAATTTTTTTTCCTGGTTTTTCAAGACAGGGAAAACTGTCTACGTAGCCCAGGCTGTCCTGGAACTTGCTTTGTAGACCAAGCTGGCCTCCAGCTCCCAGAGATCCACCTGCCTCTGCCTCCTGAGTGTGGAGATTAAAGGCGTGCGCCACCACTGCACGGCTAACATTGGTTTTAAATACTTAAACTCCTACGTAAGCAAATGAATGCAAACTGATGTGGAAATACATCATTTTGACTTGGAAAGCCGGGAAAAGGTTAGTGCATACACACAGGGTGGTGGTGGGGGGCAATGAAAACAGAGGCCCTGGAACCATCCCTAGAACCAAATAAAAGTGGAAACACTGGAGAGAAAAGAAAACAAGCTTGGAGATTTACTAAACCGTATTCACACACTCACAGCCTGTCTTTAACTCTAGCTTCTCAATCTTGGCTTTTTAAAATTACACCCAATGTCTTCGGTCATTACCAGCTGACTGTAACTCAGTGACTATCCTGTGCACCTGTGACCTTACGTGTCCTGTGTGTTGTGAGCAGGTTGGTAACTCTGGAAACTTGACTGCAGTTTGAAGAAGGTCTTAGCCGAGTGTGCTTGTGGTGGCATGTCTGTAAACCCAGGAGACTGAAGCCAGGCAGAGCTATGCAGGGAGACCCCTCAGAGCAAGACAGGACTCCAAACTCTTAGATTCTTTCGGTAAGCTACCAAGTAAAACAGCGGCCCACCGAGCTCTGGACAGTTCTGCCTGACCATCCAGCGGCACCCGTGGCTCCTCTGGCCTTGTCTGTGCGTTGAGCCCAGGCAACCCTTCCTGGCTAGTGCTTCTTCTCAGTCTTTAGTGGTCATTCAAACACAGCAGGGCTTCTTCACCTCCAGTCTCACAAGCACGCTGGTTTTCGAATACATTGTCTATTTTAATAAATTATTTTGGCAACTGGACTTTTTTTTTTTCTTATTAGGGAAAACATAGACACCAAAAAAATGTCTTTGGGAACAAGGGGAATTTCTTATTTTTAAAATATTAAATAATGTCTACATTCAATTCCAATACCTGACCTATCTCTGTTTTTAAGTGGTTTTAGAACATGTATTTTGCGCCTTTAGTGTTTGCTGTTGAAAATGTTGGATATTACTTTTTCACTTTTTTTTTTTTTTTACACAAAAAGTTTTTCTGTACTAAAAAAAACTATTATATATTTTGTCAATATTTAATTAAATTATATCTGGTAATTTTCTGGCTGGAAGTATAAAAAAATCAACATATATTACAATATTTACTCATTTATTTATTTGTTTGTTTGTTTGTTTGTTTTTGAGACAGGGATTCTCTATGTAGCCCAGGCTGTCCTGGAACTCAGAGATCCATCTACTTTTGCCTCCCGAGTGGTAGGATTAAAGGTGGGCACCACCACACCCCCGATACATATTACAGTATTTAACAAGACACATTTTAAATAAGAAATCTCCCTACACCATTGCTTCCTTTGTTTTGAGACAGGGTCCCACTAGGTAGGCCATCTTAATGAGAATGAAGGGACAAATCTGTGTGATTTGATTGGCAGCCCCCTGAAGACTGGTGACGTGAACATCTTCTCATAGGCCCATTTCCCGGATTGCCGATCATCTTTGTAACAATGCTGCTTGAGTCCTTTGCCCATTTTCAAAACCAGTTTATTTAATGTTTGTTGTTGTTGAGTCATAGAAGTTCTTTATATATTTGGATATTAACCTCTTATCAGAGAGTTATAACCAGCACATATTTTTAAAAAAAGCTTTTGTACCCCTGTGTGTGTGTGTGTGTGTGTGTGTGTGTGTGTGTGTGTGTGTGTGAGAGAGAGGGGGGGGGGCAGAGGTCAACCATGAGTGTCAGCTGCCTTCCATTTTTTTTTTTTTTTTTTTTTGGAGAAGGTCTCTCACTGGCCTGGAGCTAGCCAATTAGGCTGGGCCGACTACCCAGTGAGCCCCAGGGTCCACCCCGCTAATACTAGGATTGCAGCATGTGCCAGTCCGCCCAGCTTGTTTGCACAAGTTCTGGGGCTCAAACTCAGGGCCTTGTACTTACAGGTCTTTACCAGCTGAGGCACCTCCCCAGCACGGGGCAGAGCTGCTTTCTGCCCTTGCACAGGCTGTCAACCGTTGACGTGGGGATCATATGGTGGCTCTATTCGCCGCACAAGAGATCTTGAGTGTGGCCTGGCATCTTCACTTTTGGGGCCTGTGCCTAGGTGTCACACCCAGAAACTTCCTCCAAATCCAGTGTCATGAGGATTTTCCTGTGTTTGTTGTTGTTTTCTTGTATCTTTGGAACATTAGGTCTTATCCTCAGGTTTGTTTTTTTTTTTTTTTTTTTTGAGACAGGGTTTCTCTGTGTAGCTTTGGAGCCTGTCCCGGATACCACTCTGTAGACCAGGCTGGCCTCGAACTCACAGAGATCCGCCTGGCTCTGCCTCCCGAGTGCTGGGATTACAGGCGTGCGCCACCACCGCCCGGCCTGTTCTCCGGTCTGTCTTTCAGGCCTTTGAGGTTGATTCTTGTGCAGGGGTCAGGTGAGAGAGAGTCCAGATGCTCCCTGTAGAGATCTCATCTTCTCGACTGTTTCCGCAAGACTGTCCTCTTCTCACTCTCTGCTCTAGGCACCAATGTCAAAACCCGCATCCACAGGCACTGACTTCGAGGCTCCCCTTCCAACTCCTCTGGCCTGTTCGTCTGTCTTTGTCCTATGCACACTTTTGATTACTGTAGCTTTGTGATGGGCGTCAAAGAGAGGGGGTGTGAGTGCTTCAGCTTCCTCTGTTTACACCGCCTGTGCTCTTACGGGAGTGAGTTTATTAAAATCTGGGAGGAAACCACTGTATCAGACATTATTTGACCACATTTTCATAGTCAAAGTAGAAGTCTGACCAATCACTGAAGGCAGCCGGGATTTGTTCTAATTTACCCAGTTTTAGATCTGGTCCCACTGTAAGTGGCACAACTTCCTACTGCACTATTACCCTGTTGAGGTCAAAGGTCAGCCTCCAGGGTCGTCCCTTCCTCTCTGTGTTTTTGAGACAGTTTCTCTCACTAGCTGGGAATTCATCACACAGGCTACAATGAGCTAGGATTATATGCACACGCCAGGGTTGGCTTTTTGACTGTGGGTTCTGTGGACAGAACTCTGGTCTTTGGGTCTGCATGGCCATCACCCCATGCTAATTAGGTACACGTTCCATCACTGAGCCACACACACTGCTCTCCCTTTAGTCTGTAACACCGTTGGGGACATAGAAACATCTGCAAGTGCATTTCCTGTCCAAGTGAGGTAGGAAATAAATTTTTTAAATTGAACAAAACAAAAGGGAACACATGCATTCATTATACAAAGTGTCTGGTTAAACTGGCTTCTGAAGCTCAGTGGTAAATCTGTTCCTGGCTTTCAGACAGACAACATAAAAAGACAAAAGAAACCCGTATTGGACTTTGCTTACTTGCTATGTGATAAAAAGTGGCGTGTAAATACATCTTACAGATATGAAAGTCACTGACAGCGGTTGTGAGGAGACAGTTTTAACTGAACTCAGTCCAAGCGGGACTGGCCAGCCTGGTGAGCACTGTTTGGAAATGCTGTTCTAAGAAAGCCCCTGGTGGACCTTTACACTTCTACCAGCGAGAACTATGGCACAGCTGGCTCTTGTTTTACAGTGCTGGCTTGAGGCCTGTGAGACACTGTCAAGCCAAGGCTCAACTCTGCCACACACAGGATGGACGATGGATGCAGGATGTGTTGCTGTTCGTTCATGCTGGCATTCCAGGCTCAGGCTGGCCGGTCAGCCCACAGTGTATCTTGCTCAGCAGCCCTCAGCCATGACCCCATATTTGAAACTGTACAAACGCCAGTGACAGGATGAAGCATTAGCCATCGAGCCCAGAGCTCATCAACAATGTCACCGTCCCTATGGACAAGATGTGGGCAACAGGAGGAGAGGACAGAAAATGTGCCAGCCAGTTTGGGCAGCTCTCAAGAGCTAGGGGCCAATGGGTGGTTTGAGGGTAGGATGGGCATGGGACAAAGAACGGACAGATGACTGAACCCTTTTCTGTGAGACTTCCTGGTTCAATGGGCACCCACCTACGCAGGAGGCTCACCACTGGGGGAATATCCCTGGCCCTCCACATACAAGCTGGGTGACCAGAGGCATCAATCATCACTCTAAGGACCAGTTGCCTTCTCTGTAAGGATGGACAGCGCTCCTTCTGACTTTGCAGTATGGTTTTGGCGACAGTACAACCCACAGAAAGTGTCTAGCTAGTAGGAAGTGCTCATTAAATAGTACGGCCAGCAGAAGCACTGAAGAGCTAGAGAGGGCAAGTTATGATTTCAGCCCTGGGCTCTAGTTCGCCACAGAAGAGAAAGGATGGGCCACTTGAGGCCTGCAGTCACTCTGATGTAAATAATCTCTTCTAGTCTGGACTCTACTGCTGTAATAAATACCACGAACAAAACCCTCTTAGGGGGAAAAGAATTTATTTCAGCTTACAGTTACAGTCTATCACTGAGGGAAACCAAGGCAGGAGCCTGGAGGCAGAAGCTGATACAGAAGTCATGGAGGGGTGCTGCTGACTGGTTTGCTTTTCGTGATGTGCATAGCTTGGTTTTTATACACTCCAACCATCTGCCTGGGGTGGCGCCACCCACTGTGGGCTGGACTCCCATATCAATCATTAACGAATAAAATGCCCCACAGATCTGCCAACAGGCCAATCTGATGGAGGCATCTTCTCAGTTAAGGCTCCTCTTCTGGGATAACATTCTAGCTTGTGTCGAACTGAGAAAAACAAAAAAACAAACCATAAAAACAAAACCCAAAAAACCTAAGCAGGACACAGACATACAAAGCCTTCCTGGTTGCAAGGCCACTAATGGGCAATCCTGTCTAGTACCTATTCAGTGTTTACAATGGACTGGGCATCACTCCCCTAGGAACTTTATGCTTTACATTTTTGTTTCTCCAACAACACTAGAGGATGTCAAGATTCTCAGAAGATAGCTTGTTAAGTTACTGGCAGAAAGACAATGAACATATCTGGGAGCTAAGAAACTGGGTCTTTGTCATCACTTAGCTTGTGGGCATTGGAGCCAGCTACACACACACACACACACACACACACACACACACACACACACACACACGGAGGTCAGACAGTTCCTGTGGGTGTGGCCTCACTACACCAGCTGTGTTCATTGAAGCAGTGAGGCTGAGGGGGCAGGGGTGGCCTCAGAAGTGACAATGGCCACCTTGGCCTGATCTTGACAGCACTCACTTTGAAGCAAGAAATAGTTTGCTTTGCTTTTGCCTTCATTTATCTGTCTGCAAAATAGGTTTCAGCTATTTGCCTTCTCCACAGAAAGGTAGCCAAGCTATAGGAGTTTTAAACTTTTAAAATACTGTAGAATTATCACCTGCTCATACATGAATGCTACTTAGAAAGAAGGCAATTTTAAACGAATCATAGACATAAACTGGGCTGCATCATTCAAATGTCTATTCATTGATAACTTTCCACTATCTAAGCATCTGCTTAAAGAGTGAATTAACACTATGGGAAGTAAGGGGTTGGACTCAAGTGACAATGGATAGGCTTACACACGAAGAATAGAAGTTGTAAGATGTCCGGGAGCCCTGACACGCATACGCACACACATGTGCACAGCACACCCCAGTGGGGTTTTTGGTAAAGCCCAGGAAATGGTTTTGAAAAACCAAGTCCCCAGGTCCTGCCTTCCTGCCAGTCTCTCCAGTGCTGCCCAGCCTAGGTTTGCATCCTGGGGTCTCAGTTTACCTCATTTCCCAGATGAGGAGACAAGACACACAGAGACATGCTTTTATCACGAAACTGTAGACCACAGGCTATAAAGGCATGTCAGATGTTCCAGGCACATTAAAATTAAAACTCTATTAACAGCAGGGCATGGTGTGCCTGCCTGTCATCTCGTATGGAGAGAGAGGCAAGAGAATAAGGAGAGCAGGTTACCCCAAGCTATCCTGTCCCAATGCAAGGCAAAAGAACAATTCCCATAGCTATCTATAATCATTACTTGGAGTTTCAAAATTATGGTACTTTTTGTTAGTTCAATTTTTAAATGACAGATTTGTTGAGACATAATTCACCCACCATACAAGTCACCCACTGAAAGGGTTGCATGCCAGTAGTGTTGTTATAGTCATGGAGTTGGGTGACTATCTCTACAACTGATGTTAGAACACTTTGTCACCCCTAGAACAAACCTGCTAGCCACTACCATCACCCACATCCTTTACAGTGATCCCTAGCCCTCAGTCCAGGCAACCTGGGCTGGTTTTCCGTATCTATGGATTTGCTGTTCTGGGCGTGTGACTAAGGTGAGCACCAGATGTGCAGCCTTTTATAACAGTTCCCTTTGATTGAACACAATATCTTCCAAGTTCCCCTATCATGATTTTAGCAGATATCATCATTTACTTCCTTTTTATTGCTGAGTAATATTTCATTGTTTAGATCTACCCTATGGTGTTTATCCACTCATCGGTTGATGGATATTTGGGTTTGTCTGAAGTCCTTTCTGGAGCACTGTAAGAGAACACCTTCTGGAATGCTGTAGGTCACTTAGAAAATGTTTCTCATGGGGCTGGAAGTGAGATGCCCAGGGTCTAGGTGGCAGAGAAAGAAGCCACAAGAGGCAGCCTTCTTGCTGTATCTTCATGAAGGAATAAACACTGTGTCCTTCCATGGCAAGAAGGGCATGAAAGGGACATATTCCCCTTGCCAGTATCCTTAGTCAATTCAGGAGAGAACCTGTCAGGACCCAATTTACGGCTTTGAGTCTAAGGCTAACCTGTCACACACATTTACACCAACTCAATACATAGCAGGGTTGTCCCAACTTTCTGGCTATTATGTGGAGTGCTGCTACAAACATCGGTGTATCAGATTTTTGTATGCACAACACTTTTCAAATCTCTTGATTATAGACTCAAGCATAGAGCTGTTGAGCCTATGGTATCTGTGCATCTTGAGGAAATGTCAGCTCATTTCCTAATGTGGCCCCCAATTCCCAACATTTGCATAGGAAGGTTCCCATTTCCCCTCAGCCTACAAACATGTGTAACTGCCCATCTTCTCATCTATGGCTACTCTAGTGGGCGTGAGTGGATGTGGTTCGGATCTGCGGCTCCCTATAGTCAACCCTATAGAACCTAAGGTGCTGTGAAAGCAGCAGTCTAAACCAAACACACATATGAAACAAAAATAGGTATGTCTCACATCTCTTCAAAACTAAAAAACTTTTGGGCCTCAAAGACACCATCCAGAGAGCGAAGAGACAGTTACAGAACAGGCTGAAATGTTGGTAAGACCCACATAGGACAACAGATGGTGCTTGCCTAGACACATGTGGACCTCCCAGGACTCATGCCAGTGAGTCCATGGAAGGTTCTCTCCATTCACACCTTTTGTCTCTTCTGCTCTTACCCTGCACCTCTCTTTTCTCCTCTTGGGACTCCCCAGGCCTCTCTGCAGAAGTGGGGTTCAGGGTTGAGGGGGGGGTAAGAGACCAAACCTAGAGCTTTGCACACACAAGGCAAGCATACTATCACTGAGCTACATCCTTAGCCCTGTCTCTTTTTAAAAATACCATGAGATGGTATTTTTCAAACATTTATTGGGGAGAGGAGAGAGCAGCATGGCATGCATGCAAGAGGACAGCTTGTGGGCAGTTAAGTTTTCTCCTTCCACTGGGAGGGTCCTAGGGTTCAAACACAGGTCAGCAGGCTTGGTGGCAATCATTCCTACCTGTTGAACGATTCTACTGGCCTGGATGAAGCCTTAAAAAAAAAAAAAAAAAAAAAAAAAAAAAACAAAAACAAAAAAAAACAGGACAAGCTCCACATGGTCAAGAATCTCTGCTACTTTCTCCTCTGACCTATTGCAGGGACTGAGGGAATGTCCATAGCTACAGCTCACTGGGCTCCTCTTTTGTAAGATGCCTGTCATTCCCTTTGTCCGTTTGTCTATGTGCTTCTGTTCACTCGTTTGTAGGAACTCTAGGTTTTCAGGGCAGATCCCTTTGTAAGGGTGACTGCTCTCTGTCTTGTCACAAGTGCCCGGAACAGAGCAAGCTCAGAGGCCGCAGAAGGAATGAGACAGAAGTTGCAAATGGTGCCCAAACATCCTCAAGATCTTACCGCTGTGCTTCCAAGTTTGGAGAGGACAGAGACATGCCTTGGAACACATGGAATTAAACAACATAAGAAATGGCCCAACTCACCCGGGCAGGCAGTCCCCACAGACGGCGTCGCTGATGTGTGAGCAGTTGGCCCTCTGAAAGCGATTCCCTAGCGCACAGTCCACACATGGCTTGCACTTCTGGAAGCCCCAGTCCTCCTTGAACCTGTGCGGCCTGCAGGGCACACACTGTGCATCCTCTCCATAGCCGAAGCCACATTCCTGTGGGGATTAGTGGGTAAAAGACAGCTATTCATACTCTGCAAGCTTGAAAAAGGAAAGGCTGCCGGATAAAGAAGACCCACGGAGGCCGCCTTCCGCGGCACAAAGGCAGCCCTTTCAGCAAGTTCAAATGTGTCTTCCCTGGCTAATAATCTCTCTTGTGGCCTACCCAAGTGTCCTTAGCCATCCACTTTATTCCAGAGGTGGTGAGCATGTGCATAAGAAAAGGTCTCCCAGATTCCCACTGAGGCATTAGGGCAGAATTATGGCACTTTTCTTCTCTCCTAATTAAGTCAGCCATGTGACTGCTCAGAAGCTGAAGCCAGTGGAACATTCAGACACTCGTTCACCCATCAAGGCAGAAAATAAGCACATCACTATCAGCAGTGCAACCTCAGAAGATAAAAGCATCTGCATGAGAGATTTCATAAGCCTTACAACGCTGACCGGCTGAACATTTTCTGTGACAGGAAGGGTTGTTAGTTAATGATCTGTTCAAAGAGAGTTCAAGTGGTACTAAGGGTCACAAGCTAGAGCCTGGACTGTGGCTCAGGGGTAGAGGGACTGCCTAGCATACAGGATGCCCTGGGTTCAATCTTTAGTACTGCAAAGGAAACAAAACACCCAAAGGCCTCAAGGCTCAGGTGTGATGCATATCGGGACACTGCACTGGCTTTACGGGATGAATGAAATAAAAAGACTCTGGCACCCAGAGGACTACTTCTACAGGTTCAAGAGCAAAATAAGCTAGGGCAACCACAGAATATGACTGTAATGCAGTATAAAACCCAGCTCTGATGCCAGTGAAGGGATGGACTTGCCAGTGAGAGCTAGAGCAAGCAGACAAAGAGCAAAGCTTCCTTCTTCCATGTCCTTACATAGGCTGCCAGTAGATGGTATGGCCCATATTCAAGGTGGGTCTTCCCACTTCAAATGATCTAATAAGAAAAAAATCCTTGACAGTTGTGCCCAGCCTCTTAGGGTTTTGCTAATTCTAGACGGAGTCAAGTTATCAACCAAGAAAGCTATCACAAGTCCACCCTTGTCAACTTGACACCCAATCTTATCTCCTTATGACCTGTATAATTTCCAAATGAAAACAATAACCAGGTCATAATTCCATCTAACATGATAGAACTATCCCACGTACAGTCGCAAACTCATTAGATATTTAATCAGGTCATAATTATGCCTAATATGATGTAACTGTCCCTCATAAACCACAAACACATAATAAATTTTAGAATAGGTAGCAATGTACCTTGAGGGACATTCTTTTGGTATCTCAAAACTTAAATATGATAACCACTGATGGTCTCTTAATTGATGTTGTATTACATGATAAAGATAACAAGGAAAGAAAACACAAATATCTGCATAAACACATTCTTAATAAAATATGACAGAGCTGGGTGGTGGTGGTGCACGCCTGTAATCCCAGCACTTGGGAGGCAGATCCAGGTGGATCTCTGTGAGTTTGAGGCCAGCCTGGTCTACAGAGCTAGTCCAGGATAGGCTCCAAAGCTACAGAGAAACCCTCTCTCAAAAAACCAAAAAAAAAAAAAAAAAAAAAGACAGAAACATTCATATCAACTATAATCATTATTTCTGCAAGTGGTCATGTGGCCTTAGCTGGTATTTATAACTACTTTTCCCTACTGCTCATTTCCTCCACCATCAGCGAGCACCTCAGCAGGTCTTGGCTCTTTTCCCGGAGGAGTGATCCAAACTTTCATTCCTGAGGGCTCTGTGCCCTTTGTCATCCTGCCTGGACAGGTTGTTATAGTTTCCCATTAACATCCAGGACATGGTAACACCAAGAGACGCCTTAAATAATCTCCTCCATGCCAGACAATTGGGTAACCTGGATCAATCACCCCTCCTAACACTGTTATTCCTTTCTTAGCCTGTTGGTTTAAGGGCATCAGAAGCCCAAAGTGACCATGGGAAGGCTGAGCTTCCTGTTCAATGAGATGTTTGTTGTGGCTCCAGGCAGGAGCACTACCCACTCTACAACCAAAACTTCTAGGCCAGCAGAACTTAATGTTGTGGAAACAGGAAACTATAACGTTCCTAGTGGGTCACTGAGGTGATAGTGAGTGAACTATTTCCTTTTCCACAGCTTGATTCCTGGGCCCATGGATTCTGGCTATGGGAGAAACTGCATCTTATGTTAGACCTTGATTCAAAGCATATACCACCATCTGGAGGACCCTGCCCCAGCCCTTCAGGCTCCTGCCACCTAACTGACATTGTAACTGTGTCGTCAAAAGGCCATTCTGATGTGGATATCGCCCTGTATAAATAAAACACTCATTGGCCAGTAGCCAGGCAGGAAGTATAGGTGGGACAGGAGAGAGGTGAATTCGGGGAAGTGGAAGGCTGAGGCAGAGAGATGATGCCAGCTGCCGTGATGAGAAGCAACATGTTAAGATACCAGTGAGCCACAAGCCACGTGACAATTTATAGATTAATAGAAATGGGTTCATTTAAGATATGAAAAACAGTTAGCAAGAAGCCTGCCACAGCCATACAATATAAGTCTCTGTGTGTTTACTTGGTTCGGTCTGAGCAGCTGTGGGACTGACGGGTAAGAGATTTGTCCTGGCCGTGGGCCTGACAGGACTGGGGAAAACTCTAGCTACATCATTCCATCTCTCTATCAGGCCAGCTGCTTTAGGGTGGTGGGGAACATGGGAAGACCAGTGGATTCCATGACTGTGTGCCTACTGTTGGACTTCTCTGGCAGTGACGTGAGTTCCCTGTCAGGAGCAATACTGTGTGGAATACCATGACAGTGGAGAAGGCACTCTCTAGGTCCACAGGTGGTAGTTTTGGCAGAAGCATTACATGTAGGAAATACAAATCTATAATGGGAATAAGTATCTACTCCAGTAAGGACAGAGTTGTTCTTTCCACTGAGGAAGTAGTCCATTGTAGTCAACCTGCCACCAGGGCGCTGGTTGGTCACTCCAGGGAATGGTGCCATATCTGAGGCTCAGTGTTGGTCTCTGTTGTTGTCAGGTCTGGCACTCAGCAGCAGCAGTTGTAGCCAGGTCAGCTTTGGTGAGTTATTGAGCCCATGCCTAACTCCCATCTCTGCCACCATGGCCACTTTGTTCATGGACCGAAAATGACAGGAATGGCTGAGGAAAGAGGCTGACTGTCCACAGCACTGGTCATCCTATCTACTTGATTACTAAACTCCTGCTCTGCTGAAGTCACCTTTTGATGGGTATTTACATGGGACACAAGTGTCTTTATTTCCTTTGCCCATTTGGAGAGATCTATTCATACTTCTGCCTCAGATATCTTTCTCACCAATTTTCCAATCATTTTTTTTTCCAAGTCACTGTTGATCCAGCCAATCCATTCACTATGGCCCATTAATCCGCAAACAATCACACATCTGGCCATTTTTTCTTTCAGACTATATGACCATATGCACTGCCTGAAGTTCTGCCCACTGTGAAGATTTCCCTTCACCAGAATCTTTCAGGGTTGTCCAGAAAGAGGTTGTAATGCTTCTGGCTGGTGCCTGCATAACATACAGAACCATCAGTAAACCAGGCCCTAGTCTTTTCTTCTTCTCTTCCTCAGTCAACCAATCATAGGGTACACCCCATGAGGCTATAGGGGCATTTGTGGATGTAGACAGCATTATAATGGGAGTGGAAACCATTGGCATTTAGGCAACTTCTCTGTGTAACTTGCTTGTGCCTTTAGGACCTACTCAGGCCCACTCACATATGTACCACTTCCATTTCATAATAGCTTGCTATGTCAGATAACCAAGCTCATGATGGGCAGTTCAAGTTGCATGGTAACTTGGTGGCCCATTGTCAAATGTCTCCACTAAGGCCCAATAGCAGGCCAAGAGCTGTCTCTCAAATGGAGAAAAGTTGTCTGCAGATGACAGCAGAGCCATGCTCCAAAATCCCAAAGGTCTCTTCTGTGAATATCACCTATGGGGGCCTGCCAAAGGCTCCAAACAGCATCCCTATCTACCACTGACTATCAAGTCTGTTGGATCATATGGTCCAAGTGGTAGAGCAGTCTACACAGTACCTGTTGCAGAGTCCGTTCTGGGCCCCACACAAAGCAAGCATCTTTCTGAATCACTTGGTGTATGGGCCAGAGTAACACACCTAAGTGAGGAATGTGCAGTCTCTAGAATCCAAATAGGTCTACTAAACATTGTGCTTCTTTCTTAGTTGTGGGAGGGGCCAGATACAGTAACTTATTCTTTACCATAGATGAAATATCTCTGCATGCCTCACACCAATGGACTCCTAAGAATTTCACTGAGGTAGAAGGCCCTTTAATTTTAGTTTGGATTTATTTCCCATCCTCTGATGCATATATGTGTCACCAATATGTGGCACCTCTTAATCATTTGGTTCAATCAGTATAATGCTGTTGATAGAGTGCACCAGTGTGATATTTTGTGGAAGAGGCAAATGATCAAGATCTCCCCTTTTTTTAAAAAAAAAAAAAAATTCTTTATCCATTTTTACATATCAATCACAGATTCCCCTCTCATCCCTCCTCCCACTCCCCTCTCCCTTGACTTCTCCCTACCCACCCATCCCTCAACCCTTCCTCCAACAGGGTCAGCTCTCCCATGAGGGGATGGGGGTCAGCTAAGCCAGGTTCATTCAGATGAGGCAGGACCAAGCCCCTCCCCCCAGCATCAAGACTGAGCAAGGCATCCGACCATAGGTAATGGGATCCAGGAAGCCAGCTCATGCACCAGGGATAGACCCTGACCACACTGCGAGGGGCCCCTCAAACAGACCCAGCTACACAACTGCCTCCCATATGCAGAGGGTCTAGTCTTGTCTCATGCAGGTTCTACAGCTGTCGGTCTAAAGTTCTTGAGTTCATATGAGCTTGGTTCAGTTGTCTCTGTTGATTTCCCCATCATGACCTTGACCTCCCTTGCTCACATTATCCCTCTTCCCTGTCTTTGACTGGACTCCTGGAGCTTGGCCTGGTGCTTGGTTGTGGATCTCTGCAGATCAAGATCCCTTTTAACTGGACTGAAGAGTTAAGGTATCCTTGAGGGAAAACTGTAAAGGTATACTGCTGGTCTTGCCAACTAGAAGCAAATTGCTTCTGGTGGTCCTCGAGGACAGGTACTGAGAAAAAGGCCTCAACAGCTGCACACCATGTGCCGCCCATCACGGCTCAGGCCATTATAGACATTGCTTTGTCTGTGCTGCCCATCACAATAACTATGATCCACTTGCCTTTGGCGAGTCTGTGCTGCCTCCTGGCCCATGATATTTGGGGCCCACTTAAATCCCTCCCATTTAATTCATCCAGCTGAGCAACAGCCTTTCCAACCCTAGGGTTTGCCATGAGAAAAAGGTGATGATAAAGCTCTTCAAATGTGCTGGTGCCTCTCTCACCATTCTGTGTCTTATAGGATTAGTGAAGGGCATGTCTTCTGGGCCTTCCCATTGTGGAGGATTAGATTTTACACAGTGCGACCACTCTAGCATCACAGCTTCCCTGAGGCTTAAATCCCTCATCAGCACTAAGCCAAGCGATATCAGGCATCTCCAGCAGTAGGCCATCTTTTGATAAATGCTTCAACCAACCATTCAAACAAACTTTTGATACCTTTTTTTTTTAGCTGTATGAACTTCCATATTAAACCTAGAATATCAACTTAGTGGGCCCATATCTATAAATTCAGCCTGATCCAGTTTTATGTCCCTTCTACCCATTATCCCACACCCTTAAAATCCATTCCCACATATATTCTCCAGACTTCTGCTTGAATGAATTAGCAAATTCATAGAGATCTTTAGCACACCTCCTCATGGAGCATACTTTCTCCTCTCTAGAAGCCTGTTTAGACTTTAGTCTGGCTATATGTCTGGAGGTGACTATTGGTGGGCGCTGAGGGACATCAGTATTGTTTTGCTAGGTATTTCCTTTGAGGAAAGTCACTGTTGGTTTAGCAGGCAATGAAGGATTAATTTCCTCAGTGAAAAGTGGAAAAGGGAATATTTCAGGATGTTGGGGTGGGAGCACATCTTCTGTTAAGTGTGGAGAGACTACTTCCGCAGGCGAGATACACCCTTGATAATCTGAGTCTCGGTAGGGTCCTCCCACTCATCTCCATCCCACATCACAGGATCCTGTTCTTTACCAATTAATGCCCTTACTTCAACCCCTGACATCCTCCAAGGCTGAGACTTGAAATTTCTCTGTAATTCAGCCAACCTCATAATGAGGGCTTCAGTTTGATTTTCTGCAACTTGAGCTCTGTGGCTGCTGGAGGGAAGATTCTCTCCCAGTCTAAACACACTTTAGACTGCTAATGTACATCTGGAGCTGGTAAACTTTATCCCTGAGTTCACTGTCATCCTTCGCTGTCTTCTGAGATGCTTGAAGTTGGTCAACTTAATCACTGAATTCATTGTCATCCTTCACTATATTCTGAAATGCTTGAAGTTGGTTAATTTTATCACTAGTTCATTCTTTTCCTTTGCCGATTTATCCAGAAATACTAGGAGCAACCAACTAGTATCACCATTTTTTCCCATACATAGTTAAAAGTTTTATATACAGAGTTACCAAATCCATTGCCTCTCACCATTAGTGAACTAGGATAATCAAATACATTTGTCTCCTTAAGTTTATAAAATAGTTCACACACCATGGGCTTTTAATACTCTGGGAGCTTATAGAAGAGGCTTCAGTAACTGGAGAGGCTTCAGTAACTGTTGGTGTTGGCAAATTGGAACGCTTATTCCAGATACTTAAAATTTCATCTGTATATTTCTATTGCTCTAGAATCACTTCTGGTACCCAAATCCATATTAGTCAGGGTTCTGTAGAGGAATAGAATTTATAGGATATATATATATATAGGATTAGAGTGGCTTACAGGTTGTGGTCCAGCCAGTCCAACACTGGCTGTCTACCACAGAAGGCTATCTACAAGAATCCAGTAGTTAGTTGGTTGTTCAGTCCATGAAGCTGGATGTTTCAGCTGGTCTTCAGTATACATCAGAATTCTAAAGAACTCGGTTCTAATGCCAGTGAAGGGATGGACTTGCCAGCAAGAGCAGAGCAAGCAGGAGAATGAAAACGTCCTTCTTCCAAGTCCTTTCTATAGGCTGCCAGAAGATGATGTGGCCCAGATTGAGGTGGTGGAGCTTCCCACCTCAAAATTTCTGGATTAAAAGTGGGTCTTCCCACTTCAAATTATTTAATTAAGGAAAAAAAAAATCCCTTGCAGGTGTGCCCAGCTGCTGGGGTTTTAGTTAATTCCAGATGTTGTCAAGTTGACAACCAAGAACAGCATCACAGAAAGTATGGCAGAGCACTAGACCTGCGACTCCGTAGAGAGCATCACCCACCCGCTTGCCACTTTGCTTCTCACAGGAAAACTGCCTCCCAGAGGCACCCATTGCCTGGCCACATACTCATTGCACACTCTGTAACATCTTTGGTTCTCAAAGTCCAGTTTTCCTGATCCTTTTGTTAATGTGCTGTGAAAGGTTGAGAATCAGGGGACATGGTTTATGTGGTGAAAACTAGAATTTGGTGGACTCATGTCCACCTGTCAGCTATTGGAAACAACACTACTAGTCCTTGGTAACCCCTTAAGGAAAATTTGCCTCTAACTTTGAAGCCAGAAAATCACTAGAGTGTTTGTTAAAAGAGAATCACAATTCATGGCTTTTAGACTTTCAGCACATCTGTTAAGAATTGTGTCCAAACGGAAGTGTCTTTGCACAGATTCTCAATACAACCAATAAAATCCTAATTATGAAGAGGACAGTCCTAGCACTCCTGGGTGCTTACTCCATGAGAATTTTATAAAGTATAAAGCCACACTCACTCCCAGGGAGGGAAACATTGTCCTGACAACAATACCTGAGGGGAAGGCGCTTTAGAGAAGTGTTTGCCTTCTACCTAGCCACTGTGCCAAAAGCTATGCCACAGGGTAAAGACTGCAAACCAAGAGCACTGGCCATCAGTGTTAGTGACATTAAACACAGAACCAGCTATAGATCTGAGACGATCACCTTTGCAGAGAGCACTTATGCAAGGCCACATACATGAGTGGGGTATCCCAGAGCAGGGATAAGGCAAAATCCCTTAGAGGTTCAGTTTCTCAACTGTAGCCCTGAATGCTGGAATATAGGGTCCAGCCTGGGAAAAATCTCCATTTGTCCATAAAGTTTCATCCTCATTTTTGTATAAAATCACTTACTGGCCAAAAAACTGAACCTGAACCAACACTAAGGTCAGACTGCCTTGCTAGAAGCTAGTCAGTCCTAAAGGATGGGCAAAATCAACCCAGGATTCACTAATTCACACCTTCCCTTTGGGATAAGCGACGCCTCCCAGAACCTTTGCCCTCTCTGTTTTTATGCCTCTTGGAAATGCATGTTTGTTTGTGATTTCAGACAGAGTTTCACTCTGTCGCCCAAACTGGCTTCTAACTGCCAGTCAGCTCTCTGCCTCAGCTTCCCGCAGGCAGGGATTATAGTGTGAACCACAACACCCTTCCAATGTACTACACATCCTGCACACACTCCAGAGATATTTAGAGAGGGAAGAGGTAGAAAGTCCATTGGTCTCTCTCTTCCCAGGGTTGGAGACTGAACCCAGGACCTCTATAAGCTGAGCAAACACTTATCCCTGAGCTACATACATCTCCAGTCCCATGGTTAGTTGTTTTTTGTTTGTTGTTTGTTTCCAGGAAGTATCTCACTAAGCATTCAGGCTGCCCTTGAACTCCCTGTTTCCCTGTAGTCATCTATCACCCCTGGCTCTTACACTCTTTCTACCTCCTCTTCCAAGATGACCCCTGAGCCTTGAGGGGAGGGAGGGGGAAGTTATAGATGTCTCATTTACGATTGAGCACCCCAACCTCTTATTCTCTGGATGTTGACTGGTTGTGGGTCTCTGTATTAACTTCCATGACTTTGGTGCGGCTCTTGCATCAGTAGGCATTTCTTTCTTCTATCTCACAGGCTAGGATGATTACTTCTCTCCTCTGATACCATGCATAGCACCTTCTGGTGATACAAAAGCCTCCCAGTCAGCACCAAACGTTCTTGATTCAAGTATGTGTTATCTTCAACAACAGGGTCTTACAGACAAGCTCTGGAGGACAATTATGAGCAATGGTAATAATCTATGATGTTTAGGGGTCTATGGGAACCAACTGGCCAACAACTCCAAAAATCCTTGCACTAGGATTTGTATTTTCTAACATAGGGTTATCTACTGTCCCTGTTATGGGGTAACTCCATTTAAACTCATATATGTATGTGTGTTTTTGATGCATATATTTTTGGAAGCTTCTTCAATAATAAGTTTCCATGACTTTTTCAAAAGGCCTTTAGTGTTAGTTTTCCCTCCCCATGTTCCCGCCTTTACCCTGCCTTCCCATCCCCCACCCCATTTAATCCTTCTTGATCCATTATTTCCCCCTTTTATATCATTGCATTGTATCTTCCTCCCTTGAAAGCTCCTCTCCCCTACATCCTCTTTAAGTTTTCTAACCTCTACCGGTATTCCAAATGAAACACACATATCTGAAAATGCAAAGCTAACATCTGTATATGAAAGAGAATATGAGACGTTCGTCTTTCTGGATCTGGGTTACCTCACTCAGGATGACCATTTCTAGCTCCACTCATTTACCTACAAATCTCATTTTTCTTAAAAGTTGTATAATATTTCATTGCATAAGTGTACCACATTTTCATTATCAATTCATCAGGTGATGGGAATTTAGGCTGTTTCCAATTTCTGGCTATTCTGAATACAGCAAGCAGTGAACATGGGTGAGCAAGTGTCTCTGTAGTAGGAGGAAGCACCCTTTGGGTATATGACTGAAAGTAGTGTGGCTAGATCACGTGGTAGATCTATCTTTAGCTTCTTGAGGACCCTTCACACTGATTTCCATAATAGCTGTACAGGTTTGCATACCCAATAGCAGTGAATAAGTGTTCCCTTCCCCCACATCCAGCAACACCCAGCATTTGTTGTTATTTTATTGTTGTTTTATCTACCCATTCTGACTGGGGTAAGATGAAATCTCAAAGTAGTCTTGATTTGCATTGTTGGGGTGGCTAAGGATGTCAACTGCTCTCTTCATATCGAGTGTTTCACCTACATGATGTCCTGAAGCAGTCACAGACAGGAAAAAACAAGGCAAAAACCTCATGCATGATTTGAAGAACCAACTCATAAATTAGAATTTCTTTAATGTTAACAGAGGCTGTCTCCTGGCCAGGTGTGGTAATCTGTGATGTTCTGAATTTTTTATAATTCTACCATTTATAGTTCAGTGCTTGCAAAAGCATCTATCCCCCTTGAAATCAGAACAATCATAAAGATAGGCATTCAGAAGGAGTTTCTTTGAACTGGGAGGGGTCTTTGCAGGAGACCATTGTTCAGGTTCCAGTGCTTTGTATGGGGCCTGTGGCTATGCTGTGGACAGACTCCCGTTTTTTGCTGAGCACTTCCATTGCTGTGAGCACCAGGAGCTTGCAAAGGCTTTCTCTGAGTACAGAGAGGCCTCCCAGACACCGTCTCTAGGGATCAAAGCGCTGTACACGTGACACTGGGGAGGAGGAGGGGGCGGTGCCACATTGTTCACATGAGAAGCTTCTAGTCAAAGGCTCCAGCCAGAGCAGAGTGTTTCAAAGTCAGGCTTTGATCCTTGCAGCCAGGACTGCCAGAGACCCATGTACAAGTCAGAACACAACAGAACTGGGAGAAGAGAGGGGAAGAGAGGCAGAAAGAGGGGAAAAGAGAGGAAGAAGAAAATGTGTGGTAACCGGAGAGAAATGGGGCTCACTCTTTCTTTTCAAGCCAGGATTTGAAATAAGAAGCAAAAAGGATGTGTTTTTCTACATTGGCTCCCAAACCGCATGGATTGGTGTGCCAGCTCTGCTGCTTGTTGGCTACATTATTCGGGCACTTTGATCCTCAGTCTCATCATCAGTGAGATGGGAAGAGTGCTATCTGCCCTACAGGGTTGTTTTGAAGAAGAAATGGGAAAACATATAAAACCTAACTCAAGCACAGTGGGCACTCATTAAACAAATTATACCGATGGCTATTATTATTTTGGATTTTCTACAGACCAATAAACCAACTTTCCTGATTAAAGCTTAATAACATATTTTGGATGGTGGAGGCAGGGAGGTTGTGAGTGCAGGCCAGCCTGGGCAGTATAGTGAGATTCTGTCTTCTACAGAGCTCGGTCTAGCATGTGACAACTCTGGGCTCAATCCCCAGGACTGAAAGCGGCGGGGGGGGGGGGGGGGGGGGGGGGGGGGGACGACGGACAATAATGCTCCATTGAGAAACACAGTTAGGCTGTCTAGCCCCAACTTTTTCTAGTTTACCTGAAGCATACTACTTTCCACCTAACCTATCTTATGGGGGGAAAATATCCTAAAATGCATTACAAGTTTTCTACATTGAAAAAAAAAAAATCTCAACCATGGTTCAGTGCAAGTGGACTTCAGCTGCTGAGTCGCCTCAGTGCTGCATCTCAGTGCTGTCTACGCTGTGCTGGCTTCAGGGCCCTGCCAGGCAGCCCACAGTCACTCCTGGCTCCTGCTGAGGTCATTTCCTCCACAACCCCACCCCCTCCCACCATGAAGAACCAGGCAAATCATCCAAGTGGACAGAAAGATCAATAAGAGAGTGGCCAGAGGAGCGTGTACCTGTAATCCCAGCACTCAAGAGGTTCAGGAAGGAGGATGGACAGGGCTCCGTAGTAAGACTCTATCTCAGAAAACAAAATGGTAACTGAAAATCAATAAGAGCTGTGAGGGGCTCATTTTTTAAAAAAAAAAGAATGGGTTTTCTAACATAGGGAGATCTACGGTTTTTTTTTTTTATTCTGACCACCTAGAGTTTGTACCACATAAGCACCATTTTGACCAATGTGTTCATGCCATATAGTTTCCAATGTCATTTATACCGATCATATTTTATAGAATGAGCATCTCTTGAATATGCATATGTGTGTGCATGCATGTGCATATGTGTATGCAAGTGTGCATGTACATGCATATTCCATTCTACACTAAGTTTAATTGTACAAAAAGGAGCAACCAGGCTCCGGATCCTCACACTTAGATCTCCTTACTGGATTCCAACTTACTGTGTTTGAACTTACAGATTCAGGTGACAGCAAGAGCTTTTCACTGGGTTGTGTTTAAGGGAATGAAAACCTACATCCGTGCCAGCTGTTGTGACGCACACCTTAAATTCCAGCACTTGGGAGGCAGAGGCCAGAGGATCTATGTGAGTTGGAGGCCAGCCTGGCTTACATAGTGAGTTACAGGCAGCCAGGAATACAAGAAGAAATCCTGTCCTGAAAAAAGGAAGGAAGGAAGGAAGGAAGGAAGGAAGGGAGGAAGGGAGGAAGGGAGGAAGGGAGGAAGGGAGGAAGGGAGGAAGGGAGGAAGGGAGGAAGGGAGGAAGGGAGGAAGGGAGGAAGGGAGGAAGGGAGGAAGGGAGGAAGGAAGGAAGGAAGGAAGGAAGAAAGGAGAAGAAAGGAAAAAGAGCCCACAGCCAATATAAATAATAAAATAACATTCATAAAATACATATCACATAAAATAACATTTATGAATTATAAATCATATAGTCTACTGGAAACTCTATCAACTTATTGGGGAGAATTTTATTTAAAATGTATTTTCTCTAAGACTTGTTATTTTCAAAAAATTAGCTTAGAAAACTTGTCTAATATTATTGTCAAAGATAGCCGTAGAGTTCATGGCAAACTAATAAACTAATGGTGTTAGCTCAGTGTATAATTCTACACATTGAATTAAGTAGAAACTTTGAATTAACTGGAAATTCAGAGAACCTGTTTCCAAGGAATGAAATCAGGTCTGCTGTGGCAACATCTCTGAGCAGTCACACGTCCAAAGCACCATAAACACAGAGCACTGTAATTAGTCATAATCCATGCTATCTGTAAACAGCACATAAACATTAAATTACCCCTAATATACACGTCTGCTTTGATGTTTTTATTTCATTCAGTGAAACCAGGTGCTTAAAATGCCTTGAAATCTTCCCCACAAAGGTCAAGAAAGATTGACCAAGTGGAAACGAGGTGAACAGCACTACACAGTCTCCAACCATCACACTCCACACAGCCTCCAACCATCACACTCGTGGCAGGTCCACGACCCATATCTTTGCACACTTGTACTCCTCCCTAGCTTGGACCAGGACTTTTCCTTTGTATATTGAAACCCACCAAATACAACATTTTAAAAAACTTACACAATATGCCGTCTTCTATCTCAGTCCCTAAAATCCCATCCCTGCCACACAGGGGAACACTGGCAAAGGGTTTGGTGATGACCTCTCCAAAATACCTGCTCCTGTGCACAGGCTTGGTACACCACTGCACAGCTCTTTGCTGCTTCACACTTGGCATATCTAGGGGAGTGCTCCATAAGTGATGAGGAGCACCAACTGTGTGGATGCCGTGGGATGTGCCTGGCTGGTGCTGTCCACTCACACGGCACCCACATACTGGGCACAGAAGGAATTCACATTTGGCCAGCTGCCTGTACATTGATCAGATCACCTCATTGTACATCAAATGAAAACTTCAAATCTTGCTTCCTAATGCTTAGCAAAAGGGAATAGTTTCTCTAGCTCCACTCTGTTCTGCAGCAGGTGAATAAGCAAACCCAAGCTGTGTTTGGGTTTAGCTTTTCCACAAGATTCCTCCAGGTCAAATGCTAGGCAGGCTCCTCTGAGGAGTGCCCTTGATGGGCCTTGTCTACAAGAGCTCAGCTGTCTAAGGAATCTATCAAGTCTGTTTCATCCAAACTTCTCTACTGAATCCTCCCACCGCTCCTGGGGTGGCTGCTGTTCATTCTGGATGGTCTTAGTAAAAATCCTGCATGGTCAGTTTAACCAAAATCCCCACGATCATTTTCTCTCCCTTCCCATCCTTTGACCCCTGCCTTGCCCCCTGCACACTCTACAGTGAGTACAAACCTCTTTCCTATGCTGCACTCACGGTAAGTTCAATCCCTGTCTAAGGTCCTTCCCTTACTGGGGTAGCCCTACATGAAATCTGGGTTAGCACTCTGCTGTCCAGCTCTGCTCCTTCTTTGACACTCTCCAGGGTGGGAGGGTAGAAAAGAGGACTTAGAACTGCATTTCTTTTCCTTTTAGGGGAGGTTCTACCATAAATACCAAGAGCCAAAATTAATTTTTGGTTTTAAAATACCCTATCATCTTTATTTTTCAAATAATGATGTGCTGTCATAAAAGCTTGAAGGAAATACCAGGTACTTCCTTCAATATCCAAGCAAACAGTCCCGTCCCGTCCCGTCCCCCCCCCCCCCCGTCCCGTCCCGTCCCGTGTGTCCGTGCCCCCCCCCCCCCCCCCGCCGCCAGATAGGGTTTCTCTGTGTAGCTTTGCGCCTTTTTCCTGGAACTCACTTGGTAGCCCAGGCTGGCCTCAAACTCACAGAGATCCACCTGGCTCTGCCTGCAAACAATTTTATCAATAAACTTTTCAAGTGAGAAAATATATACATAGATAAAATAGCAATGCAGTCGGGAAAGGGATCATTTTTGGGTTCCTATTTTCTCTCTAAAACTGTACAGGAAGCCGTCCTTAATACAGGCTCTCCTCAATCCTTGTACCCACCATAGCAGGGCAGGGAAGTAAGGGGGAATGCTTGCTGAATAAACCAATGGATGAGCAAATGCTGTTCGAAGCAATATTTGCTGAAGATCCCTCTGTTAAAATCAATCCTCAGGAGAAAAGTCTGCAAGGGCTGCAGCCATGGTTCCCTTCTCAGCCAGGAGTCTCCTCAGGTGATGTGGGTGTGTGAAGAAGGCAAGGCAGGGTGCCTGGGTGGGATGAGCCTGGAAGACTTCCTTTCCAGGTTCTGGATCCAGCCTAGCTGCTTCCACCCCAGCTGGCACTCTCTGCCCAAGATCTCAGGCCACACTTGGTGGCTATCCAGTAGCAAGATGACTCAAAGTTGACAGTCCCTAAATCCCTTCTCTCTTTTCTGCCTTTGCAAAGCCAACACTTAACAAAACACAGGCTGGGGCCACCTACCGAGGAAGATAAGTTCCCCAGACCACAGGGGGCCTCCTAGACCCTCTGTGTCCAGGAATGGCTCCCCAGGGCCTCTGGACCTAACTGCACTATTTGTCTGCACAGCCAGTAAGTTATTTATTTGCTTTGGTTCTTTGAACTCTAAAAGTTTAAATGTTAAATTCCAAATTTAAATGGGGAAAAAAATTATTTGAGCGCGGGGCGGGGGCTGGGATCAAGGGCATGAAAAATGGAAATGTCAAATTTGGTTTACATGACTTTTTAATTTCCTTCAGTAAAACACCACCAAAAAGCTCCGAAAATCTGTACTTGGGGGTTTTAGAGAAAAATTACAGGAGGGGACTTGTTGCTAGCTACTGGACCTACTGGCTCCCCAGGATGACTAAAGAAAACACTGAGCAACTTAAAAGACAGAAACGAGGCTTTTTGAAATATATCATTGAAAATTATATTAATTTTCGGTGACTTTATTCACAAGGATGAGAACCATTTTCAAAAATTAGACGACTTTTAAAAACCCAAACCTGGACACTCGCCCTATGGGGAAAGTGGGTTGTTTACAAGAGTTCTTTTTTACATTAACGAAAGTCATCCCAATAATTGGTTAGAAAAGCTTACTTTGAAAACCATGCCAGAGGCTTGAAGCCTGCTTCAAGTGGTTCATGCAAAAACTAGTTTCCTGATTTCCTGCTGTGAGGCGATCATGTTAAAAGCACTTTGTTGGCACTCATTCTCTGGGGGGAGGAGGGGCCAGTGCCGGCGAATTCTAGGCAGTAGGAATTAAAAATTCCAGTGTGGTTACTTTGGGCAAACAAAAATTCCCCTCTCCCCTGTGTCTCAAAGAGTCTAAAAGATGTTGAAAACAAGTGTCACTCAATCATGCTTACAGCCCCATGTGCCTGGCAGGTACCACCAGAGGGGCCATGTGAACAGTCTTGGGAGTTTTGACTCTGACATGGAAAAAACATTCTCAACAATGTTAGAAACTTTCAAAAGAGAAATCTGTAAGGGTGTGTGTGTGTGTGTGAGAGAGAGAGAGAGAGACAGAGACAGAGACAGAGACAGAGAGAGACAAAGAACAAAGCTCATCAGGCTTAAGTTCCCCAAACAGACTCCAAATGGCTCAGTTATCTGTCATATCTTCTTTCCTAAAATATGGTTCTGGGGACTTTGGTAAGCTACAGGCAACCAGAAGCAGCAGAGAGACCCAGAACTTTGAGGAGAGGCTCTTGGGAACCAAAGAGAACTAATGAAATAAGACTGCTCAGCAAGGCACCAGCAACATCATCTGGTGTGGGGAAAGGATGGGGTTAGAGGGTGCAAGCTGGGGGTTCTCATCTGTGAGGTGGGGTCAAGGACAGGGACATTTGTGGAGAGGAAAGATGAGAAGCAGGTAGCTGGCAAGGCAGCTCCGCCTCTGATGTCAGCGGGTGTGTGCTGGAGACCCACTTAAAATGTGGTCCTCAGTCAGAACTTCTGGAAGACATCTTAGCATTCCTCAGCTGTACCTTGCAATTCGTAAGCCAGAGTCTCAAAGGGCTTCAACTTAAATTAAAAATGTTCAGATGAGATAAAACTAAATATCTGTTTTCTCAGTAGCACTAGCTACTGGAAAAACACATTTCAAATGTTCAACAGCCATGGTGGTTAGTGGGTTCCAAAGTGAGGGACAGACTCACATATCTACTAGACAGTAATCCATGGGAGCACCATCCGAAAGAAAAAGGTCTTAACTCCAGGGGGGGGGGGGGCTGCACCACCCCTGACCCTGGCATGTGGTGGACTAGCCACAGTGACAAACCAATCAACTTCTGAGTAAGTGTTGTCCATCCCCAAGATGGGAACAATCAGAGTCCTTACTTAGGATATGCGGTACAAAGAGTCTATTAGTCACATGATAACATTTGCCAACCTATTTTGGCCACATCATCTGTCATCACAGCTGCAAGGTATCTATTATAGAACAACAAAGTTTGGCTGAAGAGATGGCTCAGTGGTTAAGAGCACTGACTGAAGTTCCAGAGGACCCAGGTTCAATTCCCAGAACCCACATGGCAGCTCACAACCATCTGTAACTCCAATCCCCTGGGATCCAACACACTCTTCTGAATTCCATGGGCACCAGGCATAGTCATGGTTCACAGACATACATGCAGGCAAAGCAAAAAAACAAGTAATATAAAAACATAAACTAACACAGCATGCATGAAAAATGGTCCATTTTGTTAAGAGATGTCCTTAAAAAGAACACAATGCAACCTCAACTCTCTGGATTTTGTGAGAGGTTCAGACAGCTAAGTTACAGTGGCACTGAAAGGAAGTATGTCAATCAAAATAGCCAACTTATCAGAGCAGGGGTCTCTAAGCAGACTTCTTATCTAATAACTGACGGGAGGTGGAGGAGACTGAGACCCTCTGGTCCCATCCAACAAGTGTGCCAAGGTACACAGAATCTCCAGAACACCAATCCAGCAGCTACCAGCAGGCCCCAATTACCTATCACGGCTGGTGGAAACCTAACCAACAATAGGAGAGCCTAGACCCCTTGAGGAAAAAGAGTTGAATATCTTTAAAAAAAAAAATTATAATTAGGAGTAATAAAACCACAGATGGAAAATATACTTATGCCTGCCTACCCAAAGTTTCTCTAACTTTAGTTTGAAAACACAGATACACGCTTGCAGTGGGAAATACATTATGACCCTGGAGTAGGATGCTTCAAACAGACACCTCATCTGGGAAAAAGGAGGGTTGGGGATGCGGCTCAGTACTGGAGTGCTTGCCTAGGAAGTACACTGAGTCTGAGTCTAGTATACAGCAAAACACACACACACACACACAATGGACCTAAGTATTAAGTTATGTCTAAAATAATAAGGTTATCCAGAGGCTCTTATATCTAGGGAGAACAAACTTTATTTTACTCTTTAAATAGAAGTTTAGTGGGTTTTTTTTTTATTATTAATTTTATTCACTGAGCAAAAAACCAAGATTAAAGACTTTATAAAATATATTACTTGTATATAAATTCATAAATGTTCACATTGTTAGATGCTAAGTATCTTTTTTTAAAAAAAATACCCAAGACAAATGTACTGTGTTTCGGGGCTGGGACAGTAACCAAGCTGAACTGACAGGAGCTGCCACTCTCAAGGGAACACCACAGGCTACGTATTAACATATCTATGCAGCATCGCACACGCCCGAGTGCTGCGTGTGCTGCTCCAAGGGCATTGTGGGTATAGTATGGTTGGTTGGCTGCTTCTATGCTTAGGGAAAACTGCTACCTAGGTGTCTTAGTCACTGTGACAAAACACCATGACAAAGACAACTTATAAAAGGCATTTAATTGGGCTTACTGTTTCAGAGGGTTCGAGTCCAAGACTGGAGAACAAAGGCATTGTGGCAGAAACAGCTGAAAGTTCACATCTTTTTTTTTTTTTTAAGCGGAGGATCGAACCTAGGGCCTTGTGCTTGCTAGGCAACCGCTCTACCACTGAGCTAAATCCCCAACCCTTTTTTTTAAAAATAATAATTTATTTACTTTTATTTCATTTGCATTGGTATTTTACCTGCATGTTTGTCTGTGTGAGAGTGCCAGATCTTGGAGTTAGAGACAGTTGTGAGCTGCCATGTGGGTGCTGGGAATTGAACCTGGGACCTTTGGAAGAGCAGTCAGTGCTCTTAACTGCTGAGCCATCTCTCCAGCCCTGGAAGTTCACATCTTAATCCACAAACAGGAGGCAGAGACAACAGTGGTGATGGCACAAGTCTTTTGAAACCTCAAAGTCATCCTCAGTGACACCTTCTCCAACAAGACCATGACTCCTAATCCTTCCCAGACACTTCTACCAACTGGGGACCAAGCATTTAAACATATGAACCTGTCGGGCAATTCTCCTTCAAACTGTCACAATGGGGAAACAGATTCCATCGGAATCTGAAATACAGAAATTCTCTTTCTGTTGTTTATTTTTTCTTTTTATTAATACACGGGGATTGAACTCAGAGCCTTGTGTATACCAGGCAAGTACTCTTCCACTGAGACAACTCCTCAGCCCATAAGCTTCTTTAACTTTGGGGTTGTAGGCTCTGCATATCAATTTCCACTGCATTTGAAACCATCTATGAATGTGTGTACGGTACTGAAAGGCACATCTTCTCTAACAGGCCAAGCATGCCTATCACGTAAGGTGAATGCAAAGAGCATTGTGCATTAGGGAAGGGGCGGAGGACAGAGGTTGTGAAGGGTCTAGATCTGGGTCTGTAGTGAAGGATCGTATGAGCTGGGTAGAAAAATGGGGACCAGAGTAGGGTCATGAGTGGGAACAAGACAGAAGGCTGGGAAGGGGGTGGTTTGGGACAGTCAGGGGAACCTTGTTCATTATTTTGAAAGTCTAGGAAAATGGAAAGGAAACTTCTTGCTCATTCACTCATTCATTGGAGCCAAATATTCCTGTATCTCGTTTGTACTGGCTGTTCAATACAGAAACTCTTAGACAACAGTCTCAAAAAATTGATTGGCATTCATCTTATAAAGACTTCATGTTTTCCTTGTTTGTTTGTTCTTATTTGATACTGTTTTTGAAATAGGAATCTGACACCCAGGCTAGCTTCCAATTCATGATTCTCCTTCCTTAGCCTCCTGGATAGCTGGGATAATAGACATATACCACCACACTCGACTAAGACTTCATTTTGTTAATATTTTGAAATAATGTTGTGTACATGCTCGAGAGTGAGAAATGTGCATGTGTGTGTAGAGGCCAGAAGTCAATGTAGTTTATGCTCCTCTTATACTCAGGAACTTATTTTTTGAGACAGGGTCTCATGCTAAATCTGGAGCTCACCAGTTTGGCTAGACTAGACTCCAGGGATCCTCCTGTCCTGCAACCCTGGTGCTGGGATTACAGGTGCATTCCACCATGCCAGGACTTTCTTTTTCATGTGGTGTCTGAGGGATCAAACTCAGGCCTAATGCTTACACTCAGTGTACTTTACCAACTGACTCACCCCTCATCCCTCAAGACTTCATTTTTTAAAGACTAGTTTTAGGCTTACAGTAAAACTGGGGGGGGGGGGGGTCTGAGACATCAGCTGTAGCCACACACCCCATCCTCTACATAGCTTCCTCCATCATCAACTTCTTGTGCCTGAATGACACACTTGTTTCGATCCTCTCTCTCCATGACCGCTGTTCTATGACCTGAAGCCTCTTCTTACTTCTCTCGGAGTTCAGTCCTGGTGCTGTACATTTTACAGGGGTGGACAACTCCATATTGACATCCTGTGTCCACCCACGTATCCCCCCTCTCTTCCCTGACTTATGGCAGATGCCAACCTTTTTGCTATCTCCAAATGGTCACACAGTATGCATTTAAAGGTCTCCATGTCAGCCGGGTGGTGGTGGCACACGCCTTTAATCCCAGTACTCGGAGGCAGAGCCAGACAGTTCTCTGTGAGTTTGAGGCCAGCCTGGTCTACAGATCCAGGACAGGCACCAAAGCTACACAAAGAAACCCTGTCTTGAAAACCTAATAATATTATAATAATCAATCATAATCATAATCATAATCATAAAGGTTTCCATGTCTTTTCATAGCTTGATACCAGTTTTTGGTGCAGAATAGTATCTCATTGACTAGTCTGTTTTCTCACTCACCTACCTGCTTGCAGTCTTGGTGATGGTGAGGAAAGCTGCTTCTATACTCAGCCCTGTGCAGATTTTGTGTAGACACAGGTTTTTACCTCCTCTGGGTAAATACTAACTACAGGGTTGTTCTGGTAGGGTATGCTTGGCAAGTTAAGTAAATTCCCCTCCCTTCCTGCTTTACTGGGAGTCTTCATTTGGAAAGGGTATTGAAAGTTTTTCCAAATGGTTACTCATATGACACATGGTTTTTCTGCCTTGGTGTGTTGATGTGATGGATTACACTCACTGAATTTCAAATGGTCAACCGGACTTGCATGGGGAAAACAAACCCTACTTAGTCATAGTAGTACACTGTCTGGTGAGATAGCATCAGGACAAAGTGGAATATTCTTGGCATGAATTTGTTTTGTTGAAGATTTTCATGTCTATGTTCATGAGTGTTATTGCTCTGTAGCTCTCCCTCTCCCTCCCCATCCCCCTCTGATATTATTTTTGTCTGACTTTGATAGTAGGTGCTGTTAGCCTGACACTCACTGCACGAGTTTGTGCCCTCTGCTTCTGTATTACAGGAGAGACTGGGGAACACTCTGAACTGGGGACCTCATTCTGCCCTGGCACTGTCTGCTTGTCAGTTTACTAATGATGACAGAGCTGATCTTCTCGGTAGGTAAAGGTCTTCAGAGACTGTTTTCTCTCGCCTGTTTTGGTAGATTGTGTCTTTCACAGAATTGGTACATTGTATCTGTGAGGTTACAGATGTCAAACTTTTCACATCCATGATCTGTAGTGACACTCTCCTTCACTTATGATATTTGTAGTATGTGTCCTATTTCCTAGCTCTTCACTTAGCCTTGTTAGAGGATTATCTTTGGGTTTTTTGTTTGTTTGTTTGTTTGATTTATTTTTCTATCTTTCTGAAGAACCAATTTTTTTGTTGTTATTAATTTTTCCCTTTGGTTTCCTGTTTTCATCCATCTTTCTCTATAATTGTTATTTATTTTCTTCTTGGTTTGGATTTGATTTGTTCTTTAGTTTGCTAATACAGAAGCTTAGCTAGGTGGCTTTAGAACTTTCTTTTCTAATAAATGCATTAATTCCACATACTTATTCTGAATACTATTTCATTTCATCCCATAAATTTTTAGAGGAAAAGTAAATTTCTCCTGTTTTTGGCCCATGGATTATTGAGCATGGTGGTTTTTAAATCCCCGAGAACTTGAGGACTTCTCCCACTATCTTCCTGTCCCCAGTTTCTGTTGTCGCTTGTCTGTTGAAGGACAGATCACACTTACACGTCAAATATCCTTTCAAATGTGTTAGGAAGGACTTGACAACATGACATGAAGTCCAGGTTGCTAAATCTTTCATGAAAGCTTGAGAAGAAGATATATCTACTGGCACTAGACAAAGATGCCTTTCCATGTTAGTGACGCCTGGTTTGATTGACAGTGGTGGTGTCATTGGCAACAGAAGGATGATGATGTCCCCACTCTTCTGGAAGATTTGCTGCTGCTTACACATCACTCAGTCTCCCACTTACTCACCACCCACTGCTCTTTCTTTCTTTTCCTTTTTTTTTGAGCTGAGAATTGAACCCAGGGCCTCATTCTACCACTGAGCTAAATCCCCAACCCTCCTTCCCTTTTCTTTTAGACTAGAACTCACAATGTAGCGCAAGTTGGCTTTAATTTCAGGGTCTTGCTGCCTCAGCCTTTCAAGGGCCGGGATCACACACCAGGGCCACTGGGCCCGAGTTCTCCCTCACTTGAGAAGGACACCATCACACTGTACGGGATTCTGGCGGGTTGTTCTCCTCACCCTGTAAAACGTTCGCTCTACTTTCCTCTTGTTTATGTGCTCTCTAAGGGGTCAGAAGTCATCCTTATCTCTGCGCCCTTGCAGAGAAGGTGCTTTCTCCTCTCACTTGTTTTTTTAAGACTTTCCCCCTTTCATCCTGGTTTTTCTGTAGTTTAAAAACGGTTGCCCAAGTTTAGTTTATTTATCATTATTTTTGTGAGCTTCAGGGTTTAGTGTCTAACATGAACTTGGAAAAATTCTAAGTCATTATTGTTTCAAACTATCTCTGCTGCTCTTTTCTTCTTGTATTCCCACTCTGAAAGTTTATACGTTTTGTACCTATCCCACAAGCCTCAGATATTCTATTCTGCTGTTGTTTTTCTTTCAATATTTCTTCTCCATGGTTTTTGGTTTTGGAGGTGTCCATTGATACGTCTTCAAGCTCCGAGATCTTTCCTTAGTGGTAGATATCCAGTAAACCAATGGCCCAGTAGAAGCGTTTGTCATTATTTATTTACTTACATCTTTATTTAGGTTCTTTTTAAGGATTTCCATCTTTCTGCTCACTCCGCCCATCTATCTCAAATAATGCCATTTTATCTTCTACAGCACGTCAGTCCCAGCTACTTTCAATTCTCTTATGTGGATGCCGATTCTTCTGCTGTGTCTCTTTCTTGAGCTTGCTCTGTCTCTTCAAACTGAGTTTTTGCTTTTTAGTGGGCTGTGTGTGTGTGTGTGTGTGTGTGTGTGTGTGTGCTTTGTAGTGTTTTGTTTCAAATCATGCCTGATGAACTGGGTAAAAAGGATTATTCTATATAGCCCTTTAGTGTGGGAAAGCTCTGAGGTCTGGAAAGCAGGTCCTGACTCTCTCACTATGTCTGTCTTTCAGTGAGTCTGTGCCCTGGACTACAACCTTCAAGGTACTCATACATGTATATATTCATCCATCCATCCATTCTCTCTCTCTCTCCCTCTGCCTCCTCACCCTCATCCCTCCCTCACGCTCTCTCCCCATTGCTTCTGAGATAGGATAACTAGAGTTTTTGGGCACTGGACTTTCCATCACCCCTGTCACTACAGTAATATCCCTCCAATCTCTCCCAAAGGTGGTCTTCTCAAGAGTACATTGCTCTAGCCTCTTTCAAAAAGCCTCCCCTCCCTCACACACACCAACTTTGTTGGAAGAGAAGAATTCTCTTTAATATGCATCATGAAAATCTCCTTGATACCCTGGAGGTAAAATGGAGTGAGGCCACACTGCCCAGGGCTCCAGAGCTCTGCATTCTCCTACTTCTCCAGACCAAAGCTTTGACAATTTGCCAATGATAGTTCCGGCTTCCAGCCTCAGAGGGAGGTTTTGTGAGGCAGTGAGTGGATTGTACTCTTTGTATCTGCCTGACTTCCAAGGCTTTGCTTCTCTGAGAGATCTCAGAGCCCGCTGATCCTTGAGTTTGTTCAGCTGTGGAGAAGCGCCTAGTCAGTGCAAACAGAGACTGTAGAATGATTTTTTGTTTTCATTTAAAAAACTTACAGCCGATTGAAGCTTCACCTTCTGACCTGATTCTTTAGATATTTATTTTCTCGTCTCTACAGTCAAAGGATGAAGAGAAGAGAATAAACTTTCAGAAATGGTCTACGCATCTCAGCATCTGTGAAGTTCCACTCATCTTTTCAAGATGTTAGGCAAAGGCTCTCAGGGGATGGAAGACTCGTCTATTTTCCTTCTGGGGAGCCTGAGCACTTGATTTTGTTTGCTGGCCCTGCTAGCTACCCAATATGGCGGAACCTATATCTGAAACAAACACTTGTACAGTCAGGAGGGACCGAAACTTTTCTGATGCCATGTAGTAATTAACTAGCTGTCAGGGAGCTGGAAATCTGACAGCCACCAGAAAGAAAAGCCCCTCCCCCCCCCCCCCCCAGTAAGTGTGGGACTTGTGGGATGCATAACTCTTTGTTGCCTGCTATCTGTAGATTATTGGTCAATAGTCTAGGAACTAAGACTCGGTTTTACAAAAGTGTGCTCTGCAGGGGAGAGGGCTCTCCTTTTAAAAGTCATTTTCAATAAAAATGAAAATCCGTTGTCTCTTTCCTAACGGAAGGCTTTGATGCTTTACTGAGAACAAAACATTACACCAATTCCCCACAACTAATAACATCTTCAAAAGATAAAAAAAACAAAGCAGATGGGCATTTAGCTTCGAAGACGCCAGGAGGAGAAACTGTGAAATATCAACAGCTATGAGAAAGTTTTTGGGTTTTTTTTTTTGGTTGTTTTGTTTGTTTGTTTTTTGTTTGTTTTTGTTTTTTGAGACAAGGTTTCTCTGTGTAGTTTTGATGCCTGTCCTAGATCTTACACTGTAGACCAGGCTGGCCTCGAACTCACAGAGATCCACCTGCCTCTGCCTCCAAAGTGCTGGGATTAAAGGAATGCACCACCACTGCCCGATGAGGAAGACTTCTTAATGAGTAGGATTTAAAGTGCACATTCCAAAGTGCTCTTGGGAGTGACTTACAGTGGTAAGATTATGATGCTTTCTTCCTTCAATACTCTGGCCTGCCTCATCACATCCCTACTCAGAACATGACTAACCAGCAATGGTAGCCTTCATTTTAAGAGAAAGAAGGTCCAGAAAATGGTGGGACTTCTGTTCTCACTATTTCACCCTCAGTTATTTGTGTTTTAATGTTTAAGCTTTAAGTTGAAGATTGGTTCTTTACAATTAACCCCTAAAATAGTCTATCAGTGAATATCAGGTTATATACATTAATAGTATTTGCATAATCCTGGTTGTCAGGATCTACTTATCTCAAAAAGATACAGGGATTAGAAGTATTAAAGGGGAATTCTATAATATCTTGCTAAAGTGGCATAATGAGCCAAGAATTCTGTCTTGTTACCCAAAGTGTTGCTAACAATCAACTAGAAGGATTTAGTTTAAAAGAATGCTTTGTCAAACGTAAGTACAAGCGTGTATTTGATATGTACCTTGGACAACTCCATGCCAGGCCCACACTGTTTGCAGAGGACACAATCTCCAGACTGGTCCTTGAATTCTTGCTGTCTGCAGTCTCCAGTTTCACAAGTCACTTTCCATGACTGAAAAAGAAAAATGGTCCCCAAAACGTTATCATCAACGGCACTCCTCAGGTTGCTTGCCAGAAAGGAACGACGTCTTCAGTGTTGTCCACATACACTAAAGAATGCTTCAGCGTGGCGTTGACTTCAACTTTGAAGAAGAAACGCTAGTTCTTGAATGTGCTCATGGGACAAGTACATCTATACCAAATCCTTCTTAGCCCAGGGAATGTTCATTCATCCCATAACCATGGCCCCCTTGTTCTAGACTTAACTATCTCTCCTATCTGTTACTCTTCTGATTATCTCTAACATGATGGATGAAGGAGAAATCCCTCAGAGACCCCAAGGCTTTTGCCACCTAAAAATTTCTGAATTAAAACACAAACCAACCTTTTGTGATTTTAAAGGAATATAAACATAGTCAACTCTAACAACGCACACACAGGTGAGATGGATTCACACCCCCACAAGAACTTGTGGTTATCCTTTAGATATCGCTGCCTGTAATTTTTGAAGAATTGTTGCTGTTGGTCATTTATCTGGTTTGGTTTATTCGAGACAGGATCTCAAGATGTAGCCCAGGCTAGCCTCAAACTCCACATCTTCATGCCTCCTCTCCCCAAGTGCTGCCACCTGGTTGGATGGAGATCCAGGGGCACTACCTTCACTTAGAGATGTTCTTTGAAAACCCCTATCTGACAACCATGAGCTCCCACCTCCTGAGGATGGTGGTGGTGGCAGACATGACCAATGGCCGGCTCTGGACTCTTCCAAATAAAAGTGCTGTGTGAACTCAACTCACATCCTCTCTGACTACCATCCAGCCCTTCCTGGGACTGAACAGTGTGCTTTAGCTCAGAGCATAGACTTTGTGTAGAAAAATTATCCTGTGATCAAAAAACAAGGTAATAAGTACCCCCCCCATTCGTTAGCTTAATTTAGTGACATCTACCTATCTACTAAAAACAAGTTCACATTATTGTCATTCTATAACTATGTGATTACTTGCTTTTTTTAAACATTTATTTGTTTACTTGTTTATTTACTTACGTACTCCTGTGAGTATGCAGTGCACATGCAACAGCACTTGTGGAGGTCAGAGGACAATTTGTGGGAGTCTGTTCTCTCCCTCCACCATGTGGGTCCCAGGTATCAGTCTCAAGTCATCAGGCTCTTATCCGCTGAGCCATCTCACTTGCCCTTACTTGCTTATTGACAGACAATGTTCTATTAAAAATATTAGTATTGGGCTTAGAATGTAGCTCAGTTGGTAGAATACTTGCCTAGCATGAATGAAGTCCTGGGGTCAGTCCCCAGCACTGTACAAGCCTAAGCAGTAGGGTGAATGCCTGTAATTGCAGCATTTGAGAGGTGTGGTCATCCTTGACTAGAGAGTTCGAAACCAACTTGAGCTACATAGTGTTGTCTTTCATAGTAACATAAAATCATGTGTCTATATAAAAATGAAAATAGAAGGGAAATTGTAATAAAGGGGACAAATGGGAGGGAGAGGGGTGAGAACAGGGAGGACAGAGGGGAGGGTGATTTCAACATATAATAACCCGTACAAGAATCAAAAAATAATTCAACAAAAATTTAAAAGTACATTTATAAGATTACCTCAAATTGGGAATATAGCTCAAATGGTGGAGTGTTTGCTTAGCACTCACAATGCCCCAAGTCTGATCCCCAGGATCATGTAATGAGTGTGACAGTCTGTGCTTGTAATCCAAGCACTCAGGCAGGAAGATCAGTTCAAGGCCATTCTCTGCTGTGAGCAAGTTTAAGGCCATCACAGACAACTGGAGACCCTATCTAAGAATAACAAAACCAACAGTTACCTGTTGAGATGTAAGAAGGCTGAAAACTTCTTGTTTTTACTGTTAATTTACTTAGAAGCTCTAAGAATAAAAATTTGGGAAGTAATAAATAGAGCAGTATTGCTGTGGGATGTTCTGTATGTTAAATGTGTTGCTTTGATTGGTTAATAAATAAAACACTGACTGGCCAGTAGCCAGGCAGGAAGTATAGGTAGGACAAGGAGAGAGGAGAATTCTGGGAAGTGGAAGGCTGAGGCAGAGAAAGACGCTGCCAGCTGCCACCATGACAAGCAAGATGTAAGGTACCAGTAAGCCACGAGCCACGTGGCAACTTATATATTAATAGAAATAGGTTAATTTAAGATATAAGAACTAGATAACAAGAAGCCTGAGCCATTAAGCCAAATAGTTTAAATAATATAAGCATCTGTTTGTTTATTTTATAAGTGGGCTGTTGGACTGCCGGGGTTTGGCGGGAGCTAGAGAGAAACTCCAGCTACACAGTATTGTTGATGGTGTCTCAGAAGAACACAATCTGTTCAACCTTTTACCCAAGGAAGGGACACCATGATTAACCTAATTGATGACCATTTTGCTGTTCTAAATTAAAGCTGAAAGTCTTTAGAGATCCTATGAGGATAGCCACTGTTACATCTACATGTCACACACATCATAATGACTCATCAAACCACAGACCAATCTTCCCACTGAAAGCAAGAGCTTCCTCCTGTAGTGGGTAGCCATTCCAGCCTTGGCCTGGAAGTTCCAACCCCCACTGAGGCTTTGATAACGGTCACACCTACAAGGCGGGGCTGAGAGAGGAAACTGAAGACCCAGGATCCAAATGAGAGGGAGCTCTTGGTTCCGGGACCCTGGACGCTGAAGCTAGACAGAGCAGAGTTCTCCAGAGAACACCGCTGGACTGCACCATACCTTCGCCAGACCCTACAACCTACCTATCCCTTCATTTGTAAGTTACGCCACAAAATAAACCTCCCTTTTAACTACTTGGAGTGGCCTTAATAATTTCACCAATACTCTCCCATCATTTCTATCAGCCCTTTCCAACAGTCAAAGCCTCCATCTCCAGGGCCAGCAGGAAAGAGAATCCAGGGTAGGCTCAGAACTAGAAAGGCCTCTGTAGAAAGTCTAGAGGTCTAACAGACCTTTTTCCTACCTCACATAGCTCCAGAGAGGTTTCCCTTCTGCCACAAATAAATGTAATCTCCTCAAGGAGGAGATTCTACCTCTGCCCCAGGCCATTTACTCAATGTTTGACAGCTAAAAGGCCAGAAAGGAGGTTTTCCTCATAGCTTCAGACTCCAGCCTGACTTCATATCTACTGACTTCACCTTCCAAGTCTTTGGGTACTATCTCCAGTGTTAACAACTCTCTCTATAATTGTAGGTCCTTATCTCCAGATTAAATAAATGTCAGTTCTACCAGATACCTCCACAGGCCTTTTATCACACTTTCAGAAACACTTAAAATTCTCTGTCTTTAATACTTTTTGAACTTAAGGTAGATATGCAAATCGTTTATCTGGTGATGTAGTTTAGTGGTACAATATTTGCCTAGTATGCACAAGGACCTGAATTCAATCCCACCAAACAACAACTATTCTGATTTCTTCATAAACTGTGTAGATCCTGGAAACTAACTTAGAATTAATTTATGGTCTTAGAGTCTAAGTCAGGATTCTCAACTGGTAGGTCGTGACCCCTTGGGGAGGGTGTCAAATGACCCTTTTACTGGGTGGTATATCAGATATCCTACATATTAGATATTTATATTACTATTCATAACAGAAGCAAAATTGCAGTTATGAAGTAGCAACAAAAATCATTTTATGGTTGGGGGTCACCACAACACAAGGACCTGGAGTAAAGAGTCTAAGCATTAGGAAAGTTGAGAACCACTTCTCTGGGGTGTATTGTGATAGAAATATGCCTATAAGCCCAAAATAATGTCATTATACTAATATAACACTAAGAATATCATGGCAACTAGCTTTATGACTTTACCTACATTAAAATGAAATAATTTTAACACCTGTGGCAAACTTCCTGGATTAACAGCACTAAACATAAAAGAGAGCAAGCATAGTTTGAAAGAAATTTTTAAAGAATGATCTCATAAATAGAAAACAGTCTTGGTAGTTTTTATTTTTGTTTACTTGTTTGTTTGTTTTGAGAAAGGATCTTGCTACACAGTCTAGGTTGGTCTTGAACTTGCAATCTTCTGGCCTCAGCCTGAGATCTCAGTGCTGAGATTACAGCACTCATAATCCTGGGACCATTGTATGAATTCTTTATACATATTCATATGGAAAAAACAAGAGTGTACTTACCAAACAGCCCAGGAAAAGCATGGTGGTGAAGAGCACTCTCCCTTGCTCAAGCCGGACCTTGAAAGCCATGGTTCTTTCTCATCAGAGTGTTTCTCCCTGAGCACAAGTCAAAGAAAAGAAGACACAGTTACTCAAGTCTTGGGGACCACTCTCTACTTACTATACAGTGATGTGACCACCACTTTCTGTACACACGAGGCACTGAATGTTACTTACCTTTTAAAAGAACCATTTTATTTTATTTTACTTATGTGTATGTGTGGTTTTCCTACATGGATGGGGCCTGTGGGGTAATAACAGCCTCAAAGCAACTCTTCTAAGCACCAGCGTTGTCTAGCATGCTAATTTGCTTACTCCAGAGACCTTCTAGAGCAATCAGAGGCTCTCAACCTTCCTAATGCTGTGACCCTTCAACACAGCTCCTCGTGTTGTGGTGATCCCCAACCATAAAATTCTCTCATTGCTACTTCATAACTGTAATTTTGCTACTGTTATGAATTGTAATGTAAATATCTGCATTTTCCCTGTGAAAGGGTTGTTCAATTAACCCTCACAGGGGTCAAGACCTAAGGTTGAGAGCCACTGTTCTAGACCATCAACACTATCCTTCCTTAGAGCTGGGGAAACTTAGCATCAGAAATGGCTAAGTAACACACTCCAGGTCACTGTGCAGTTAGAGCCAAAGCCAGATTCAAAGCCCAAGTAGGGCAGTTCTAGGGCAATGAAAAGCCCTCTGTGAGTGCAAACCCTGCACAGATCTGGGGAACAGATGCCAAATCTGAGGCTGGGCTTGAGTGAATCATCCCTAAAGCTACACAGCACGGAGTGAGGATGGGTGACTGATAAGCTTTCGTTTTAAAACATCTAAATGTCACTAAACAAGGGATTCAATGAGGCAGGGACATGACATTTCAATACAACATAAAGCCAGACTCTTGATCTTCACCAGGAGTGTTTTGTTTGTTTTTTGTTTTGTTTTTAAATGTAGAAACAAAGCTATTATGTTTGTTTGCTTGTTTTGTTTTTCAGATGTTCATAAGGTCAGGAGAGGAGATCTGTGGGGATTGGTTTTTGTTTGTTTGTTTGTTTGTTTTGTATTGTTTTTTATTCTAAGCAAAGCCTCCCCAGGTGGATCCATCTATCAGGAAGGGAGACAGCAGTTTGGTTTCTTTTAAAATGGGACCTTCCATAGCTAACTGGGATAGGATACGATGCCATCTACTAGCTAGAACCATGGGAATAGGGGGCCACACTAGTTAGAACCATGGGAATAGGGGGCCACAGAGCTTGAGCAAAACAGTAGAATTAACAGTGCTGGGAGCCTCTATCTAGAGCTGAGACTGAGGCCAGAAGCCCCAGGAATGCTGGGACCCAGAGGTGTCACTCTAGCTGCTCCCTGTGACACACACACTGTCAGGACAGACATCATTGTTGCGAGTGCTCTGAATAAATACTAGTTTTGGGTGAATTCAGACCTTTCGCCTTCTTGGTCATGTCTCTCCCCAACATACCTCAGACTTATCCGTGGACTCCCCTGCCTGTGCAGAGGGGGGTGGGAGGATGGCTAAGGAAATGAATTGCATTACATTCCCTAAAGTATATACCACAGATTATCTCTTGACATGGTCCTAAGATATGAAAAATGTGTGATTCTCTAAAAGTTAATAAGATGTAATTAGTAGTTGGGCATAGTGGTGTACACCTTTAATCCCAGAATTCAGGAGGCAGAAGCAGGTAGATCTCTGTGAGTTCAAGGCCAACCTGATCTGCAGAGTGAGTGAGTTCAAGGACAGCCAGAGTTACATAATGATACTTTGTCTTGGAAACATTTTTTAAAAAGGGGGCTGGCGAGATGGCTCAGTGGTTAAGACCACTGGCTGCTCCTCTAGAGGTCTTGAGTTCAATTCCCAGCAATCACATGGTGGCCCACAACCATCTATAGTGGGATCTGATGCCCTCTTCTGGCATAAAAGCATACATGCCATAGAGCACTCATACATGTGCATACATACATACATCTTTGAAAAAAAAATACTTTTAAAAAGTGTAATTTATATGGTATTACAAATTACAAACTAACATGAAAAAGCAAGCACAGGTTGAGCATCCCTTACATGAAATGCTCAGGGTCAGAATAATTTGAGATATCAGATTTTCTCTGACTCTGGAATATTGGCACATACACCACTCAATATACCATGCTGGGTGTGAGGACCAAGTCAACTCAAACTTCATATGTCTCATGTACAACTTAAACGTGTAGCCTGAAGGTTTTAAATGACTGTGTGTATCAGAGAGAGTCTCCATTGGGTACAATCCTCACTTGCATCCCCAGCTTGCTAGTGTCCAGAACAATTCAAGTTTCCAACCTGGAAAAGCAATGCACTTAGACCAAATAAGAGAAAAAGAGACGGATGGCCTGAATCAGAGAAGGTCATGATCAACAGAAGGCTTTTCAGGAATGCTGTATGAGGTGCTGGGGAACTCGGACAGAGTGCAGAGACCCAGCAGGTTATTTTTTGAGACTGGCTGGGCAGCAAGCCCCAGAGATCCTCCTGTCTCCACCATCCAGCACTGGTATTATTGTAGGCACAGTCGTGCCTGGCTTTTTATGTGAGTGTACTCACTAACCCAGCTCCCTAACCTTCCCATGAGGATTTTGTTTTCTATTTATTTTGAGATAAGGCTGTGCTAAATGGCCCCAGGCAGGTCTTGAACTCATCACCTCAGTCTCCCACACACTTGGGATTAGAGGTCTGCTTCAAGGAAGCCCAGTTTAGGATAAAGTTCAGTCACTGATAGCCACAGCTCCCGGTCCCACTAAACAGGACGCATCACAATGCAGCTGTGTGAACAAGAACAAGCCCCTCAGCCTGTGGGGAACATGCCAAACATCCCAGCAGGACAGGGAGTCCTCCAGCACAGTGGGAGAGGTCACTGATACAGAGTGTTTCTGGAACATGACAACTGCTATAAAGTATTAGCAACTGCTGTCCATTATGCTACGGTGTTTAAAAAAGTCGTCTTCTTTTTTTTTATTCTTTGAGACTTTCATACACGCAGACAATGCATTTTGATCACATTTCCACCCCACTCCTTCTCCTAACTCCTCCCAGATCCACTCCCACTCTCCACCTCTCCCAACTTCCTGTCTTTTTAAAAATAATCTACTGAACCTAATGTGTGCTGCCCATGGGCTAATGGGTGTAACGTCATCCACTGGATGGTGGACCTACCATCAAAGAAAACCAACTTTCCCTGACCAAGAAGTTACTAAGTGTTAACAGCTCCTCAGAGGTTGAGGCCTCTGAAGCCCTCCCCATGCTAACATGTTGAATGGCTTGATTTTGTGCAGGTCTTGCACAGGCCAACCCAGCTGTTGTGAGTTCACTAGTATCACAGTCCTGTCTGACTGAAAAAGAAGACACTTTTCATCCCAGTCCTCACTGACCTCTGGCTCTTACAACCTTTCCATTCTGTCTTCCTTGATGGTCTCTGAGCCCTGTAGGAACGTATGTGATACAGATGTTCTAAATGTGGCTGAACACTCCATAGATGGTTTTTCTCTGGACTTGGGCCAGAAAGTTAACAATTTCTGAGTTAACTGCCATCTACTGTACAAAGAAACTTCTCCAATGAGGTCTGAGAGCTGCACTGATCTGTGGATATAGATATGGATTTGTAGGGCTGTTTGCTACTATGCCATTTAGACTATGAATGGTAGTACGTCTTACCACTGGAGCCCATAAACTTGCCAACCATGGGTCTGGATCCATATTTACAATACTTAGGCATGCAGTTCATGTTGTGGAGCAGGCCTCACATATAATTTGATAATTGTTGGTTACCTCCATAACATCCATGGCACTATGACACCCACAGGCATATCTTGTCACACCAGTTGTCATTGGAGTTCACTGGGTTCCCAACTGGGTAAGACGGTTGATGACTTTCTCCCAGCAATCTACATAGTGCCTCCAGTACTGTGAAAGCTGGCCATCAGGAAGGAAGTTTCCTGACCAGTATCTACTTGATTTCTCCATGTACTGTGACTAAAGTCTATGGTATCTTTGTGTCTTTACACCAAGTTCTGGTGGGCAGCTAAGAACAATGACAATAGCCAGTTTTGGGTGAGGGTCTCCAGAGTACCCACAACCAACAGGTCAATGGAGGTGCCCTACACCGGGCACTGAGCTTTTTATTTGGCAACCTACAGCTTCTAGGAGGCACATTATTTCCTGTAGAGGCTACCTCCAACTATGTGTGTGTGTGTGTGTGTGTGTGTGTGTGTATAGAAGGCTTATAAAATAGTAGGCTTCTATATGCTTTTTCAAGCATCATTAGTGATAGGCATCTCTCACCCAACTCCCTCCTCTGCTCAACTTTCCCATCCATCTCTCCACCTAGATATCTTTCTCTATTACTTCCCCTTCCCTTTTCATGTTACTTCTCTGTTCCTACCCCCCCTCCCTTAATTTATGACACTTTTATTGAGCATCAAATTACTTTACATGGGACAATCCTCCTTAAGACTCAGCACCTGCCAGACCACTGTGGGACATCACAGTGCAGCTTGTGGAGAACTAGCCCACTGTTTGAACTAAGCTCACACAAGGCCAAGTCCTGTATTTGTAAAAAAAGCATACTACCCTTTCCTCACTTTAAAGTAGGTCTCTATCTCCATACAGTGGGAGAGAAAGCAAAAGGTCGAAAGTCAAAACTACTAGAGCTGACGGAGATCAAATCAAGTTCCTGTCTGGTGCCACACAGGGTCTTAGACACTCTGTGTCACTGCAGACTTGAGGCTTGTGTGGCTGCATCCAGTGACCTCTTTGATTAACAAAGTAGAATTGCTTCAACAAAGCTGCTGACAGATATGTAAAAAAAATAGTGAAGTCAGTCATTTCTCCGCTTGTTCAGCCCAGTTTGAGGGAAGAGTCCTGGGGTGCCACAGATGGGGATGGTACTAGCCTGATACATCTGGAAGCAGCTCACAGCTCGGTAGGCATCATTTTCCTTTACATGTCTTTTATATCCTGGCCAAGGAGCACTTTAGAAATAAACAATTTCACTGGTGGTATGTGAAGAGTGTGACCATGAATGAGATCCCTTATAAAATTGTTTGGCATTCATTAAAAAAAAAGAAAACTGTAATGAAATAACTGGTGTTAATAATATTTAAAGTAAAACAACATCAAGGCAATAAAAGGCTATTTGTGAAATTGTTTTCAAAATTTTGCCTCAGGGTTCTGCTCAAAGACAGATAATCTGTATTTATGTTTCGGGGTTCCGTGTATCTGACATCAACTCATCAAGCTCCAGAAATACAAGTTCCTATGTTCCTGTATAATATCCTGTAAGTTGTTAGACTGTAGTTTATCAAAATGTCCATACTGGAAACACCTTCCAGCATTCACTTCTACAGAATAGGTGCAGAGAAACTGCCCCTACCTGGCACTTCAGAAGAAGCAGTCCTGCCCAGATGTCTGACTGCAGCCACACCAAGCAGGCTACTGGTATCAGAAAGAGGCCAGAATGCAAAGGTGCGGGACTCCAAAGTACAGGGCTGGCACACATCTCGCCAGCTGCACTGAAGAGACTCTTACATGCAAAGCCACTCAGCTTGCTCATTTGTGGGAATGGGTACTAATGCAGATGTGTCCCAACTGGCCTAGGTTGGCAGGGACAGAAGTACAACAGGTGCTGTAGATACACACCCCTGGCACTTGTTGGAAATAAAAACAACAACAACAACCTGTGTCATGTGTACATGGGCAAAGGGGCCTTACAGGGAGCAGCTCAGGAGAGCAATGTCCAGGAGACTCTAAGTCTGCCAGGCTGAGCAGACCTGTAGAGCAGTCCCTAAACCAATGTCTGCCCCAGCTTAACTGTCAAAGGTCTGGAACGCCACGAATGTAACCTGGGTGCTTTGGTGTGATGTACCCTGGACTGAACCTCCCAGCATCCATAGCTGCTTACTTCTCTCTCCTAGTCTCTAGCAAACACTTTCTTTAGGCAAGGCAATCAATACTTGGGCTTTTAAAAAATACTCATTCTTTATGTGTATGAGTGCTTTATCTGTACTCATGGATGTGTGCCTGGTACCTTTGGAGGTCAGAAGGGGGTGTTAGATCTCCTGATGCTGGAGTTACTAGCAGTTCCAAGAGCTGCCATGTGGGTGCTGGTAACTGAATTCAGGTCCTCTGCAAGAGCAACAAATACTTTTAATTGTTGAGGAACCTCTCCAGGCCCAGTGCTTGGGTTTTTAAAAATAATTTTCAGTGTTATGAAGGACTTAGTTGGCATTAGCCATCTGTCAGCCCTGAACCCATATTGAGGTGAGAAGAACCAGAACCAAGCATGGGTTGTCCTTCACATGTCAGAACACATTATTTTCTCATTTCCTCTTTACACTGTGTTGCTGGGCTCCCTTCCCATAGCTGATCACCTACCAGCCATGTATGTTTGCCCCCAGACAGGGTCTGGAGACTTAATGGCCAGGACATCAATTTCAGTGCAGAATTCTAACTCACACAGAGTATGTACCTGATATATGCTAAATGAAGAATAAATTAGAGACAGTATTTTGTTGGGTTTTGTTTTTGTTTTTGAGACAAGGTTTCTCTTATATAACCCTGGAACTCAAAGATCCTCCTGCCTCTGCCTCCCAAGTACTGGGATTAAAAGCATGTGTGTGCCACCACCACCTGGGCGATAATATTTATCTCTTAGAGTTGTAAAGGATGAAGTAATGTAAGTAAAAATATATGGCAATATAACCTCCTGCCTCATTCTTCCTATTACAGAGTATATAAGTACAAGCCACCACACACAGTCCCTATTTTTCTAGCTCTTGAAAACTATTTATTAACCCACAGGTAAAGTGGATAGAACAGGTAAGTTTTCATCTAGTAAAACTATAACAACATTACATGTCGAAGCAGTGTTCGACCCATGAATTTTTCTAATGTGCAACAAGATAAAACATTAAAGAAATGGGACCACAATAAAGCAGATCCACAAGGTTTTGCCTGGTACCTGGTGCTTGGAAAAATTGCTGTGGAGATCGGGTGCCAGGCCAAGCTCCAGGAGACAGAAGAGGGATTCTATGAGCAAGGGACATCAAGATCATGATGGGAAAATGTACAGAGATGGCCAGCTAAACTAGTGGGAATGCATGAACTGTGGACCAATAGCTGAGGAGTCCCCATGGTACAAGACTAGGCCCTCTGGATAAGTGAGACAGTTGTTTAGCTTGAACTGTTTAGAGGGCTCCAGGCAGTGGAATAGGGACCTGTCCCTGCTGCATGAGCTGGCTTTTTGGAGCTTAGTACCTATGGTGGGACACTTTGCGCAGCGTTGGTGCAGGGAGGAGGGACCTGGACCTGCCTCAACTGAATGTACCAGACTCTACTGACTCCCCATGGGAAACCTTGCCTTGGAGGAGGTGGGAATGGGGGGTGGGTTGTGGGGGAAGACTGGGGTTGGGATGAGGGAGGAGAGGGGAATCAGTGGTTGGTATGTAAAATGAATAGAAAAATCTCTTAATAATAAAAAAATGAAAAAAAAATCACCGTGGAAATGAGGCCCATGTGATAAAGGCAAATGCTTACATTGTGAGAAGGGAGCAGTGGCTTGGAAACACTGCTAGTTCCGTATGCTAACAGAAGAAAAACCAGAAGTTTAGGACGCCATTTTCAAATAGGACAACAAGCCTTAGCCTGTGGTTATTCTACAGCTCACCCTAACATCACTGTATTCAGAAACTCCTTATTCACACAAGAGAGCTGGCATCCCTGGCAGCCTAGGAAGCTTGCAGAGGTGTGTAAAGGTTGAGAGGAATGTGCACACTGTGTCTCTTCCAAATAACAAAATGTTTGCGACTAAAAACTCTGCAAGCGTTAAGATTTTCTGCCCCAAACACAACAAAGTTGAAATTAACCAGGAACACCGTCAGGCATCTAGCTCTATTTGCTTTTTTTTTTTTTTTTTTTTTTTTTTTTAACAGAACTTAACCTACAGTAGACTTTTCTCAAATGATTTCTTTTTACCTCTTGAGTTGTAAAGTCAATCATGTTTGCTCTAGGGAAAAGTCAGAATTCTCAAGATGTTCACCCAACAAATACACCGTTAATAAATCATGAACTTGTCCTGAAATGTGTTGAATGTCTATCCTAAGATACAAATTGCACAATCACAGCATCATTGACGATGTGTGCTCAAAGGACTGTACACAGCCATCCCTACGCCACAGCTGTTCAAATTTTTATTTTGGAAGAAAGCCTGGGTAGATTCCAAACCGTCTTTACACCATTTGGCGTGTCCTTCTTCCTAGGCCGCCAGGCTGTCTCGGTTCATTCAGAATTTCCTCATGAGACCCATCCAAACTTTTTTTTTTTTAAGAGAAGTTCAATAATCGCAACCTCATATGACTGCTGATAGATGACTCTTTTCTTTTTAAACCTTGGGCTTTAATCCTATAGTTTAAAAAGTATTCACTTTGTGATGTGTGGACTAGAAGATAACCCAGTCCTGTTTAAACATCTTACTTTCAAATGTAAACACTTCCAACAAATAAAGTATGATGAATGAACTCCATGCTCAGCCTGCTAACCAGAGGCAATTCTGTTCCTATGGCCTTGTTTATCTTTTTTTCTGCTGGAGTTTCCTTTACAAAGCCTATGGCCATCCACTAGTCACCTGCTGCGGGACACACGTATTTAACTGTTCTGTGGCCTCTGCCCACTCTCTCGTAGCTGCTGACTCTTTTGGAGTGTACCCTTATTCTAGGAGGACACTCTTAGTCAACCAGATTCAGTGCTGGTGGAACTTTATGGTTTTGTCTACAATTTTAAACACATGATTTTTAATGCTGGTTTGTCAGATTTAAAACAATTTGGAATTGTGTGAGTAGGATGCATGGAGCTTTCTGACTGAGGTTAAGTTTGGGGTGGAACTGGGCTACAGAACTGAACTAGAGTAGGCCCGGGTTCAGAGATTTAAATAAGCAAAGGGGAAGGAAATTCTTGTGAGTGTTAGCACAATTCCTCACATAGATTTTTAAAGTCTTAAACACGCTTTCAATTTCCTAAGTGCTGTGACAAGTAAATTCCATTAATGTACTAAGGAGAACATGCAAAATCACACACAATGCCAGTCAAATCATTCATTACCTTTGTGCTGAAATATACACAAATTAAGTTCTGAATCATTTCACCATCTGCATTAACTTCCTGGGATTTTTTTTTTTTTTTTTGAGGTGTTAAAAACTCTTTTTAGGGGCTAGAAAGATGGCTCAGTAGTGGTTAAGGGCACTTAAGAGTTGCTCTTCTGGAGGACCAGGGTTCAATTCCCAGTACCCACATGGCAGCTCTCAACCACTGTAACTCGAGTCCATTTCCTGGCCTCTGCAGGTACCATCTGCAAATATTACACATACATGCAAGCAAAACACCCATACACCCATACATACAGTAAAAGTAAGGGTTAAAAATAGTTTTAAACTTTTTTTATAGGAGTCTGGGAGATGGCTCAGTAGGTAAGACTGCTTGTTCCACAAACGTGAAGATTTGAGTTTGGATTCCTAGCACCTACATTTGAAAAACAAAGCCTGGGCACAACTCCCTATAACTCAGTGAGAGGATCGGAGACAAGTGGACCACTGCTCTCTGGTAGTTTACCTGAAACAACAATCTTCAGGTTCAGGGAGAGGTCATGTCCCAATGGAATAAGGCAAATGGTAATAAAGATATTCAATTATCCTCTGGCCTCCACATGTCTAATACACACACACACACACACACACACACACACACACACACACACAGCTTTCACATCAGCAATGTCCCTTATACAAGTCTTTTATTGGGAAAGGCATTTACACTGTAGTTACTGCCTTTTCCAGTTCATATCTGTTGGCTTCAGATTAAAATCTAGCCTGGACTTGTCATTAGTCACTCCCACCAAAGGAACAGTTTCTACAATTGTCTCAGAAAATACTAGCATACCATCTCGAGAGTTAACATTTACTATGGAAAAGAAAATTCTAAAGTCAATAAAGCCATGGAGTGCTGGTAATAAAGTAGACGTCATAAGACATTTTTGTTGATTAAAAAGAACTTACAGAGCTATGATAATGCTTCACGCATTAATGCTAAGGTAATATTTTCACAACACACTTTTATATTTTGTATTTCTTTATATTTGTGATACTTCTTTCACACCAAGTCCACATGCAAAGAAACATTCATTTTTGTTACCCATCCCTCTGAATACTTCAAAACTGTCTTCTACATTAGTACTTAATTCTTCATCCCTCTAGGTACATATCTTCCTCCATAGAAAATATCCCAAGAAAATCCCAAACTAATGTAATATAATCCTCCTTGTGCATATAAGAAGTGCTCATCAAATGACAACACAAAAATAAGTTCTTCTGTTTACATAAGCTATGTCTAACAATACCCATTTCCTATGTGTATAAATGGCCTTGTCAAAGGACATGTCGCTGAAGTAAAAAAAAAAAAAAAAAAAAAAATCACATCTTAATAAATAAATTGAATTAAACTGTTTTATTTAGAGAACTACCCAACAGTGTTTATAGCTTTGTTTACCAACTGAGTCCTAGTATTATAGGCTTAGTGGTTAGTTTACTACTATTAAAAATGATCATAGGTTTTTGGATGCCGCCAAACTTGAGATCCAAGAACACATCCGGTAATCCCAGTATCGGAAGGCTGAGGCAGGGGGATTCAGTTCAAGGCCAACCTGAGCAACAAAAGTTCCGGCCCAGCCTGAGCTAAAAGAGGAGCCCGCAACCCTCCCTGAAATAACAGAATAAAATAATGAAATAATGTAACTAAACTCTTAGTTCAAGAAATGGCAAGGGGGCGCTGACAAGCAGGTGAGAGCTGGCTCCTCTCCTCCAATCCATGGCATGCTCTGCTCACATGCACTAGCAACTCTGGCATTCAAGAATCCTTTTTTGCACGGAATGAGAATGATTCTGGGCTACAGAGGGATCTTCTAAACGTTCCGCTCTGGCCCTCCCGGCCGCAGTTGCGCAGTAGGGCATGGGCACCAGCTGGGGGCTCTGGGTGCCCGCCCAGGTACAGGCGACAAGCGAGAGGGTGGGTGGGCTAGGCGCAAACTGCACACGCTCGCACATGTGCCTTACAAACACATCCTTCATGGACTAGACCCTAGCTAAGTCCTGTCACTCACGCTTTTGCCCCTTCAAGTGACTTGGCTGTCCAGGGCGCTTCTCCCTGCACGTGCGAGCCCTCCTTCTTCAAGCAGCTGCCTCCCCTCGGCTCAGATCCCCGCAGGCAACCTGGGCCCTGCAGCGCTGCAGTCCCAGTTGCAGAGGCACCTACCTTCCCCTTGTCCTGCCCAGCAGCGCCTGACTGCAGTCCAAGGATGGGGCAGCGCAGGGTTCGGGCACTAGGCTGCACCGGGATCCGGAGCAGCCCTGCCGCCACTCTGCTCCGTAGCCCGGCAACCACCGCTGCCCGAACCCGCCCCGCCCCTGCTGGCCGGGAGCCCCGCCCCCGATCATGCTCTCCTCCCAGAATCTCACTATGGCCCTGTGGAGCTAGAAACCTAATCCAGGTACCTCACCAGACTGCCAAAACCTACTCCTCCCCCTTGTTCAAGAGCCTGGTCCAAGGACTAGGGTCACCATTAAACCTGGGAAGGGGACATAGCAGAGGCAGGTCCAGGCTCAGTGATTTCCCTCTGCTGTGTGACAGGTAATGTTCATAATTCCCAGCCTTGGTTTGAGCATTTAGGAAGAGGGGGAGAGCAGTACTCACTTCATATTAAAACTAGATCCAGGCTGGGCGGCGGTGGGCATGCCTTTAATCCCAGCACTCGAGAGGCAGAGCCAGGAGGATCTCTGTGAGTTCGAGGACAGCCTGGGCTACAGAGTGAGATCCAGGACAGGCACCAAAACTACACAGAGAAACTCTGTCTTGAAAAACCAACCAAACAAACAAACAAAAAAACTCAAAAACAAAAAACTAGATCAGTGCTGTGCTACAGGAATGCAAGCCATTTACTGTCCTACATGGTCAGTGATTGGTTCAGTGGGTAAGGTCCTTCACATCCAAGGAACTTTGCATGACTTTGATACAGAGGTACATTGCAGTTTTCTTTGTTGACATGACCTTCCCTAAGTCAACTGTGCTTCTCTTGGCATGGAATTTGCTTCTTAGAACCTCAGTGGATATCTTGTTGAATGAATGTAGAAGTGAGTGGCATTTATCATTAATCTCCCAAAACTCAGCTTGTGACCCCACACTGCAAACAACACGGTGGAGTACTAGGCACCTGTGATGAAAATCTTACCACTCTTAAGGGTCAACTTTAAAGATAGAGACTTTGAATGTAATACACCCAGAATGCAAATGTCAGGAATGATTTATTTGTAGGTGGTTTACAGTGAATGTGCTTGAGTTTATTTGAATGGCAAGACAAGGGTGCTTGTCCGTGACCTGTGCAGCACTAACACTCTTGAACACCCTTTTTACATAGTGAAGCAATCCCTATAGTGTTTCTTTCTTTCCCCATCTCTTGATGATGTGTCTGCCCCTCCCCCCCCCTCCCCGAGACAGGGTTTCTCTGTGTAGTTTTGGTGCCTGTCCTGGATCTCACTCTGTAGACCAGGCTGGTCTCGAACTCACAGAGATTCACCTGCCTCTGCCTCCCGAGTGCTGGGATTAAAGGCGTGTGCCGCCATGCCCAGCATGTCTTACATTCTTGATAGCCCAGAGCCTCCCAGTATATAGCCAGTTCATCTTTACCAAACGAAACCTCTGCTTCTTCCTTTGCAAGATCTCCGGCATGCAGTCTTCTTGTTCCTTTACCTTCTGCCTACCATCTCCTCCACAGTACAGTATCTACCCACCCCCAACCCCAACCCCCAATCCCCCGGAATATGGACCACAGTCCCCTGAGCTCTGTCTTCCTGAGCTGCCTGCCACTGTTGGGAGAAGGCACTTCTATACTCCTTGGATTAGCATGTAAAGATTTCCACATTTGGGCTCCACCCACACTTACAGCCTTATCTGCCTCTAGAGCTCTTGCTTTATATTCTGACCAAACTGGTCTGCTTGCCTGGCCTCAACTGTGTCCTGAATTTGCCCTTTCTGAGCTCTGGAAGCTTCCTCATCATGCCCATGCATCTTACCTCCCTGACTCTTTTCTCATATTTCAGGAAGTCTTGACCTCCCCCTCAAATTCCCCCCTAATCCATTCCCCCCTTCCAAGGTTTGTGTTAATTTAGCACTTGTCACAATCCTTGTGGCAAGAGAATCTGTGGCCTGAGCATTCTTCCTCAAGGAGTTAAAATGCTTCCAGAGAAGAGGTGGATTTTGCCTCAGCTTGTGCCTCTGATAGCATCGACCATTGGAATCGATGCTAGCTAAGTGGTTTCTGGTGGAATTTAATCTGCTGACCAGGAACTACCTTCTCCGACTCCAGCCGAGTGCTGCTGTCCTATTTGACCTCTTTTTGTACTCTGAGACAGCAACCCATTATTCAGCTCATTAGTTCTTGGATCCTTTCACGTGTCTGATTGATCTTGCCAGTTAGCTTGTTAGCTCACCGTGCAGAAGGACCCAACTGTGAACACAAAAGGCTTCGGGATCAAACAATCTGGTCTCAATGCCAACTTGGCACCCAATGGTTGTATGACCTTGGAGTAGTTAACCACTGGATATTTCCCTTCATCTGTAAAACAAGTCACTTCGCTGGAGGTTGATAAATAACACCAGGTATTAAAACTCTAGGCTAGTACTTGGCACAGAGCACATACGTGGTAAATGGTGCCATTCACAAGCAGGAACGTCAATAAATGACAGTAAATTACTGAAATACCAACTGACAACAAGACACTGAACTTCTGCATTCTAGCCCTTAGATGGCCGTCAAGTTCAACAGTGGTCTCCCCTTTGCTTCACTTATGTTGTCTGTACGACCCAACAGCACTGAGTGAGCACTAAGGCTCACAACTGAGCACCAATGGCCCTCCCACAAGAATCACAAGATTTAGCTGAGTGTGGGGTCAACGATGGGCTGAGGTAGGAAGGTTGTAAGTTCAAAGTCAGCCTGGGCCACACGAGAGAGAGAGAGAGAGAGAGAGAGAGAGAGAGAGAGAGAGAGAGAGAGAGAGAGAGAGGAGAGGTTGCTAGGCTCCTTCAGAATGAAACCTATGTGGGAACATTTTCCTCTCGCTAAGCACTGGATCTTATCAACAGGTTGAGATTTTAAGTGGAAAAGCTAAGTTGCTGTGCGGATCTTGTAAGAGCTACTATTTTTGTTGTTGTTGTTGTTTTGCTTTTAAAGATTTATTTATTATTTGCACAGAAGAGGGGTCCAGATCTCATTACAGATGGTTGTGAGCCACCATGTGGTTGCTAGGAATTGAACTCAGGACCTCTGGAAGAGCAGTCAGTGCTCTTAACCTCTGAGCCATCTCTCCAGCCCCCAAGCTATTAGTTTTAAGATTAGATTTAAGGTAGATTTTGTTGTTATTGTCTGAGACAGGGTCCTGTATGTCATTGCATAGTGCTGGCTGGTTTAGAACCCACTATGCAAACCAGGCTAGCCTTGGATCTGCAGCATCTCCCAGCCCTGCCTCTGGAGTACTGGGTTTACTAGCATATGCCACCATAGCCAGATCCTATGCTGGGCTTCTACATCTAGGTCTGGCAACATCCAAGTGTCACAGAACACACTTGTTTAGGATCTTTTCACCCAAAATGTGAAGTATTGGAGTAACATTTCTTGGGGGATGGTTTCAGGGATGACCGCTCACTGTGTGGTTGGCTCACTGGCATTGTTCATTGCTCATGGAAAGCTGTCTGACTTCTGGGGTTTCCACTAGAAGGCATGACTCTACAGGAAAATGGACTAGAATGCTAGTTACATGAAAACAGTGGATTTTCATCAGGTTAGTTCACAGCGCATGGGACATAGTAAATGTTTATTGAAAATCAGTTGAATGAATGACATCAAGAGGCTTAGCTACCAAGTTCGAGCCCCAGAGCCCACATGGTAGAAGGAGAGGACCAACTCAAGCAAGCTGTCCTCTGAGCTCCACACACATGCTGTGGCACGTGCTCACCACCCCCACCCTGCTGCATACACATGTACACAAAATAAATAAACAAAATGTACTTTAAATAATTGTTGAGTTCAGTAATTCGGAAGGGAAACTCTCAAAAGATAACAAACAAGTTTGTAAATATAGGCAATAAAATAGGGGTGGAACTCCAAACCCAGCTGTACAAGTATTTTTAACATCTACTGCTGCCAATTAGAGTAGGAAGTCAGGAGGACTAAAGCCCAGAGATGGAAGTCATGTTCAAAGTCATACGGTAAGTTAATAATCAAGCCAGGATCAAATTCTGGGCTCCCCAATTCTAACATCATCTTGACCATACCACTAACATCTACACAAAGGGGAAAGAGACTGTCCAGTCAACCTTGTGACATTCCCAGGGCAAACTCGTTTCAAGTTGGAGCCCTTGGAATGATACTCTAGAGTTCATGACCTCTAACCCCCAAGTAGATGACCATCCACTCACTCTACTCTGTACCCTTCTCCACAGGAGGCTAGATGAAGGAACAGGCTGGGCCACAACCCACAGTGTAAGGCTGTTTGGATACCTGTATACTGGAGACAACTAACAGGATAGAAAAAAGCATATTATTGTTGGAAGAAAAAGCTTCTTAAAATCACTTGACCTACTCCTGGCCTCTCCTTCCCTTCTCATCAATGATGGAAGTCACCATGGGTGATAGTAAGCACCTTCTCAATCTAGGATGTGAGCCTTGGGCAAGCCAACTACACAAGAGCAGTTTTGGAAGGCACACGGAATGGGTTGTGAAGGCACAGAACACACCAGGGAGCCTTCCTCTTTCCTCTCCTCATTCTTCTTATCCAGTCCTCTAAACCAGACACATACAAGTTAAGGAATCCTCTTTAGAGGAGCACAGAATCCTAAATTTTCCCAGAATGCCCTGGAGTGGAACTATCATTACAGTGTCTGACCAGCCAGTGGTGATGGGTGCCTGAGTTCAGTTCACTCTTAAAGGAAAGGCTTATGTTTTGAGTCCCTTTATGACTTGAGAGTCTAGGCCAGCTAATTCGTATAAAATATGTCTAAAGAAAGACCAAAAATAGGACCCACTTTGTTTTGTTTGTTTTGGCCAAAATTTTAGGGACAGTGTTTGCTCACAGTGGAGTTCAGCTTTATGTAACTGGAGGAACAGCCTAGCCTAAGAACAAAGGATATAAGATTTGAAGTTCATCGACGCTTGCACTCTCCTGAATTAATCCTGTGACCCTGAACTTGAAATTCAACTCCTCTCAGACACACTTTCCCTCTGCATATAATGGGGGAAGTCGCAATTTTATTAGTTGTTCATTTAAGTGATAAAGTTTTTAAAATATACTATTCATGTGGCTGGAATGCTTGAAATTATTACATCAATAACTAGTGAAATAATAAATGGAAGTAACAATCCATAAAGATTTACATGAACTTTTATAAGATTGATGACAGAGAGTACAAAGGGGACTAGAGAGTGGTGTAGTGGTTAAGAGCACTTCCTGCTCTTCCAGGGAAGCCAAGTTTAGGTCCCAGAACCTAGGTCATGTTAGTGGCTCACAACCACCTCTAAACCCGGCCCTAGGGTAGGAGATCCAGAGCCTTCTTCTGGCCGCAGCACACATGTGGTACACACACACACACACACACACACCCCACATAAATAAAAATAAATCTTAAAAAAAAAATAATACAAAGGACAGCTAACTGTCCTTTGGCTTTGAAAGCAATAGACAGGTATAAGATTTAATCAATAGCCAAATTAAAATTTTTACAGCAAAATTTTTCCAAGAAAGCAAAAGAGTTCATGAGAATGCACAGCATGATTCTCAACACACTTAAGTGGGGCAGGCTAACCCATCATATGTGAAGCTGTATTGAATTTACAAACCAAACCTTCACAAAATCCCATGGCAAATCTTCGTTTAGAAGTTATAGTTTTTAATTAGCTATTAAACTTTTCATGGATCCTATTGATACCTCCTAAGAAAATACCAATTTCTAAAAAACACACAGAGATGTATTTGTATAAGGTCAACTTCTATATATAGTCTTCCTCTCTCCCTCCCTGCCACCTCTAACATACATTTTCCATATATCACTGATAAATGAGAATTATTTTAATTGTTAAGGAGGACAGGCATGGTAGCAAATGCCTGGGATCCCAGCATCTGAGAAAATGGAGGCAGGACAGGAGCCCAAGGCCATTCTCAAAAAACTAAACATATATGTACACACACACACACACACACACACACACACGCACGCACGCACGCGCACATGTAAAAGGCAGAAGAAACGATGGCTCCATGTCTTTTGACAACTCCTTGACAACTCCGGAATCCTTAGAAGTGCTCCAGCAGATGCAGCTGACATCTCTCTCATGGGAACAAAGGAGGGATTATATGGTAGGAAGTGGCTATTTCTACCTTTCAAACCCACGTTGTTCTCTGGTCGGCCCCACAGCACATTCGTTTAAGCAACTGGAAAGTGGACCATGCCAGCTTGGCTATGGGCTTAGGAAAGACAGTGCACACTCTCGGGTCTCAGTTTCCCCATATGTGAAAGGGCTGTAGCTATGGCAGTGGCGTTCGTTCCCCGAAAACAAAACAATTGCGTCGAGCCCCTCGCTTCCCCCAGTGTGCAGGCTCTCTTAAGATCACAGAGCTAATTAGTGGCAGCATCAGGACTGGAAGAGTCCTTTGAAGCCTTGGCCTTTCTGCAGGAACAAAGCAGCCATTGAAGCAAGAGATAGGAAATGCTTTGGAAAAACTGGAATATTGTAAGGGAGAGCTGTCATGGGCATATCTGCTAAATCCCCAGCAGGGGCATCTGTGGTCATTAATTAAGAAAGGCCTTTTGAAGCACCCCTGTGCCATAGGAAGAGTCTTCTCTTTAAAACCAAATGCGCTAGGTTTCAGTTCCCAACAAAGACACAAGGGGTAAACAATTAACTGAATTAATTCAGGCACTGAAGTGGATTTTCAAGGACTTGACTTGCCCAAGCTAGTTTTCTACAAAGCCTAAATAAATCAGATAATTGCTAATTCTCCCCTTTGTTTTGCGCTGAGGAGAGGCTGTTTGTTAAAATGAACCTAGCAGCAGAATAAACAGTCATTATTAGAATGTTCCCAGAGCTCCACAACTGAACCAAGACAGCACATTCCCAGCACACTACCTCTGCTATTACTTTTAAAGCTCCGTTTTTATTATTATTATTTGGAAAGAACCTTTTAATCAAACGTTTAAAAATCAGGCTGTGGTAAGTAAGTATGATTGGCAGCACCCCCTTTCAAAAAAAAAAAAAAAAAGAAAGAAAAAAAAAAAGCCAATGTCCTGGTGCAATTGAACGTAAGTTAGAACCTTGGGCTCAATTCCTACTGATACATTCTAAACACAGTAACTATCATGATTCTAACTGGTTCTAAATATCTCGCTTCATAGTTGTTAAGGTTTTAACATTAACCCAAACATGCAAAGTGCCCTATTATCAGGAGGGATGTTGTGAAAATAATTTAATTAGTGGGTTCAGAAAAATTAATCACAAAAATAAGTGAGTCTCTAGGCCTTTAGTCAGAATTCTTATCATTTACATTCCCTCATCCCCAGCTAACATAAAACAAGCCATTATAACAATAATCAAGTATTTTACCAGATAAACCTGGAGCCGAATATTAGAATAGACTAGTGTGGATACAGAGCTGATTCCCACTGTCCTGAGTGCCTGCAGCTCAGTGCAGAAACGTGTGTGTGTGTGTGTGTGTGTGTGTGTGTGTGTGTGTGTGTGTGTCTGTGTGTAGAAGCGATGAATTCACAACTAGCAGTTAACTGGCAAGCTCAGTGCCCTGTATAATTTGGTTTTCTAAGGCACTAATTGAAGTGAAAATGTGGCTAAAATACTTCATGTAACATAGTAACTGTTGATTGCCAGATAGTTTTGGTAAACAGTTGGCAAATTGTAACTCACAACAGCTGTCACTATATATTTAGAGTAAATGTTAATTTAAGAATATTAACCTCACGAGTGTTTCTGTAAACAAAGCTCCGGCTATTTTCAAAGGTTACAGAGACTGAGTGAGTATTTTTAGCCAAACCTAGGGCAGCCTGGCCCTCACTGTTTCTGAATTCTTCCGCTTTGCACTTGAAAGGCTTCAATCCTAAATGCCTTGCAGAGAGGTTCCCTTGGGAATGCAAATGGCAAGGACACACGTGTAATAGATTTTTATCTTGGAGGCCGGAGATTAAACAGAGTAATGCCAGAGATGAGTTTTGCTCAGAGATAGAGGGAGGGAGAGAGGGAGGGAGGGAGAGAGGGAGGGAGGGAGAAGAAAAGAAAGGGCCTTTGTAAGAAGGAAGAGCCAGGATCTAGCAGATTGCCATGTGCCTCTGCCATATTGTGATACACCACAATGCTGAGCAGACACTGCCTCCATGCTCTCTGGTTTTCTAGCCTCCAGAGATGTGGGCCAAATAAACTTCTTTATAAACCTCTCAGATCCAGGTATGTTGTCATAGTGGCAGAAAGCAGGCCAATGCAGGAAGTGTCTGACTGCCTCCTGGAGGGGAGTAATGATGGGCCAGTGAGATTACTCCTGAAGCCCTGGCACTGGTCCTCATTTGCCTGACACCCTGCTGACCTGATGGTTCACAGTAAGTTGGCTGGTGTTTTTCAGAAGACCATGATGAGGAGAAAAAAGTAGCATGATTCCCTTCCTCCTCCTCCTCCTCCTCCTCCTCCTCTTCTTCTTCTTCTTCTCCTCCTCCTCCTCTTCCTCCTCCTCCTCCTTCTTCTTAATCAAAGCAACATCTCCCTGCACAGATGCAGGAGTGAGACATTTCCAGAAATAATGATGCAATGCTCCAGGTGTCCTGGGATATCTTGGAGTTGGTGGGGGCAGCCGATGGGTTGTCCATTCCTTTTGTGGTTCCACACAACATCTCTCTGTTCTGACCACTCTAGAGGCATCCCATGACTCCCCAAGCTTCTTCTGCTCTCCTAATGGTCAGTCTCCTGTCTGCACCCCGTCATGAGTGAGCAGGCTCTGTTCTGGAGGGCACAGATTCGGCCCCTTTCTCTGCCGTGTTCTCTAAGAGGATCATGCAGACATAAGGAGGGTGGATGGGAACAGGCATGTCTAGGTGCTTCTCCTGGAGAAACCTGAGTCTGGCTAATCGCTAA